>NC_091816.1:43643863-43947954 GCF_041296235.1 Equus asinus | reverse complement strand
ATTTCTCACTGGGGCTTGTTACACTTCCCCTAAAACCCTCACAGCCATTCTGGTGGTCACAAATGGCTGGATTGCATCATTTGTTCCGGCTGAGTGGTATACCATTGTGTGGCTATAGCCCATCTTCCTTCTCCAATCATCCCTTGCTGGACACCAGGGTGCTTTCCAAGTCTTGGATATCAGGAGTAAGACTGTGGTGAACACAGCCATGCACATGTCTTTATGCGGTAGTCTTTCTGACTTTTTTGGATAAACAAGCGGCAGATTAATAGCTGGGTCTTACGGGACATGGATACTTAAATTTCTGAGGCAGTTCCACACCTTTGGCATCGTAGCTGCACCGGGTTACACTCCCACCAGCAGTGCAGGAGGCTTCCCTTCTCTCCACCTCCTCTCTGACACTTGTTATTTCCTGTCTGCTTCCTTCTAGCCATGCTGACCACAGTGAGCTGCCATGGCCTTGCAGTTTGGATTTGCATTTTCCTGAGACTTAATGATGGTGAACAAGTTTTCATGCACCTACTGGCCCTCTTTCTGTCTTCTTCGGAGAAATCTCTGCTTCCATCTTTTGACCAGGTTTTCATTGGCTTGTTTTTTTTCTTGTGGAGACGTGCGAGTTGATTGTATCTTTGGGCTTTTCACCCCTTGTCCGATGTGTGGTTTGCAAACATCCTCTCCCAATTGTTGTGGTGTCTTAGTATTCAGTTGATGGTTTCCTTGAGTGGGCAGAAGTGTGTGCATTTGATGTGGTCCCGTTTGTTTCTTGTTTCCTTTGTTGCCCTTGCCCAGTCAGACATGCTTCTTCCAAATAGGCGGCTCAGACAGATGGCAAAGAGCACTCTGCCTAGGTCTTCTCCTACAAGGTTCACGGTTTCAAGTCTGCCATTCAAGGCTTTAATCCACTTCAGGTGGTGTGTGTGCCAGGTGTAACATCATGGTGTACTCTCGTTGTGTTCCATGTGGCTGTGCAGGCTTCCCAGCACCGTTTATTGTAGAGACTCTCCTTTCTCCGCTGTCTCCACTTGGCTCCCTGGTCCAAAATGGGCTGTCCATGTAAGTGTGAGTTGGGCTCTGGGCTCTCAATTGTTTTGCATGGGTCTTCATGCCTGTTTTGGGGCCCAGACTGTGCCGTTTCGGTACCTAGCGCTTCGTCCTCTATGTTGAAATCAGAAATTGTGACACGTGCCGCTTTGTTCGTTTTCCTGAGGATTCCTTTGCCTAGTCAGGGTCTCGCGTTGCTGGCTAGAAACTTTAGGATTCTCTCTTCTTCTCTGTGGCAAATACTGCTGCAACTTTGACTGGGATTGCATGGAATCCAGAGATTCCTTACTGCGGTATGAACCTTTCAAGTGTGTTAATCCTTCCATTCCTAGATCCCTCGATATCTTTTTTTTTCTTGTGTCTTCTTGAGTTTCTTTAACCAAAGGTTTGCTAGTTTTTGAATTAACATAGAATTCACCTGTTTTGCTAAGGTTATTCACAGAGATCCTATTCTTCGTAATGGCAAGCTCCTGTTTTTTTGTTTTTTTTTTCCTTAGCTTCAGTTTTTCTATTCTTTGCAACTTTTAATTGGTTTTGTTTTGGCACAAGTGCATTGCTGTGCTCACATCTGCTGGCAATGCTCCTGTATTTGCTGTGGAAGTCTGGCCCTGTCCAACGTCCCTTCCCATCTGCCTCTACTCTACCTCGGACGCCTGCACCAGAACAACTGAAGCAGTGGTGAGGAGGCCCAAACCGAGGATTCCACCCAGCCCATACTGGGCCACAGACCCAGAAGGTGCGGACCTCACCACTGCACCAACGGCCGGCCACTTACATGTTCAGTGGCAACGTGCAGTTGAGTGCAATGGGAGTTAAATATACTAGTGAGCCCAACTCTAGCACTGTGTAGATGAGGCTAGGTTGTTTTTCGGGTCCATTGTGATGTCAGAGGATTTGTCATAATTGTGTCTCTGAGGTCCAGCATGCTTCCTGGATACAGGTTTCAGAGCCTGCTTGGAGCAGTCTCATAACTCACCCTTCCCAGTTAGCCCATGCTTGACCTTCGCTGCCGTTTTTTGGCTTGTGAATTTCTCTGACTTTCAAACGTTCCAGCAGAGTCTGTCTAAAGACGGACATCATCTTTCATTGTGGATAATTCAGGTGTGATTTCTGTTCACCTTCCATTTTCTGGGTCCTCTTTTTCTTTTCCATAGTATACTCGTCATGGTCTTTCTCAGCTATCTCCCTTAGACATGCTTATCAGTCCGTTCTCCTTCATTCCAAGGGATTAGTTTGTATTTCGTTAATCGCTGTATGTTCTCTAGGGTGAGGTGTGAGTGCTTTCGTGACTCTTGGTTGTTGTCCTTGAATTTGCACCGGTCACTTGTAGGACTCTTGGCTATCCTAGCCTAGGTCAAACTAAGCACTGAGAACACGTGGTCATGTGGGTTGGTTTGACATCCTGAGATCAGAAACTCCAAATTCGAGGTGGTCCTGGCAACCCCCTTCATGGACACAATGTTTCCAAGACAACTTAGACAAATCGTATGAATTCCACTCTCCAGGAAAGATATTTTTCTGTCTCTTTTCCGGATTTGGGAAGTTTCGAACTTGACCCCTGATCCTTGAACGTTCCCCTAGATTCCGTCCAGATACGGGCTTACTTAATTTTTATAGGGTGTGCCATTTGTTTGCCCTACATCCTCTACCCTGGCCTGTTTATTTTTCTTGAAACACAACTGTAAAGTTCTAATTTTCGTGCAACTTCCTTACATATGGTGTCAAAACACATAATCAATAATCCTTCTACGGCAAGAGGTAGGGGGAGAGAATTTCGATGGAGGCAAACAGAGCACACTAGCCTGGGAGGGCAGCCTTCACGAAGGAACGAAGCCCTGTGGAAGAGGGTGCTTTTCAGCACCCTTGTAGAGCACTTCCAAACAAAGAGACATACCCCAAGCGTGACAGGGCTCCATTCCTTCAAGGCTTCCAAGACATCTCTTGGGACACATTACCATGTGCCCAGTGGGCCCACGTGACACCAGAGCTTCGGAAAAAGAGACTGACCTTCAAAGAATGCTATGGGCCTTGGAAAGGAGGCATCGATTCTTCTCTTCAATGTCCTCAAGACATCTTTCTTGACTTTGCATTATGCTTAAGGCACAAGGGCACTGTAGGTGTGATGAACCCCAAGTCCGGCCACTTGTTTCCAATGAAGTTGCAAGCTTGAATCAGCATGACCTCCCCATAGACTTGAATAGATGACAATGTTCTCCTCTCCGTGCCTGTCCCTCTATTCTCACTTGTGGCCTAGGGTTCCTTTCTTATCCCTTGCATCAGACTCTGTTTTATCTCTTCTAGTTTCTGTGCCTGCTTTCTGTTTGCCAAACCTGTTTCTGGGTATCTGTCCCTTTAATAGCCTAGCCTAGGCCAATCCTCAGACTGTAACCATGCGGCCACCCTGGGGGACATGTTCACCGTGATGTCATAAGCGACCTCAAAATTCGAAGTTGTCCTGACAACCTCCGTGCACACAGAGTTTCACAGCCATCTCAGACCAGTCTGACTCCTCACCCTGTCTAGGTAGGATAGTTTTCCTTTTTCTGCAATTGTTGTCACTTTCTATCTTTCTCCTTGAACTTCGAAAGGGCTCCTACATTCTCTCTAGACACTGGTTTCACTCCTGTAAGATTATCCTGGGTTTTATCTCTTATATCTTGGGTAGATGGCAAAATGGGTGGACCTTACCCAGAAAAAGTCCTGGACTCCCTCACAAGTTGAAGTTGCCCAGGGAATGTTCTGATGCACAATGATGGTGTCATCTCGTGGCACTCTGCCAATTCCACCTTGGCAGGTCACAAGTTTTCCTTCCTTCTGCCTTTGGGAAGTGTACCAGATACTTCCATAGATTGTAATATTCTTATGGTTCCTTTTCTTGTGCGTATTGATAACGTATCCTCACAATTGCTGCTTATTTATGATCTCTGCCCGCACCATACCATGAAATCTATATTTCCTAACACTACTAATGTGATATGCACTCGTAATGTGAAACAGTGAGGCCCGGGCCGCCCAAGCGGAATGTGGGCACTTACCTGCTCCACCACAGGGCCGGCCCTGAATTGTACTTTTGGACCAACCTTTTGCCTGAACTTGGGAAGACGTGGGCCTGTTTGGATTATTCGTGAAGGTGATTAGTAATAACATCATGGACGGTAACATTTTCCGTTCGTTCATGGGTTTAGGACTGATCATGTTCTCTTCGTAGTATTCCTCTTCACCTATTTGGAATGGTCTGCCTTTCTGTAGCATCTGTAAGCATTTGGAGGTGATTTTCCATCCTTGGAAGTTCACCTTCTGTAAACTCTTTCCGCCCCCAAAGCTTTATGACATCATTCTGGACCCCTTTTTGGATTTTTGATTTGAGGTGAATTTATAGCCATGACCCTGCATTAGAACGTACTATAACTTCCAGATTCACATCCTCATTGCTTTAGACTTCTGTGTAGCTTACATCATCTTCACCAGTGTAAGACTAATCACAGGCCCTCACCACACACTTGTGCCTAATCTTCCCTTTCACCCTCCGTCACCGCCCCTCTTTGCCTCTGGGAGCCCGCATACAAATGTTCAGTGCCACCTGTTGGTTAGTGCTTGCTTTTTCTTCTCCTTGTAAGTGAGATTCTATGGTATTTGAATTTCTCACTGTGGCTTGTTACACTTCCCCTAAAACCCTCACAGCCATTCTGGTGGTCACAAATGGCTGGATTGCATCATTTGTTCCGGCTGAGTGGTATACCATTGTGTGGCTATAGCCCATCTTCCTTCTCCAATCATCCCTTGCTGGACACCAGGGTGCTTTCCAAGTCTTGGCTATCAGGAGTAAGACTGTGGTGAACACAGCCATGCACATGTCTTTATGCGGTAGTCTTTCTGACTTTTTTGGATAAACAAGCGGCAGATTAATAGCTGGGTCATACGGGACATGGATACTTAAATTTCTGAGGCAGTTCCACACCTTTGGCATCGTGGCTGCACCGGGTTACACTCCCACCAGCAGTGCAGGAGGCTTCCCTTCTCTCCACCTCCTCTCTGACACTTGTTATTTCCTGTCTGCTTCCTTCTAGCCATGCTGACCACAGTGAGCTGCCATGGCCTTGCAGTTTGGATTTGCATTTTCCTGAGACTTAATGATGGTGAACAAGTTTTCATGCACCTACTGGCCCTCTTTCTGTCTTCTTCGGAGAAATCTCTGCTTCCATCTTTTGACCAGGTTTTCATTGGCTTGTTTTTTTTCTTGTGGAGACGTGCGAGTTGATTGTATCTTTGGGCTTTTCACCCCTTGTCCGATGTGTGGTTTGCAAACATCCTCTCCCAATTGTTGTGGTGTCTTAGTATTCAGTTGATGGTTTCCTTGAGTGGGCAGAAGTGTGTGCATTTGATGTGGTCCCGTTTGTTTCTTGTTTCCTTTGTTGCCCTTGCCCAGTCAGACATGCTTCTTCCAAATAGGCGGCTCAGACAGATGGCAAAGAGCACTCTGCCTAGGTCTTCTCCTACAAGGTTCACGGTTTCAAGTCTGCCATTCAAGGCTTTAATCCACTTCAGGTGGTGTGTGTGCCAGGTGTAACATCATGGTGTACTCTCGTTGTGTTCCATGTGGCTGTGCAGGCTTCCCAGCACCATTTATTGTAGAGACTCTCCTTTCTCCGCTGTCTCCACTTGGCTCCCTGGTCCAAAATGGGCTGTCCATGTAAGTTTGAGTTGGGCTCTGGGCTCTCAATTGTTTTGCATGGGTCTTCATGCCTGTTTTGGGGCCCAGACTGTGCCGTTTCGGTACCTAGCGCTTCGTCCTCTATGTTGAAATCAGAAATTGTGACACGTGCCGCTTTGTTCGTTTTCCTGAGGATTCCTTTGCCTAGTCAGGGTCTCGTGTTGCTGGCTAGAAACTTTAGGATTCTCTCTTCTTCTCTGTGGCAAATACTGCTGCAACTTTGACTGGGATTGCATGGAATCCAGAGATTCCTTACTGCGGTATGAACCTTTCAAGTGTGTTAATCCTTCCATTCCTAGATCCCTCGATATCTTTTTTTTTCTTGTGTCTTCTTGAGTTTCTTTCCCCAAAGGTTTGCTAGTTTTTGAATTAACATAGAATTCACCTGTTTTGCTAAGGTTATTCACAGAGATCCTATTCTTCGTAATGGCAAGCTCCTGTTTTTTTTTTTTTTTTCCTTAGCTTCAGTTTTTCTATTCTTTGCAACTTTTAATTGGTTTTGTTTTGGCACAAGTGCATTGCTGTGCTCACATCTGCTGGCAATGCTCCTGTATTTGCTGTGGAAGTCTGGCCCTGTCCAACGTCCCTTCCCATCTGCCTCTACTCTACCTCGGACGCCTGCACCAGAACAACTGAAGCAGTGGTGAGGAGGCCCAAACCGAGGATTCCACCCAGCCCATACTGGGCCACAGACCCAGAAGGTGCGGACCTCACCACTGCACCACCGGCCGGCCACTTACATGTTCAGTGGCAACGTGCAGTTGAGTGCAATGGGAGTTAAATATACTAGTGAGCCCAACTCTAGCACTGTGTAGATGAGGCTAGGTTGTTTTTCGGGTCCATTGTGATGTCAGAGGATTTGTCATAATTGTGTCTCTGAGGTCCAGCATGCTTCCTGGATACAGGTTTCAGAGCCTGCTTGGAGCAGTCTCATAACTCACCCTTCCCAGTTAGCCCATGCTTGACCTTCGCTGCCGTTTTTTGGCTTGTGAATTTCTCTGACTTTCAAACGTTCCAGCAGAGTCTGTCTAAAGACGGACATCATCTTTCATTGTGGATAATTCAGGTGTGATTTCTGTTCACCTTCCATTTTCTGGGTCCTCTTTTTCTTTTCCATAGTATACTCGTCATGGTCTTTCTCAGCTATCTCCCTTAGACATGCTTATCAGTCCGTTCTCCTTCATTCCAAGGGATTAGTTTGTATTTCGTTAATCGCTGTATGTTCTCTAGGGTGAGGTGTGAGTGCTTTCGTGACTCTTGGTTGTTGTCCTTGAATTTGCACCGGTCACTTGTAGGACTCTTGGCTATCCTAGCCTAGGTCAAACTAAGCACTGAGAACACGTGGTCATGTGGGTTGGTTTGACATCCTGAGATCAGAAACTCCAAATTCGAGGTGGTCCTGGCAACCCCCTTCACGGACACAATGTTTCCAAGACAACTTAGACAAATCGGATGAATTCCACTCTCCAGGAAAGATATTTTTCTGTCTCTTTTCCGGATTTGGGAAGTTTCGAACTTGACCCCTGATCCTTGAACGTTCCCCTAGATTCCGTCCAGATACGGGCTTACTTAATTTTTATAGGGTGTGCCATTTGTTTGCCCTACATCCTCTACCCTGGCCTGTTTATTTTTCTTGAAACACAACTGTAAAGTTCTAATTTTCGTGCAACTTCCTTACATATGGTGTCAAAACACATAATCAATAATCCTTCTACGGCAAGAGGTAGGGGGAGAGAATTTCGATGGAGGCAAACAGAGCACACTAGCCTGGGAGGGCAGCCTTCACGAAGGAACGAAGCCCTGTGGAAGAGGGTGCTTTTCAGCACCCTTGTAGAGCACTTCCAAACAAAGAGACATACCCCAAGCGTGACAGGGCTCCATTCCTTCAAGGCTTCCAAGACATCTCTTGGGACACATTACCATGTGCCCAGTGGGCCCACGTGACACCAGAGCTTCGGAAAATGAGACTGACCTTCAAAGAATGCTATGGGCCTTGGAAAGGAGGCATCGATTCTTCTCTTCAATGTCCTCAAGACATCTTTCTTGACTTTGCATTATGCTTAAGGCACAAGGGCACTGTAGGTGCGATGAACCCCAAGTCCGGCCACTTGTTTCCAATGAAGTTGCAAGCTTGAATCAGCATGACCTCCCCATAGACTTGAATAGATGACAATGTTCTCCTCTCCGTGCCTGTCCCTCTATTCTCACTTGTGGCCTAGGGTTCCTTTCTTATCCCTTGCATCAGACTCTGTTTTATCTCTTCTAGTTTCTGTGCCTGCTTTCTGTTTGCCAAACCTGTTTCTGGGTATCTGTCCCTTTAATAGCCTAGCCTAGGCCAATCCTCAGACTGTAACCATGCGGCCACCCTGGGGGACATGTTCACCGTGATGTCATAAGCGACCTCAAAATTCGAAGTTGTCCTGACAACCTCCGTGCACACAGAGTTTCACAGCCATCTCAGACCAGTCTGACTCCTCACCCTGTCTAGGTAGGATAGTTTTCCTTTTTCTGCAATTGTTGTCAGTTTCTATCTTTCTCCTTGAACTTCGAAAGGGCTCCTACATTCTCTCTAGACACTGGTTTCACTCCTGTAAGATTATCCTGGGTTTTATCTCTTATATCTTGGGTAGATGGCAAAATGGGTGGACCTTACCCAGAAAAAGTCCTGGACTCCCTCACAAGTTGAAGTTGCCCAGGGAATGTTCTGATGCACAATGATGGTGTCATCTCGTGGCACTCTGCCAATTCCACCTTGGCAGGTCACAAGTTTTCCTTCCTTCTGCCTTTGGGAAGTGTACCAGATACTTCCATAGATTGTAATATTCTTATGGTTCCTTTTCTTGTGCGTATTGATAACGTATCCTCACAATTGCTGCTTATTTATGATCTCTGCCCGCACCATACCATGAAATCTATATTTCCTAACACTACTAATGTGATATGCACTCGTAATGTGAAACAGTGAGGCCCGGGCCGCCCAAGCGGAATGTGGGCACTTACCTGCTCCACCACAGGGCCGGCCCTGAATTGTACTTTTGGACCAACCTTTTGCCTGAACTTGGGAAGACGTGGGCCTGTTTGGATTATTCGTGAAGGTGATTAGTAATAACATCATGGACGGTAACATTTTCCGTTCGTTCATGGGTTTAGGACTGATCATGTTCTCTTCGTAGTATTCCTCTTCACCTATTTGGAATGGTCTGCCTTTCTGTAGCATCTGTAAGCATTTGGAGGTGATTTTCCATCCTTGGAAGTTCACCTTCCGTAAACTCTTTCCGCCCCCAAGGCTTTATGACATCATTCTGGACCCCTTTTTGGATTTTTGATTTGAGGTGAATTTATAGCCATGACCCTGCATTAGAACGTACTATAACTTCCAGATTCACATCCTCATTGCTTTAGACTTCTGTGTAGCTTACATCATCTTCACCAGTGTAAGACTAATCACAGGCCCTCACCACACACTTGTGCCTAATCTTCTCTTTCACCCTCCGTCACCGCCCCTCTTTGCCTCTGGGAGCCCGCATACAAATGTTCAGTGCCACCTGTTGGTTACTGCTTGCTTTTTCTTCTCCTTGTAAGTGAGATTCTATGGTATTTGAATTACTCACTGGGGCTTGTTACACTTCCCCTAAAACCCTCACAGCCATTCTGGTGGTCACAAATGGCTGGATTGCATCATTTGTTCCGGCTGAGTGGTATACCATTGTGTGGCTATAGCCCATCTTCCTTCTCCAATCATCCCTTGCTGGACACCAGGGTGCTTTCCAAGTCTTGGATATCAGGAGTAAGACTGTGGTGAACACAGCCATGCACATGTCTTTATGCGGTAGTCTTTCTGACTTTTTTGGATAAGCAAGCGGCAGATTAATAGCTGGGTCATACGGGACATGGATACTTAAACTTCTGAGGCAGTTCCACACCTTTGGCATCGTGGCTGCACCGGGTTACACTCCCACCAGCAGTGCAGGAGGCTTCCCTTCTCTCCACCTCCTCTCTGACACTTGTTATTTCCTGTCTGCTTCCTTCTAGCCATGCTGACCACAGTGAGCTGCCATGGCCTTGCAGTTTGGATTTGCATTTTCCTGAGACTTAATGATGGTGAACAAGTTTTCATGCACCTACTGGCCCTCTTTCTGTCTTCTTCGGAGAAATCTCTGCTTCCATCTTTTGACCAGGTTTTCATTGGCTTGTTTTTTTTCTTGTGGAGACGTGCGAGTTGATTGTATCTTTGGGCTTTTCACCCCTTGTCCGATGTGTGGTTTGCAAACATCCTCTCCCAATTGTTGTGGTGTCTTAGTATTCAGTTGATGGTTTCCTTGAGTGGGCAGAAGTGTGTGCATTTGATGTGGTCCCGTTTGTTTCTTGTTTCCTTTGTTGCCCTTGCCCAGTCAGACATGCTTCTTCCAAATAGGCGGCTCAGACAGATGGCAAAGAGCACTCTGCCTAGGTCTTCTCCTACAAGGTTCACGGTTTCAAGTCTGCCATTCAAGGCTTTAATCCACTTCAGGTGGTGTGTGTGCCAGGTGTAACATCATGGTGTACTCTCGTTGTGTTCCATGTGGCTGTGCAGGCTTCCCAGCACCGTTTATTGTAGAGACTCTCCTTTCTCCGCTGTCTCCACTTGGCTCCCTGGTCCAAAATGGGCTGTCCATGTAAGTTTGAGTTGGGCTCTGGGCTCTCAATTGTTTTGCATGGGTCTTCATGCCTGTTTTGGGGCCCAGACTGTGCCGTTTCGGTACCTAGCGCTTCGTCCTCTATGTTGAAATCAGAAATTGTGACACGTGCTGCTTTGTTCGTTTTCCTGAGGATTCCTTTGCCTAGTCAGGGTCTCGTGTTGCTGGCTAGAAACTTTAGGATTCTCTCTTCTTCTCTGTGGCAAATACTGCTGCAACTTTGACTGGGATTGCATGGAATCCAGAGATTCCTTACTGCGGTATGAACCTTTCAAGTGTGTTAATCCTTCCATTCCTAGATCCCTCGATATCTTTTTTTTTCTTGTGTCTTCTTGAGTTTCTTTCCCCAAAGGTTTGCTAGTTTTTGAATTAACATAGAATTCACCTGTTTTGCTAAGGTTATTCACAGAGATCCTATTCTTCGTAATGGCAAGCTCCTGTTTTTTTTTTTTTTTTTTTTCCTTAGCTTCAGTTTTTCTATTCTTTGCAACTTTTAATTGGTTTTGTTTTGGCACAAGTGCATTGCTGTGCTCACATCTGCTGGCAATGCTCCTGTATTTGCTGTGGAAGTCTGGCCCTGTCCAACGTCCCTTCCCATCTGCCTCTACTCTACCTCGGACGCCTGCACCAGAACAACTGAAGCAGTGGTGAGGAGGCCCAAACCGAGGATTCCACCCAGCCCATACTGGGCCACAGACCCAGAAGGTGCGGACCTCACCACTGCACCACCGGCCGGCCACTTACATGTTCAGTGGCAACGTGCAGTTGAGTGCAATGGGAGTTAAATATACTAGTGAGCCCAACTCTAGCACTGTGTAGATGAGGCTAGGTTGTTTTTCGGGTCCATTGTGATGTCAGAGGATTTGTCATAATTGTGTCTCTGAGGTCCAGCATGCTTCCTGGATACAGGTTTCAGAGCCTGCTTGGAGCAGTCTCATAACTCACCCTTCCCACTTAGCCCATGCTTGACCTTCGCTGCCGTTTTTTGGCTTGTGAATTTCTCTGACTTTCAAACGTTCCAGCAGAGTCTGTCTAAAGACGGACATCATCTTTCATTGTGGATAATTCAGGTGTGATTTCTGTTCACCTTCCATTTTCTGGGTCCTCTTTTTCTTTTCCATAGTATACTCGTCATGGTCTTTCTCAGCTATCTCCCTTAGACATGCTTATCAGTCCGTTCTCCTTCATTCCAAGGGATTAGTTTGTATTTCTTTAATCGCTGTATGTTCTCTAGGGTGAGGTGTGAGTGCTTTCGTGACTCTTGGTTGTTGTCCTTGAATTTGCACCGGTCACTTGTAGGACTCTTGGCTATCCTAGCCTAGGTCAAACTAAGCACTGAGAACACGTGGTCATGTGGGTTGGTTTGACATCCTGAGATCAGAAACTCCAAATTCGAGGTGGTCCTGGCAACCCCCTTCACGGACACAATGTTTCCAAGACAACTTAGACAAATCGGATGAATTCCACTCTCCAGGAAAGATATTTTTCTGTCTCTTTTCCGGATTTGGGAAGTTTCGAACTTGACCCCTGATCCTTGAACGTTCCCCTAGATTCCGTCCAGATACGGGCTTACTTAATTTTTATAGGGTGTGCCATTTGTTTGCCCTACATCCTCTACCCTGGCCTGTTTATTTTTCTTGAAACACAACTGTAAAGTTCTAATTTTCGTGCAACTTCCTTACATATGGTGTCAAAACACATAATCAATAATCCTTCTACGGCAAGAGGTAGGGGGAGAGAATTTCGATGGAGGCAAACAGAGCACACTAGCCTGGGAGGGCAGCCTTCACGAAGGAACGAAGCCCTGTGGAAGAGGGTGCTTTTCAGCACCCTTGTAGAGCACTTCCAAACAAAGAGACATACCCCAAGCGTGACAGGGCTCCATTCCTTCAAGGCTTCCAAGACATCTCTTGGGACACATTACCATGTGCCCAGTGGGCCCACGTGACACCAGAGCTTCGGAAAAAGAGACTGACCTTCAAAGAATGCTATGGGCCTTGGAAAGGAGGCATCGATTCTTCTCTTCAATGTCCTCAAGACATCTTTCTTGACTTTGCATTATGCTTAAGGCACAAGGGCACTGTAGGTGTGATGAACGCCAAGTCCGGCCACTTGTTTCCAATGAAGTTGCAAGCTTGAATCAGCATGACCTCCCCATAGACTTGAATAGATGACAATGTTCTCCTCTCCGTGCCTGTCCCTCTATTCTCACTTGTGGCCTAGGGTTCCTTTCTTATCCCTTGCATCAGACTCTGTTTTATCTCTTCTAGTTTCTGTGCCTGCTTTCTGTTTGCCAAACCTGTTTCTGGGTATCTGTCCCTTTAATAGCCTAGCCTAGGCCAATCCTCAGACTGTAACCATGCGGCCACCCTGGGGGACATGTTCACCGTGATGTCATAAGCGACCTCAAAATTCGAAGTTGTCCTGACAACCTCCGTGCACACAGAGTTTCACAGCCATCTCAGACCAGTCTGACTCCTCACCCTGTCTAGGTAGGATAGTTTTCCTTTTTCTGCAATTGTTGTCACTTTCTATCTTTCTCCTTGAACTTCGAAAGGGCTCCTACATTCTCTCTAGACACTGGTTTCACTCCTGTAAGATTATCCTGGGTTTTATCTCTTATATCTTGGGTAGATGGCAAAATGGGTGGACCTTACCCAGAAAAAGTCCTGGACTCCCTCACAAGTTGAAGTTGCCCAGGGAATGTTCTGATGCACAATGATGGTGTCATCTCGTGGCACTCTGCCAATTCCACCTTGGCAGGTCACAAGATTTCCTTCCTTCTGCCTTTGGGAAGTGTACCAGATACTTCCATAGATTGTAATATTCTTATGGTTCCTTTTCTTGTGCGTATTGATAACGTATCCTCACAATTGCTGCTTATTTATGATCTCTGCCCGCACCATACCATGAAATCTATATTTCCTAACACTACTAATGTGATATGCACTCGTAATGTGAAACAGTGAGGCCCGGGCCGCCCAAGCGGAATGTGGGCACTTACCTGCTCCACCACAGGGCCGGCCCTGAATTGTACCTTTGGACCAACCTTTTGCCTGAACTTGGGAAGACGTGGGCCTGTTTGGATTATTCGTGAAGGTGATAAGTAATAACATCATGGACGGTAACATTTTCCGTTCGTTCATGGGTTTAGGACTGATCATGTTCTCTTCGTAGTATTCCTCTTCACCTATTTGGAATGGTCTGCCTTTCTGTAGCATCTGTAAGCATTTGGAGGTGATTTTCCATCCTTGGAAGTTCACCTTCCGTAAACTCTTTCCGCCCCCAAAGCTTTATGACATCATTCTGGACCCCTTTTTGGATTTTTGATTTGAGGTGAATTTCTAGCCATGACCCTGCATTAGAACGTACTATAACTTCCAGATTCACATCCTCATTGCTTTAGACTTCTGTGTAGCTTACATCATCTTCACCAGTGTAAGACTAATCACAGGCCCTCACCACACACTTGTGCCTAATCTTCTCTTTCACCCTCCGTCACCGCCCCTCTTTGCCTCTGGGAGCCCGCATACAAATGTTCAGTGCCACCTGATGGTTAGTGCTTGCTTTTTCTTCTCCTTGTAAGTGAGATTCTATGGTATTTGAATTTCTCCCTGGGGCTTGTTACACTTCCCCTAAAACCCTCACAGCCATTCTGGTGGTCACAAATGGCTGGATTGCATCATTTGTTCCGGCTGAGTGGTATACCATTGTGTGGCTATAGCCCATCTTCCTTCTCCAATCATCCCTTGCTGGACACCAGGGTGCTTTCCAAGTCTTGGATATCAGGAGTAAGACTGTGGTGAACACAGCCATGCACATGTCTTTATGCGGTAGTCTTTCTGACTTTTTTGGATAAGCAAGCGGCAGATTAATAGCTGGGTCATACGGGACATGGATACTTAAATTTCTGAGGCAGTTCCACACCTTTGGCATCGTGGCTGCACCGGGTTACACTCCCACCAGCAGTGCAGGAGGCTTCCCTTCTCTCCACCTCCTCTCTGACACTTGTTATTTCCTGTCTGCTTCCTTCTAGCCATGCTGACCACAGTGAGCTGCCATGGCCTTGCAGTTTGGATTTGCATTTTCCTGAGACTTAATGATGGTGAACAAGTTTTCATGCACCTACTGGCCCTCTTTCTGTCTTCTTCGGAGAAATCTCTGCTTCCATCTTTTGACCAGGTTTTCATTGGCTTGTTTTTTTTCTTGTGGAGACGTGCGAGTTGATTGTATCTTTGGGCTTTTCACCCCTTGTCCGATGTGTGGTTTGCAAACATCCTCTCCCAATTGTTGTGGTGTCTTAGTATTCAGTTGATGGTTTCCTTGAGTGGGCAGAAGTGTGTGCATTTGATGTGGTCCCGTTTGTTTCTTGTTTCCTTTGTTGCCCTTGCCCAGTCAGACATGCTTCTTCCAAATAGGCGGCTCAGACAGATGGCAAAGAGCACTCTGCCTAGGTCTTCTCCTACAAGGTTCACGGTTTCAAGTCTGCCATTCAAGGCTTTAATCCACTTCAGGTGGTGTGTGTGCCAGGTGTAACATCATGGTGTACTCTCGTTGTGTTCCATGTGGCTGTGCAGGCTTCCCAGCACCGTTTATTGTAGAGACTCTCCTTTCTCCGCTGTCTCCACTTGGCTCCCTGGTCCAAAATGGGCTGTCCATGTAAGTTTGAGTTGGGCTCTGGGCTCTCAATTGTTTTGCATGGGTCTTCATGCCTGTTTTGGGGCCCAGACTGTGCCGTTTCGGTACCTAGCGCTTCGTCCTCTATGTTGAAATCAGAAATTGTGACACGTGCCGCTTTGTTCGTTTTCCTGAGGATTCCTTTGCCTAGTCAGGGTCTCGTGTTGCTGGCTAGAAACTTTAGGATTCTCTCTTCTTCTCTGTGGCAAATACTGCTGCAACTTTGACTGGGATTGCATGGAATCCAGAGATTCCTTACTGCGGTATGAACCTTTCAAGTGTGTTAATCCTTCCATTCCTAGATCCCTCGATATCTTTTTTTTTCTTGTGTCTTCTTGAGTTTCTTTCCCCAAAGGTTTGCTAGTTTTTGAATTAACATAGAATTCACCTGTTTTGCTAAGGTTATTCACAGAGATCCTATTCTTCGTAATGGCAAGCTCCTGTTTTTTTTTTTTTTTTTTTCCTTAGCTTCAGTTTTTCTATTCTTTGCAACTTTTAATTGGTTTTGTTTTGGCACAAGTGCATTGCTGTGCTCACATCTGCTGGCAATGCTCCTGTATTTGCTGTGGAAGTCTGGCCCTGTCCAACGTCCCTTCCCATCTGCCTCTACTCTACCTCGGACGCCTGCACCAGAACAACTGAAGCAGTGGTGAGGAGGCCCAAACCGAGGATTCCACCCAGCCCATACTGGGCCACAGACCCAGAAGGTGCGGACCTCACCACTGCACCACCGGCCGGCCACTTACATGTTCAGTGGCAACGTGCAGTTGAGTGCAATGGGAGTTAAATATACTAGTGAGCCCAACTCTAGCACTGTGTAGATGAGGCTAGGTTGTTTTTCGGGTCCATTGTGATGTCAGAGGATTTGTCATAATTGTGTCTCTGAGGTCCAGCATGCTTCCTGGATACAGGTTTCAGAGCCTGCTTGGAGCAGTCTCATAACTCACCCTTCCCACTTAGCCCATGCTTGACCTTCGCTGCCGTTTTTTGGCTTGTGAATTTCTCTGACTTTCAAACGTTCCAGCAGAGTCTGTCTAAAGACGGACATCATCTTTCATTGTGGATAATTCAGGTGTGATTTCTGTTCACCTTCCATTTTCTGGGTCCTCTTTTTCTTTTCCATAGTATACTCGTCATGGTCTTTCTCAGCTATCTCCCTTAGACATGCTTATCAGTCCGTTCTCCTTCATTCCAAGGGATTAGTTTGTATTTCTTTAATCGCTGTATGTTCTCTAGGGTGAGGTGTGAGTGCTTTCGTGACTCTTGGTTGTTGTCCTTGAATTTGCACCGGTCACTTGTAGGACTCTTGGCTATCCTAGCCTAGGTCAAACTAAGCACTGAGAACACGTGGTCGTGTGGGTTGGTTTGACATCCTGAGATCAGAAACTCCAAATTCGAGGTGGTCCTGGCAACCCCCTTCACGGACACAATGTTTCCAAGACAACTTAGACAAATCGGATGAATTCCACTCTCCAGGAAAGATATTTTTCTGTCTCTTTTCCGGATTTGGGAAGTTTCGAACTTGACCCCTGATCCTTGAACGTTCCCCTAGATTCCGTCCAGATACGGGCTTACATAATTTTTATAGGGTGTGCCATTTGTTTGCCCTACATCCTCTACCCTGGCCTGTTTATTTTTCTTGAAACACAACTGTAAAGTTCTAATTTTCGTGCAACTTCCTTACATATGGTGTCAAAACACATAATCAATAATCCTTCTACGGCAAGAGGTAGGGGGAGAGAATTTCGATGGAGGCAAACAGAGCACACTAGCCTGGGAGGGCAGCCTTCACGAAGGAACGAAGCCCTGTGGAAGAGGGTGCTTTTCAGCACCCTTGTAGAGCACTTCCAAACAAAGAGACATACCCCAAGCGTGACAGGGCTCCATTCCTTCAAGGCTTCCAAGACATCTCTTGGGACACATTACCATGTGCCCAGTGGGCCCACGTGACACCAGAGCTTCGGAAAAAGAGACTGACCTTCAAAGAATGCTATGGGCCTTGGAAAGGAGGCATCGATTCTTCTCTTCAATGTCCTCAAGACATCTTTCTTGACTTTGCATTATGCTTAAGGCACAAGGGCACTGTAGGTGTGATGAACGCCAAGTCCGGCCACTTGTTTCCAATGAAGTTGCAAGCTTGAATCAGCATGACCTCCCCATAGACTTGAATAGATGACAATGTTCTCCTCTCCGTGCCTGTCCCTCTATTCTCACTTGTGGCCTAGGGTTCCTTTCTTATCCCTTCCATCAGACTCTGTTTTATCTCTTCTAGTTTCTGTGCCTGCTTTCTGTTTGCCAAACCTGTTTCTGGGTATCTGTCCCTTTAATAGCCTAGCCTAGGCCAATCCTCAGACTGTAACCATGCGGCCACCCTGGGGGACATGTTCACCGTGATGTCATAAGCGACCTCAAAATTCGAAGTTGTCCTGACAACCTCCGTGCACACAGAGTTTCACAGCCATCTCAGACCAGTCTGACTCCTCACCCTGTCTAGGTAGGATAGTTTTCCTTTTTCTGCAATTGTTGTCAGTTTCTATCTTTCTCCTTGAACTTCGAAAGGGCTCCTACATTCTCTCTAGACACTGGTTTCACTCCTGTAAGATTATCCTGGGTTTTATCTCTTATATCTTGGGTAGATGGCAAAATGGGTGGACCTTACCCAGAAAAAGTCCTGGACTCCCTCACAAGTTGAAGTTGCCCAGGGAATGTTCTGATGCACAATGATGGTGTCATCTCGTGGCACTCTGCCAATTCCACCTTGGCAGGTCACAAGATTTCCTTCCTTCTGCCTTTGGGAAGTGTACCAGATACTTCCATAGATTGTAATATTCTTATGGTTCCTTTTCTTGTGCGTATTGATAACGTATCCTCACAATTGCTGCTTATTTATGATCTCTGCCCGCACCATACCATGAAATCTATATTTCCTAACACTACTAATGTGATATGCACTCGTAATGTGAAACAGTGAGGCCCGGGCCGCCCAAGCGGAATGTGGGCACTTACCTGCTCCACCACAGGGCCGGCCCTGAATTGTACTTTTGGACCAACCTTTTGCCTGAACTTGGGAAGACGTGGGCCTGTTTGGATTATTCGTGAAGGTGATAAGTAATAACATCATGGACGGTAACATTTTCCGTTCGTTCATGGGTTTAGGACTGATCATGTTCTCTTCGTAGTATTCCTCTTCACCTATTTGGAATGGTCTGCCTTTCTGTAGCATCTGTAAGCATTTGGAGGTGATTTTCCATCCTTGGAAGTTCACCTTCCGTAAACTCTTTCCGCCCCCAAAGCTTTATGACATCATTCTGGACCCCTTTTTGGATTTTTGATTTGAGGTGAATTTCTAGCCATGACCCTGCATTAGAACGTACTATAACTTCCAGATTCACATCCTCATTGCTTTAGACTTCTGTGTAGCTTACATCATCTTCACCAGTGTAAGACTAATCACAGGCCCTCACCACACACTTGTGCCTAATCTTCTCTTTCACCCTCCGTCACCGCCCCTCTTTGCCTCTGGGAGCCCGCATACAAATGTTCAGTGCCACCTGATGGTTAGTGCTTGCTTTTTCTTCTCCTTGTAAGTGAGATTCTATGGTATTTGAATTTCTCCCTGGGGCTTGTTACACTTCCCCTAAAACCCTCACAGCCATTCTGGTGGTCACAAATGGCTGGATTGCATCATTTGTTCCGGCTGAGTGGTATACCATTGTGTGGCTATAGCCCATCTTCCTTCTCCAATCATCCCTTGCTGGACACCAGGGTGCTTTCCAAGTCTTGGATATCAGGAGTAAGACTGTGGTGAACACAGCCATGCACATGTCTTTATGCGGTAGTCTTTCTGACTTTTTTGGATAAGCAAGCGGCAGATTAATAGCTGGGTCATACGGGACATGGATACTTAAATTTCTGAGGCAGTTCCACACCTTTGGCATCGTGGCTGCACCGGGTTACACTCCCACCAGCAGTGCAGGAGGCTTCCCTTCTCTCCACCTCCTCTCTGACACTTGTTATTTCCTGTCTGCTTCCTTCTAGCCATGCTGACCACAGTGAGCTGCCATGGCCTTGCAGTTTGGATTTGCATTTTCCTGAGACTTAATGATGGTGAACAAGTTTTCATGCACCTACTGGCCCTCTTTCTGTCTTCTTCGGAGAAATCTCTGCTTCCATCTTTTGACCAGGTTTTCATTGGCTTGTTTTTTTTCTTGTGGAGACGTGCGAGTTGATTGTATCTTTGGGCTTTTCACCCCTTGTCCGATGTGTGGTTTGCAAACATCCTCTCCCAATTGTTGTGGTGTCTTAGTATTCAGTTGATGGTTTCCTTGAGTGGGCAGAAGTGTGTGCATTTGATGTGGTCCCGTTTGTTTCTTGTTTCCTTTGTTGCCCTTGCCCAGTCAGACATGCTTCTTCCAAATAGGCGGCTCAGACAGATGGCAAAGAGCACTCTGCCTAGGTCTTCTCCTACAAGGTTCACGGTTTCAAGTCTGCCATTCAAGGCTTTAATCCACTTCAGGTGGTGTGTGTGCCAGGTGTAACATCATGGTGTACTCTCGTTGTGTTCCATGTGGCTGTGCAGGCTTCCCAGCACCGTTTATTGTAGAGACTCTCCTTTCTCCGCTGTCTCCACTTGGCTCCCTGGTCCAAAATGGGCTGTCCATGTAAGTTTGAGTTGGGCTCTGGGCTCTCAATTGTTTTGCATGGGTCTTCATGCCTGTTTTGGGGCCCAGACTGTGCCGTTTCGGTACCTAGCGCTTCGTCCTCTATGTTGAAATCAGAAATTGTGACACGTGCTGCTTTGTTCGTTTTCCTGAGGATTCCTTTGCCTAGTCAGGGTCTCGTGTTGCTGGCTAGAAACTTTAGGATTCTCTCTTCTTCTCTGTGGCAAATACTGCTGCAACTTTGACTGGGATTGCATGGAATCCAGAGATTCCTTACTGCGGTATGAACCTTTCAAGTGTGTTAATCCTTCCATTCCTAGATCCCTCGATATCTTTTTTTTTCTTGTGTCTTCTTGAGTTTCTTTCCCCAAAGGTTTGCTAGTTTTTGAATTGACATAGAATTCACCTGTTTTGCTAAGGTTATTCACAGAGATCCTATTCTTCGTAATGGCAAGCTCCTGTTTTTTTGTTTTTTTTTTCCTTAGCTTCAGTTTTTCTATTCTTTGCAACTTTTAATTGGTTTTGTTTTGGCACAAGTGCATTGCTGTGCTCACATCTGCTGGCAATGCTCCTGTATTTGCTGTGGAAGTCTGGCCCTGTCCAACGTCCCTTCCCATCTGCCTCTACTCTACCTCGGACGCCTGCACCAGAACAACTGAAGCAGTGGTGAGGAGGCCCAAACCGAGGATTCCACCCAGCCCATACTGGGCCACAGACCCAGAAGGTGCGGACCTCACCACTGCACCACCGGCCGGCCACTTACATGTTCAGTGGCAACGTGCAGTTGAGTGCAATGGGAGTTAAATATACTAGTGAGCCCAACTCTAGCACTGTGTAGATGAGGCTAGGTTGTTTTTCGGGTCCATTGTGATGTCAGAGGATTTGTCATAATTGTGTCTCTGAGGTCCAGCATGCTTCCTGGATACAGGTTTCAGAGCCTGCTTGGAGCAGTCTCATAACTCACCCTTCCCAGTTAGCCCATGCTTGACCTTCGCTGCCGTTTTTTGGCTTGTGAATTTCTCTGACTTTCAAACGTTCCAGCAGAGTCTGTCTAAAGACGGACATCATCTTTCATTGTGGATAATTCAGGTGTGATTTCTGTTCACCTTCCATTTTCTGGGTCCTCTTTTTCTTTTCCATAGTATACTCGTCATGGTCTTTCTCAGCTATCTCCCTTAGACATGCTTATCAGTCCGTTCTCCTTCATTCCAAGGGATTAGTTTGTATTTCTTTAATCGCTGTATGTTCTCTAGGGTGAGGTGTGAGTGCTTTCGTGACTCTTGGTTGTTGTCCTTGAATTTGCACCGGTCACTTGTAGGACTCTTGGCTATCCTAGCCTAGGTCAAACTAAGCACTGAGAACACGTGGTCATGTGGGTTGGTTTGACATCCTGAGATCAGAAACTCCAAATTCGAGGTGGTCCTGGCAACCCCCTTCACGGACACAATGTTTCCAAGACAACTTAGACAAATCGGATGAATTCCACTCTCCAGGAAAGATATTTTTCTGTCTCTTTTCCGGATTTGGGAAGTTTCGAACTTGACCCCTGATCCTTGAACGTTCCCCTAGATTCCGTCCAGATACGGGCTTACATAATTTTTATAGGGTGTGCCATTTGTTTGCCCTACATCCTCTACCCTGGCCTGTTTATTTTTCTTGAAACACAACTGTAAAGTTCTAATTTTCGTGCAACTTCCTTACATATGGTGTCAAAACACATAATCAATAATCCTTCTACGGCAAGAGGTAGGGGGAGAGAATTTCGATGGAGGCAAACAGAGCACACTAGCCTGGGAGGGCAGCCTTCACGAAGGAACGAAGCCCTGTGGAAGAGGGTGCTTTTCAGCACCCTTGTAGAGCACTTCCAAACAAAGAGACATACCCCAAGCGTGACAGGGCTCCATTCCTTCAAGGCTTCCAAGACATCTCTTGGGACACATTACCATGTGCCCAGTGGGCCCACGTGACACCAGAGCTTCGGAAAAAGAGACTGACCTTCAAAGAATGCTATGGGCCTTGGAAAGGAGGCATCGATTCTTCTCTTCAATGTCCTCAAGACATCTTTCTTGACTTTGCATTATGCTTAAGGCACAAGGGCACTGTAGGTGTGATGAACCCCAAGTCCGGCCACTTGTTTCCAATGAAGTTGCAAGCTTGAATCAGCATGACCTCCCCATAGACTTGAATAGATGACAATGTTCTCCTCTCCGTGCCTGTCCCTCTATTCTCACTTGTGGCCTAGGGTTCCTTTCTTATCCCTTCCATCAGACTCTGTTTTATCTCTTCTAGTTTCTGTGCCTGCTTTCTGTTTGCCAAACCTGTTTCTGGGTATCTGTCCCTTTAATAGCCTAGCCTAGGCCAATCCTCAGACTGTAACCATGCGGCCACCCTGGGGGACATGTTCACCGTGATGTCATAAGCGACCTCAAAATTCGAAGTTGTCCTGACAACCTCCGTGCACACAGAGTTTCACAGCCATCTCAGACCAGTCTGACTCCTCACCCTGTCTAGGTAGGATAGTTTTCCTTTTTCTGCAATTGTTGTCAGTTTCTATCTTTCTCCTTGAACTTCGAAAGGGCTCCTACATTCTCTCTAGACACTGGTTTCACTCCTGTAAGATTATCCTGGGTTTTATCTCTTATATCTTGGGTAGATGGCAAAATGGGTGGACCTTACCCAGAAAAAGTCCTGGACTCCCTCACAAGTTGAAGTTGCCCAGGGAATGTTCTGATGCACAATGATGGTGTCATCTCGTGGCACTCTGCCAATTCCACCTTGGCAGGTCACAAGATTTCCTTCCTTCTGCCTTTGGGAAGTGTACCAGATACTTCCATAGATTGTAATATTCTTATGGTTCCTTTTCTTGTGCGTATTGATAACGTATCCTCACAATTGCTGCTTATTTATGATCTCTGCCCGCACCATACCATGAAATCTATATTTCCTAACACTACTAATGTGATATGCACTCGTAATGTGAAACAGTGAGGCCCGGGCCGCCCAAGCGGAATGTGGGCACTTACCTGCTCCACCACAGGGCCGGCCCTGAATTGTACTTTTGGACCAACCTTTTGCCTGAACTTGGGAAGACGTGGGCCTGTTTGGATTATTCGTGAAGGTGATAAGTAATAACATCATGGACGGTAACATTTTCCGTTCGTTCATGGGTTTAGGACTGATCATGTTCTCTTCGTAGTATTCCTCTTCACCTATTTGGAATGGTCTGCCTTTCTGTAGCATCTGTAAGCATTTGGAGGTGATTTTCCATCCTTGGAAGTTCACCTTCCGTAAACTCTTTCCGCCCCCAAAGCTTTATGACATCATTCTGGACCCCTTTTTGGATTTTTGATTTGAGGTGAATTTCTAGCCATGACCCTGCATTAGAACGTACTATAACTTCCAGATTCACATCCTCATTGCTTTAGACTTCTGTGTAGCTTACATCATCTTCACCAGTGTAAGACTAATCACAGGCCCTCACCACACACTTGTGCCTAATCTTCTCTTTCACCCTCCGTCACCGCCCCTCTTTGCCTCTGGGAGCCCGCATACAAATGTTCAGTGCCACCTGATGGTTAGTGCTTGCTTTTTCTTCTCCTTGTAAGTGAGATTCTATGGTATTTGAATTTCTCCCTGGGGCTTGTTACACTTCCCCTAAAACCCTCACAGCCATTCTGGTGGTCACAAATGGCTGGATTGCATCATTTGTTCCGGCTGAGTGGTATACCATTGTGTGGCTATAGCCCATCTTCCTTCTCCAATCATCCCTTGCTGGACACCAGGGTGCTTTCCAAGTCTTGGATATCAGGAGTAAGACTGTGGTGAACACAGCCATGCACATGTCTTTATGCGGTAGTCTTTCTGACTTTTTTGGATAAGCAAGCGGCAGATTAATAGCTGGGTCATACGGGACATGGATACTTAAATTTCTGAGGCAGTTCCACACCTTTGGCATCGTGGCTGCACCGGGTTACACTCCCACCAGCAGTGCAGGAGGCTTCCCTTCTCTCCACCTCCTCTCTGACACTTGTTATTTCCTGTCTGCTTCCTTCTAGCCATGCTGACCACAGTGAGCTGCCATGGCCTTGCAGTTTGGATTTGCATTTTCCTGAGACTTAATGATGGTGAACAAGTTTTCATGCACCTACTGGCCCTCTTTCTGTCTTCTTCGGAGAAATCTCTGCTTCCATCTTTTGACCAGGTTTTCATTGGCTTGTTTTTTTTCTTGTGGAGACGTGCGAGTTGATTGTATCTTTGGGCTTTTCACCCCTTGTCCGATGTGTGGTTTGCAAACATCCTCTCCCAATTGTTGTGGTGTCTTAGTATTCAGTTGATGGTTTCCTTGAGTGGGCAGAAGTGTGTGCATTTGATGTGGTCCCGTTTGTTTCTTGTTTCCTTTGTTGCCCTTGCCCAGTCAGACATGCTTCTTCCAAATAGGCGGCTCAGACAGATGGCAAAGAGCACTCTGCCTAGGTCTTCTCCTACAAGGTTCACGGTTTCAAGTCTGCCATTCAAGGCTTTAATCCACTTCAGGTGGTGTGTGTGCCAGGTGTAACATCATGGTGTACTCTCGTTGTGTTCCATGTGGCTGTGCAGGCTTCCCAGCACCGTTTATTGTAGAGACTCTCCTTTCTCCGCTGTCTCCACTTGGCTCCCTGGTCCAAAATGGGCTGTCCATGTAAGTTTGAGTTGGGCTCTGGGCTCTCAATTGTTTTGCATGGGTCTTCATGCCTGTTTTGGGGCCCAGACTGTGCCGTTTCGGTACCTAGCGCTTCGTCCTCTATGTTGAAATCAGAAATTGTGACACGTGCCGCTTTGTTCGTTTTCCTGAGGATTCCTTTGCCTAGTCAGGGTCTCGTGTTGCTGGCTAGAAACTTTAGGATTCTCTCTTCTTCTCTGTGGCAAATACTGCTGCAACTTTGACTGGGATTGCATGGAATCCAGAGATTCCTTACTGCGGTATGAACCTTTCAAGTGTGTTAATCCTTCCATTCCTAGATCCCTCGATATCTTTTTTTTTCTTGTGTCTTCTTGAGTTTCTTTCCCCAAAGGTTTGCTAGTTTTTGAATTGACATAGAATTCACCTGTTTTGCTAAGGTTATTCACAGAGATCCTATTCTTCGTAATGGCAAGCTCCTGTTTTTTTGTTTTTTTTTTCCTTAGCTTCAGTTTTTCTATTCTTTGCAACTTTTAATTGGTTTTGTTTTGGCACAAGTGCATTGCTGTGCTCACATCTGCTGGCAATGCTCCTGTATTTGCTGTGGAAGTCTGGCCCTGTCCAACGTCCCTTCCCATCTGCCTCTACTCTACCTCGGACGCCTGCACCAGAACAACTGAAGCAGTGGTGAGGAGGCCCAAACCGAGGATTCCACCCAGCCCATACTGGGCCACAGACCCAGAAGGTGCGGACCTCACCACTGCACCACCGGCCGGCCACTTACATGTTCAGTGGCAACGTGCAGTTGAGTGCAATGGGAGTTAAATATACTAGTGAGCCCAACTCTAGCACTGTGTAGATGAGGCTAGGTTGTTTTTCGGGTCCATTGTGATGTCAGAGGATTTGTCATAATTGTGTCTCTGAGGTCCAGCATGCTTCCTGGATACAGGTTTCAGAGCCTGCTTGGAGCAGTCTCATAACTCACCCTTCCCAGTTAGCCCATGCTTGACCTTCGCTGCCGTTTTTTGGCTTGTGAATTTCTCTGACTTTCAAACGTTCCAGCAGAGTCTGTCTAAAGACGGACATCATCTTTCATTGTGGATAATTCAGGTGTGATTTCTGTTCACCTTCCATTTTCTGGGTCCTCTTTTTCTTTTCCATAGTATACTCGTCATGGTCTTTCTCAGCTATCTCCCTTAGACATGCTTATCAGTCCGTTCTCCTTCATTCCAAGGGATTAGTTTGTATTTCTTTAATCGCTGTATGTTCTCTAGGGTGAGGTGTGAGTGCTTTCGTGACTCTTGGTTGTTGTCCTTGAATTTGCACCGGTCACTTGTAGGACTCTTGGCTACCCTAGCCTAGGTCAAACTAAGCACTGAGAACACGTGGTCATGTGGGTTGGTTTGACATCCTGAGATCAGAAACTCCAAATTCGAGGTGGTCCTGGCAACCCCCTTCACGGACACAATGTTTCCAAGACAACTTAGACAAATCGGATGAATTCCACTCTCCAGGAAAGATATTTTTCTGTCTCTTTTCCGGATTTGGGAAGTTTCGAACTTGACCCCTGATCCTTGAACGTTCCCCTAGATTCCGTCCAGATACGGGCTTACTTAATTTTTATAGGGTGTGCCATTTGTTTGCCCTACATCCTCTACCCTGGCCTGTTTATTTTTCTTGAAACACAACTGTAAAGTTCTAATTTTCGTGCAACTTCCTTACATATGGTGTCAAAACACATAATCAATAATCCTTCTACGGCAAGAGGTAGGGGGAGAGAATTTCGATGGAGGCAAACAGAGCACACTAGCCTGGGAGGGCAGCCTTCACGAAGGAACGAAGCCCTGTGGAAGAGGGTGCTTTTCAGCACCCTTGTAGAGCACTTCCAAACAAAGAGACATACCCCAAGCGTGACAGGGCTCCATTCCTTCAAGGCTTCCAAGACATCTCTTGGGACACATTACCATGTGCCCAGTGGGCCCACGTGACACCAGAGCTTCGGAAAAAGAGACTGACCTTCAAAGAATGCTATGGGCCTTGGAAAGGAGGCATCGATTCTTCTCTTCAATGTCCTCAAGACATCTTTCTTGACTTTGCATTATGCTTAAGGCACAAGGGCACTGTAGGTGTGATGAACCCCAAGTCCGGCCACTTGTTTCCAATGAAGTTGCAAGCTTGAATCAGCATGACCTCCCCATAGACTTGAATAGATGACAATGTTCTCCTCTCCGTGCCTGTCCCTCTATTCTCACTTGTGGCCTAGGGTTCCTTTCTTATCCCTTGCATCAGACTCTGTTTTATCTCTTCTAGTTTCTGTGCCTGCTTTCTGTTTGCCAAACCTGTTTCTGGGTATCTGTCCCTTTAATAGCCTAGCCTAGGCCAATCCTCAGACTGTAACCATGCGGCCACCCTGGGGGACATGTTCACCGTGATGTCATAAGCGACCTCAAAATTCGAAGTTGTCCTGACAACCTCCGTGCACACAGAGTTTCACAGCCATCTCAGACCAGTCTGACTCCTCACCCTGTCTAGGTAGGATAGTTTTCCTTTTTCTGCAATTGTTGTCAGTTTCTATCTTTCTCCTTGAACTTCGAAAGGGCTCCTACATTCTCTCTAGACACTGGTTTCACTCCTGTAAGATTATCCTGGGTTTTATCTCTTATATCTTGGGTAGATGGCAAAATGGGTGGACCTTACCCAGAAAAAGTCCTGGACTCCCTCACAAGTTGAAGTTGCCCAGGGAATGTTCTGATGCACAATGATGGTGTCATCTCGTGGCACTCTGCCAATTCCACCTTGGCAGGTCACAAGATTTCCTTCCTTCTGCCTTTGGGAAGTGTACCAGATACTTCCATAGATTGTAATATTCTTATGGTTCCTTTTCTTGTGCGTATTGATAACGTATCCTCACAATTGCTGCTTATTTATGATCTCTGCCCGCACCATACCATGAAATCTATATTTCCTAACACTACTAATGTGATATGCACTCGTAATGTGAAACAGTGAGGCCCGGGCCGCCCAAGCGGAATGTGGGCACTTACCTGCTCCACCACAGGGCCGGCCCTGAATTGTACTTTTGGACCAACCTTTTGCCTGAACTTGGGAAGACGTGGGCCTGTTTGGATTATTCGTGAAGGTGATAAGTAATAACATCATGGACGGTAACATTTTCCGTTCGTTCATGGGTTTAGGACTGATCATGTTCTCTTCGTAGTATTCCTCTTCACCTATTTGGAATGGTCTGCCTTTCTGTAGCATCTGTAAGCATTTGGAGGTGATTTTCCATCCTTGGAAGTTCACCTTCCGTAAACTCTTTCCGCCCCCAAAGCTTTATGACATCATTCTGGACCCCTTTTTGGATTTTTGATTTGAGGTGAATTTCTAGCCATGACCCTGCATTAGAACGTACTATAACTTCCAGATTCACATCCTCATTGCTTTAGACTTCTGTGTAGCTTACATCATCTTCACCAGTGTAAGACTAATCACAGGCCCTCACCACACACTTGTGCCTAATCTTCTCTTTCACCCTCCGTCACCGCCCCTCTTTGCCTCTGGGAGCCCGCATACAAATGTTCAGTGCCACCTGATGGTTAGTGCTTGCTTTTTCTTCTCCTTGTAAGTGAGATTCTATGGTATTTGAATTTCTCCCTGGGGCTTGTTACACTTCCCCTAAAACCCTCACAGCCATTCTGGTGGTCACAAATGGCTGGATTGCATCATTTGTTCCGGCTGAGTGGTATACCATTGTGTGGCTATAGCCCATCTTCCTTCTCCAATCATCCCTTGCTGGACACCAGGGTGCTTTCCAAGTCTTGGATATCAGGAGTAAGACTGTGGTGAACACAGCCATGCACATGTCTTTATGCGGTAGTCTTTCTGACTTTTTTGGATAAGCAAGCGGCAGATTAATAGCTGGGTCATACGGGACATGGATACTTAAATTTCTGAGGCAGTTCCACACCTTTGGCATCGTGGCTGCACCGGGTTACACTCCCACCAGCAGTGCAGGAGGCTTCCCTTCTCTCCACCTCCTCTCTGACACTTGTTATTTCCTGTCTGCTTCCTTCTAGCCATGCTGACCACAGTGAGCTGCCATGGCCTTGCAGTTTGGATTTGCATTTTCCTGAGACTTAATGATGGTGAACAAGTTTTCATGCACCTACTGGCCCTCTTTCTGTCTTCTTCGGAGAAATCTCTGCTTCCATCTTTTGACCAGGTTTTCATTGGCTTGTTTTTTTTCTTGTGGAGACGTGCGAGTTGATTGTATCTTTGGGCTTTTCACCCCTTGTCCGATGTGTGGTTTGCAAACATCCTCTCCCAATTGTTGTGGTGTCTTAGTATTCAGTTGATGGTTTCCTTGAGTGGGCAGAAGTGTGTGCATTTGATGTGGTCCCGTTTGTTTCTTGTTTCCTTTGTTGCCCTTGCCCAGTCAGACATGCTTCTTCCAAATAGGCGGCTCAGACAGATGGCAAAGAGCACTCTGCCTAGGTCTTCTCCTACAAGGTTCACGGTTTCAAGTCTGCCATTCAAGGCTTTAATCCACTTCAGGTGGTGTGTGTGCCAGGTGTAACATCATGGTGTACTCTCGTTGTGTTCCATGTGGCTGTGCAGGCTTCCCAGCACCGTTTATTGTAGAGACTCTCCTTTCTCCGCTGTCTCCACTTGGCTCCCTGGTCCAAAATGGGCTGTCCATGTAAGTTTGAGTTGGGCTCTGGGCTCTCAATTGTTTTGCATGGGTCTTCATGCCTGTTTTGGGGCCCAGACTGTGCCGTTTCGGTACCTAGCGCTTCGTCCTCTATGTTGAAATCAGAAATTGTGACACGTGCCGCTTTGTTCGTTTTCCTGAGGATTCCTTTGCCTAGTCAGGGTCTCGTGTTGCTGGCTAGAAACTTTAGGATTCTCTCTTCTTCTCTGTGGCAAATACTGCTGCAACTTTGACTGGGATTGCATGGAATCCAGAGATTCCTTACTGCGGTATGAACCTTTCAAGTGTGTTAATCCTTCCATTCCTAGATCCCTCGATATCTTTTTTTTTCTTGTGTCTTCTTGAGTTTCTTTCCCCAAAGGTTTGCTAGTTTTTGAATTAACATAGAATTCACCTGTTTTGCTAAGGTTATTCACAGAGATCCTATTCTTCGTAATGGCAAGCTCCTGTTTTTTTTTTTTTTTTTTTCCTTAGCTTCAGTTTTTCTATTCTTTGCAACTTTTAATTGGTTTTGTTTTGGCACAAGTGCATTGCTGTGCTCACATCTGCTGGCAATGCTCCTGTATTTGCTGTGGAAGTCTGGCCCTGTCCAACGTCCCTTCCCATCTGCCTCTACTCTACCTCGGACGCCTGCACCAGAACAACTGAAGCAGTGGTGAGGAGGCCCAAACCGAGGATTCCACCCAGCCCATACTGGGCCACAGACCCAGAAGGTGCGGACCTCACCACTGCACCACCGGCCGGCCACTTACATGTTCAGTGGCAACGTGCAGTTGAGTGCAATGGGAGTTAAATATACTAGTGAGCCCAACTCTAGCACTGTGTAGATGAGGCTAGGTTGTTTTTCGGGTCCATTGTGATGTCAGAGGATTTGTCATAATTGTGTCTCTGAGGTCCAGCATGCTTCCTGGATACAGGTTTCAGAGCCTGCTTGGAGCAGTCTCATAACTCACCCTTCCCAGTTAGCCCATGCTTGACCTTCGCTGCCGTTTTTTGGCTTGTGAATTTCTCTGACTTTCAAACGTTCCAGCAGAGTCTGTCTAAAGACGGACATCATCTTTCATTGTGGATAATTCAGGTGTGATTTCTGTTCACCTTCCATTTTCTGGGTCCTCTTTTTCTTTTCCATAGTATACTCGTCATGGTCTTTCTCAGCTATCTCCCTTAGACATGCTTATCAGTCCGTTCTCCTTCATTCCAAGGGATTAGTTTGTATTTCTTTAATCGCTGTATGTTCTCTAGGGTGAGGTGTGAGTGCTTTCGTGACTCTTGGTTGTTGTCCTTGAATTTGCACCGGTCACTTGTAGGACTCTTGGCTATCCTAGCCTAGGTCAAACTAAGCACTGAGAACACGTGGTCATGTGGGTTGGTTTGACATCCTGAGATCAGAAACTCCAAATTCGAGGTGGTCCTGGCAACCCCCTTCACGGACACAATGTTTCCAAGACAACTTAGACAAATCGGATGAATTCCACTCTCCAGGAAAGATATTTTTCTGTCTCTTTTCCGGATTTGGGAAGTTTCGAACTTGACCCCTGATCCTTGAACGTTCCCCTAGATTCCGTCCAGATACGGGCTTACTTAATTTTTATAGGGTGTGCCATTTGTTTGCCCTACATCCTCTACCCTGGCCTGTTTATTTTTCTTGAAACACAACTGTAAAGTTCTAATTTTCGTGCAACTTCCTTACATATGGTGTCAAAACACATAATCAATAATCCTTCTACGGCAAGAGGTAGGGGGAGAGAATTTCGATGGAGGCAAACAGAGCACACTAGCCTGGGAGGGCAGCCTTCACGAAGGAACGAAGCCCTGTGGAAGAGGGTGCTTTTCAGCACCCTTGTAGAGCACTTCCAAACAAAGAGACATACCCCAAGCGTGACAGGGCTCCATTCCTTCAAGGCTTCCAAGACATCTCTTGGGACACATTACCATGTGCCCAGTGGGCCCACGTGACACCAGAGCTTCGGAAAAAGAGACTGACCTTCAAAGAATGCTATGGGCCTTGGAAAGGAGGCATCGATTCTTCTCTTCAATGTCCTCAAGACATCTTTCTTGACTTTGCATTATGCTTAAGGCACAAGGGCACTGTAGGTGTGATGAACGCCAAGTCCGGCCACTTGTTTCCAATGAAGTTGCAAGCTTGAATCAGCATGACCTCCCCATAGACTTGAATAGATGACAATGTTCTCCTCTCCGTGCCTGTCCCTCTATTCTCACTTGTGGCCTAGGGTTCCTTTCTTATCCCTTGCATCAGACTCTGTTTTATCTCTTCTAGTTTCTGTGCCTGCTTTCTGTTTGCCAAACCTGTTTCTGGGTATCTGTCCCTTTAATAGCCTAGCCTAGGCCAATCCTCAGACTGTAACCATGCGGCCACCCTGGGGGACATGTTCACCGTGATGTCATAAGCGACCTCAAAATTCGAAGTTGTCCTGACAACCTCCGTGCACACAGAGTTTCACAGCCATCTCAGACCAGTCTGACTCCTCACCCTGTCTAGGTAGGATAGTTTTCCTTTTTCTGCAATTGTTGTCAGTTTCTATCTTTCTCCTTGAACTTCGAAAGGGCTCCTACATTCTCTCTAGACACTGGTTTCACTCCTGTAAGATTATCCTGGGTTTTATCTCTTATATCTTGGGTAGATGGCAAAATGGGTGGACCTTACCCAGAAAAAGTCCTGGACTCCCTCACAAGTTGAAGTTGCCCAGGGAATGTTCTGATGCACAATGATGGTGTCATCTCGTGGCACTCTGCCAATTCCACCTTGGCAGGTCACAAGATTTCCTTCCTTCTGCCTTTGGGAAGTGTACCAGATACTTCCATAGATTGTAATATTCTTATGGTTCCTTTTCTTGTGCGTATTGATAACGTATCCTCACAATTGCTGCTTATTTATGATCTCTGCCCGCACCATACCATGAAATCTATATTTCCTAACACTACTAATGTGATATGCACTCGTAATGTGAAACAGTGAGGCCCGGGCCGCCCAAGCGGAATGTGGGCACTTACCTGCTCCACCACAGGGCCGGCCCTGAATTGTACTTTTGGACCAACCTTTTGCCTGAACTTGGGAAGACGTGGGCCTGTTTGGATTATTCGTGAAGGTGATAAGTAATAACATCATGGACGGTAACATTTTCCGTTCGTTCATGGGTTTAGGACTGATCATGTTCTCTTCGTAGTATTCCTCTTCACCTATTTGGAATGGTCTGCCTTTCTGTAGCATCTGTAAGCATTTGGAGGTGATTTTCCATCCTTGGAAGTTCACCTTCCGTAAACTCTTTCCGCCCCCAAAGCTTTATGACATCATTCTGGACCCCTTTTTGGATTTTTGATTTGAGGTGAATTTCTAGCCATGACCCTGCATTAGAACGTACTATAACTTCCAGATTCACATCCTCATTGCTTTAGACTTCTGTGTAGCTTACATCATCTTCACCAGTGTAAGACTAATCACAGGCCCTCACCACACACTTGTGCCTAATCTTCTCTTTCACCCTCCGTCACCGCCCCTCTTTGCCTCTGGGAGCCCGCATACAAATGTTCAGTGCCACCTGATGGTTAGTGCTTGCTTTTTCTTCTCCTTGTAAGTGAGATTCTATGGTATTTGAATTTCTCCCTGGGGCTTGTTACACTTCCCCTAAAACCCTCACAGCCATTCTGGTGGTCACAAATGGCTGGATTGCATCATTTGTTCCGGCTGAGTGGTATACCATTGTGTGGCTATAGCCCATCTTCCTTCTCCAATCATCCCTTGCTGGACACCAGGGTGCTTTCCAAGTCTTGGATATCAGGAGTAAGACTGTGGTGAACACAGCCATGCACATGTCTTTATGCGGTAGTCTTTCTGACTTTTTTGGATAAGCAAGCGGCAGATTAATAGCTGGGTCATACGGGACATGGATACTTAAATTTCTGAGGCAGTTCCACACCTTTGGCATCGTGGCTGCACCGGGTTACACTCCCACCAGCAGTGCAGGAGGCTTCCCTTCTCTCCACCTCCTCTCTGACACTTGTTATTTCCTGTCTGCTTCCTTCTAGCCATGCTGACCACAGTGAGCTGCCATGGCCTTGCAGTTTGGATTTGCATTTTCCTGAGACTTAATGATGGTGAACAAGTTTTCATGCACCTACTGGCCCTCTTTCTGTCTTCTTCGGAGAAATCTCTGCTTCCATCTTTTGACCAGGTTTTCATTGGCTTGTTTTTTTTCTTGTGGAGACGTGCGAGTTGATTGTATCTTTGGGCTTTTCACCCCTTGTCCGATGTGTGGTTTGCAAACATCCTCTCCCAATTGTTGTGGTGTCTTAGTATTCAGTTGATGGTTTCCTTGAGTGGGCAGAAGTGTGTGCATTTGATGTGGTCCCGTTTGTTTCTTGTTTCCTTTGTTGCCCTTGCCCAGTCAGACATGCTTCTTCCAAATAGGCGGCTCAGACAGATGGCAAAGAGCACTCTGCCTAGGTCTTCTCCTACAAGGTTCACGGTTTCAAGTCTGCCATTCAAGGCTTTAATCCACTTCAGGTGGTGTGTGTGCCAGGTGTAACATCATGGTGTACTCTCGTTGTGTTCCATGTGGCTGTGCAGGCTTCCCAGCACCGTTTATTGTAGAGACTCTCCTTTCTCCGCTGTCTCCACTTGGCTCCCTGGTCCAAAATGGGCTGTCCATGTAAGTTTGAGTTGGGCTCTGGGCTCTCAATTGTTTTGCATGGGTCTTCATGCCTGTTTTGGGGCCCAGACTGTGCCGTTTCGGTACCTAGCGCTTCGTCCTCTATGTTGAAATCAGAAATTGTGACACGTGCCGCTTTGTTCGTTTTCCTGAGGATTCCTTTGCCTAGTCAGGGTCTCGTGTTGCTGGCTAGAAACTTTAGGATTCTCTCTTCTTCTCTGTGGCAAATACTGCTGCAACTTTGACTGGGATTGCATGGAATCCAGAGATTCCTTACTGCGGTATGAACCTTTCAAGTGTGTTAATCCTTCCATTCCTAGATCCCTCGATATCTTTTTTTTTCTTGTGTCTTCTTGAGTTTCTTTCCCCAAAGGTTTGCTAGTTTTTGAATTGACATAGAATTCACCTGTTTTGCTAAGGTTATTCACAGAGATCCTATTCTTCGTAATGGCAAGCTCCTGTTTTTTTGTTTTTTTTTTCCTTAGCTTCAGTTTTTCTATTCTTTGCAACTTTTAATTGGTTTTGTTTTGGCACAAGTGCATTGCTGTGCTCACATCTGCTGGCAATGCTCCTGTATTTGCTGTGGAAGTCTGGCCCTGTCCAACGTCCCTTCCCATCTGCCTCTACTCTACCTCGGACGCCTGCACCAGAACAACTGAAGCAGTGGTGAGGAGGCCCAAACCGAGGATTCCACCCAGCCCATACTGGGCCACAGACCCAGAAGGTGCGGACCTCACCACTGCACCACCGGCCGGCCACTTACATGTTCAGTGGCAACGTGCAGTTGAGTGCAATGGGAGTTAAATATACTAGTGAGCCCAACTCTAGCACTGTGTAGATGAGGCTAGGTTGTTTTTCGGGTCCATTGTGATGTCAGAGGATTTGTCATAATTGTGTCTCTGAGGTCCAGCATGCTTCCTGGATACAGGTTTCAGAGCCTGCTTGGAGCAGTCTCATAACTCACCCTTCCCAGTTAGCCCATGCTTGACCTTCGCTGCCGTTTTTTGGCTTGTGAATTTCTCTGACTTTCAAACGTTCCAGCAGAGTCTGTCTAAAGACGGACATCATCTTTCATTGTGGATAATTCAGGTGTGATTTCTGTTCACCTTCCATTTTCTGGGTCCTCTTTTTCTTTTCCATAGTATACTCGTCATGGTCTTTCTCAGCTATCTCCCTTAGACATGCTTATCAGTCCGTTCTCCTTCATTCCAAGGGATTAGTTTGTATTTCTTTAATCGCTGTATGTTCTCTAGGGTGAGGTGTGAGTGCTTTCGTGACTCTTGGTTGTTGTCCTTGAATTTGCACCGGTCACTTGTAGGACTCTTGGCTACCCTAGCCTAGGTCAAACTAAGCACTGAGAACACGTGGTCATGTGGGTTGGTTTGACATCCTGAGATCAGAAACTCCAAATTCGAGGTGGTCCTGGCAACCCCCTTCACGGACACAATGTTTCCAAGACAACTTAGACAAATCGGATGAATTCCACTCTCCAGGAAAGATATTTTTCTGTCTCTTTTCCGGATTTGGGAAGTTTCGAACTTGACCCCTGATCCTTGAACGTTCCCCTAGATTCCGTCCAGATACGGGCTTACTTAATTTTTATAGGGTGTGCCATTTGTTTGCCCTACATCCTCTACCCTGGCCTGTTTATTTTTCTTGAAACACAACTGTAAAGTTCTAATTTTCGTGCAACTTCCTTACATATGGTGTCAAAACACATAATCAATAATCCTTCTACGGCAAGAGGTAGGGGGAGAGAATTTCGATGGAGGCAAACAGAGCACACTAGCCTGGGAGGGCAGCCTTCACGAAGGAACGAAGCCCTGTGGAAGAGGGTGCTTTTCAGCACCCTTGTAGAGCACTTCCAAACAAAGAGACATACCCCAAGCGTGACAGGGCTCCATTCCTTCAAGGCTTCCAAGACATCTCTTGGGACACATTACCATGTGCCCAGTGGGCCCACGTGACACCAGAGCTTCGGAAAAAGAGACTGACCTTCAAAGAATGCTATGGGCCTTGGAAAGGAGGCATCGATTCTTCTCTTCAATGTCCTCAAGACATCTTTCTTGACTTTGCATTATGCTTAAGGCACAAGGGCACTGTAGGTGTGATGAACCCCAAGTCCGGCCACTTGTTTCCAATGAAGTTGCAAGCTTGAATCAGCATGACCTCCCCATAGACTTGAATAGATGACAATGTTCTCCTCTCCGTGCCTGTCCCTCTATTCTCACTTGTGGCCTAGGGTTCCTTTCTTATCCCTTGCATCAGACTCTGTTTTATCTCTTCTAGTTTCTGTGCCTGCTTTCTGTTTGCCAAACCTGTTTCTGGGTATCTGTCCCTTTAATAGCCTAGCCTAGGCCAATCCTCAGACTGTAACCATGCGGCCACCCTGGGGGACATGTTCACCGTGATGTCATAAGCGACCTCAAAATTCGAAGTTGTCCTGACAACCTCCGTGCACACAGAGTTTCACAGCCATCTCAGACCAGTCTGACTCCTCACCCTGTCTAGGTAGGATAGTTTTCCTTTTTCTGCAATTGTTGTCAGTTTCTATCTTTCTCCTTGAACTTCGAAAGGGCTCCTACATTCTCTCTAGACACTGGTTTCACTCCTGTAAGATTATCCTGGGTTTTATCTCTTATATCTTGGGTAGATGGCAAAATGGGTGGACCTTACCCAGAAAAAGTCCTGGACTCCCTCACAAGTTGAAGTTGCCCAGGGAATGTTCTGATGCACAATGATGGTGTCATCTCGTGGCACTCTGCCAATTCCACCTTGGCAGGTCACAAGATTTCCTTCCTTCTGCCTTTGGGAAGTGTACCAGATACTTCCATAGATTGTAATATTCTTATGGTTCCTTTTCTTGTGCGTATTGATAACGTATCCTCACAATTGCTGCTTATTTATGATCTCTGCCCGCACCATACCATGAAATCTATATTTCCTAACACTACTAATGTGATATGCACTCGTAATGTGAAACAGTGAGGCCCGGGCCGCCCAAGCGGAATGTGGGCACTTACCTGCTCCACCACAGGGCCGGCCCTGAATTGTACTTTTGGACCAACCTTTTGCCTGAACTTGGGAAGACGTGGGCCTGTTTGGATTATTCGTGAAGGTGATAAGTAATAACATCATGGACGGTAACATTTTCCGTTCGTTCATGGGTTTAGGACTGATCATGTTCTCTTCGTAGTATTCCTCTTCACCTATTTGGAATGGTCTGCCTTTCTGTAGCATCTGTAAGCATTTGGAGGTGATTTTCCATCCTTGGAAGTTCACCTTCCGTAAACTCTTTCCGCCCCCAAAGCTTTATGACATCATTCTGGACCCCTTTTTGGATTTTTGATTTGAGGTGAATTTCTAGCCATGACCCTGCATTAGAACGTACTATAACTTCCAGATTCACATCCTCATTGCTTTAGACTTCTGTGTAGCTTACATCATCTTCACCAGTGTAAGACTAATCACAGGCCCTCACCACACACTTGTGCCTAATCTTCTCTTTCACCCTCCGTCACCGCCCCTCTTTGCCTCTGGGAGCCCGCATACAAATGTTCAGTGCCACCTGATGGTTAGTGCTTGCTTTTTCTTCTCCTTGTAAGTGAGATTCTATGGTATTTGAATTTCTCCCTGGGGCTTGTTACACTTCCCCTAAAACCCTCACAGCCATTCTGGTGGTCACAAATGGCTGGATTGCATCATTTGTTCCGGCTGAGTGGTATACCATTGTGTGGCTATAGCCCATCTTCCTTCTCCAATCATCCCTTGCTGGACACCAGGGTGCTTTCCAAGTCTTGGATATCAGGAGTAAGACTGTGGTGAACACAGCCATGCACATGTCTTTATGCGGTAGTCTTTCTGACTTTTTTGGATAAGCAAGCGGCAGATTAATAGCTGGGTCATACGGGACATGGATACTTAAATTTCTGAGGCAGTTCCACACCTTTGGCATCGTGGCTGCACCGGGTTACACTCCCACCAGCAGTGCAGGAGGCTTCCCTTCTCTCCACCTCCTCTCTGACACTTGTTATTTCCTGTCTGCTTCCTTCTAGCCATGCTGACCACAGTGAGCTGCCATGGCCTTGCAGTTTGGATTTGCATTTTCCTGAGACTTAATGATGGTGAACAAGTTTTCATGCACCTACTGGCCCTCTTTCTGTCTTCTTCGGAGAAATCTCTGCTTCCATCTTTTGACCAGGTTTTCATTGGCTTGTTTTTTTTCTTGTGGAGACGTGCGAGTTGATTGTATCTTTGGGCTTTTCACCCCTTGTCCGATGTGTGGTTTGCAAACATCCTCTCCCAATTGTTGTGGTGTCTTAGTATTCAGTTGATGGTTTCCTTGAGTGGGCAGAAGTGTGTGCATTTGATGTGGTCCCGTTTGTTTCTTGTTTCCTTTGTTGCCCTTGCCCAGTCAGACATGCTTCTTCCAAATAGGCGGCTCAGACAGATGGCAAAGAGCACTCTGCCTAGGTCTTCTCCTACAAGGTTCACGGTTTCAAGTCTGCCATTCAAGGCTTTAATCCACTTCAGGTGGTGTGTGTGCCAGGTGTAACATCATGGTGTACTCTCGTTGTGTTCCATGTGGCTGTGCAGGCTTCCCAGCACCGTTTATTGTAGAGACTCTCCTTTCTCCGCTGTCTCCACTTGGCTCCCTGGTCCAAAATGGGCTGTCCATGTAAGTTTGAGTTGGGCTCTGGGCTCTCAATTGTTTTGCATGGGTCTTCATGCCTGTTTTGGGGCCCAGACTGTGCCGTTTCGGTACCTAGCGCTTCGTCCTCTATGTTGAAATCAGAAATTGTGACACGTGCCGCTTTGTTCGTTTTCCTGAGGATTCCTTTGCCTAGTCAGGGTCTCGTGTTGCTGGCTAGAAACTTTAGGATTCTCTCTTCTTCTCTGTGGCAAATACTGCTGCAACTTTGACTGGGATTGCATGGAATCCAGAGATTCCTTACTGCGGTATGAACCTTTCAAGTGTGTTAATCCTTCCATTCCTAGATCCCTCGATATCTTTTTTTTTCTTGTGTCTTCTTGAGTTTCTTTCCCCAAAGGTTTGCTAGTTTTTGAATTAACATAGAATTCACCTGTTTTGCTAAGGTTATTCACAGAGATCCTATTCTTCGTAATGGCAAGCTCCTGTTTTTTTTTTTTTTTTTTTCCTTAGCTTCAGTTTTTCTATTCTTTGCAACTTTTAATTGGTTTTGTTTTGGCACAAGTGCATTGCTGTGCTCACATCTGCTGGCAATGCTCCTGTATTTGCTGTGGAAGTCTGGCCCTGTCCAACGTCCCTTCCCATCTGCCTCTACTCTACCTCGGACGCCTGCACCAGAACAACTGAAGCAGTGGTGAGGAGGCCCAAACCGAGGATTCCACCCAGCCCATACTGGGCCACAGACCCAGAAGGTGCGGACCTCACCACTGCACCACCGGCCGGCCACTTACATGTTCAGTGGCAACGTGCAGTTGAGTGCAATGGGAGTTAAATATACTAGTGAGCCCAACTCTAGCACTGTGTAGATGAGGCTAGGTTGTTTTTCGGGTCCATTGTGATGTCAGAGGATTTGTCATAATTGTGTCTCTGAGGTCCAGCATGCTTCCTGGATACAGGTTTCAGAGCCTGCTTGGAGCAGTCTCATAACTCACCCTTCCCAGTTAGCCCATGCTTGACCTTCGCTGCCGTTTTTTGGCTTGTGAATTTCTCTGACTTTCAAACGTTCCAGCAGAGTCTGTCTAAAGACGGACATCATCTTTCATTGTGGATAATTCAGGTGTGATTTCTGTTCACCTTCCATTTTCTGGGTCCTCTTTTTCTTTTCCATAGTATACTCGTCATGGTCTTTCTCAGCTATCTCCCTTAGACATGCTTATCAGTCCGTTCTCCTTCATTCCAAGGGATTAGTTTGTATTTCTTTAATCGCTGTATGTTCTCTAGGGTGAGGTGTGAGTGCTTTCGTGACTCTTGGTTGTTGTCCTTGAATTTGCACCGGTCACTTGTAGGACTCTTGGCTATCCTAGCCTAGGTCAAACTAAGCACTGAGAACACGTGGTCATGTGGGTTGGTTTGACATCCTGAGATCAGAAACTCCAAATTCGAGGTGGTCCTGGCAACCCCCTTCACGGACACAATGTTTCCAAGACAACTTAGACAAATCGGATGAATTCCACTCTCCAGGAAAGATATTTTTCTGTCTCTTTTCCGGATTTGGGAAGTTTCGAACTTGACCCCTGATCCTTGAACGTTCCCCTAGATTCCGTCCAGATACGGGCTTACTTAATTTTTATAGGGTGTGCCATTTGTTTGCCCTACATCCTCTACCCTGGCCTGTTTATTTTTCTTGAAACACAACTGTAAAGTTCTAATTTTCGTGCAACTTCCTTACATATGGTGTCAAAACACATAATCAATAATCCTTCTACGGCAAGAGGTAGGGGGAGAGAATTTCGATGGAGGCAAACAGAGCACACTAGCCTGGGAGGGCAGCCTTCACGAAGGAACGAAGCCCTGTGGAAGAGGGTGCTTTTCAGCACCCTTGTAGAGCACTTCCAAACAAAGAGACATACCCCAAGCGTGACAGGGCTCCATTCCTTCAAGGCTTCCAAGACATCTCTTGGGACACATTACCATGTGCCCAGTGGGCCCACGTGACACCAGAGCTTCGGAAAAAGAGACTGACCTTCAAAGAATGCTATGGGCCTTGGAAAGGAGGCATCGATTCTTCTCTTCAATGTCCTCAAGACATCTTTCTTGACTTTGCATTATGCTTAAGGCACAAGGGCACTGTAGGTGTGATGAACGCCAAGTCCGGCCACTTGTTTCCAATGAAGTTGCAAGCTTGAATCAGCATGACCTCCCCATAGACTTGAATAGATGACAATGTTCTCCTCTCCGTGCCTGTCCCTCTATTCTCACTTGTGGCCTAGGGTTCCTTTCTTATCCCTTGCATCAGACTCTGTTTTATCTCTTCTAGTTTCTGTGCCTGCTTTCTGTTTGCCAAACCTGTTTCTGGGTATCTGTCCCTTTAATAGCCTAGCCTAGGCCAATCCTCAGACTGTAACCATGCGGCCACCCTGGGGGACATGTTCACCGTGATGTCATAAGCGACCTCAAAATTCGAAGTTGTCCTGACAACCTCCGTGCACACAGAGTTTCACAGCCATCTCAGACCAGTCTGACTCCTCACCCTGTCTAGGTAGGATAGTTTTCCTTTTTCTGCAATTGTTGTCAGTTTCTATCTTTCTCCTTGAACTTCGAAAGGGCTCCTACATTCTCTCTAGACACTGGTTTCACTCCTGTAAGATTATCCTGGGTTTTATCTCTTATATCTTGGGTAGATGGCAAAATGGGTGGACCTTACCCAGAAAAAGTCCTGGACTCCCTCACAAGTTGAAGTTGCCCAGGGAATGTTCTGATGCACAATGATGGTGTCATCTCGTGGCACTCTGCCAATTCCACCTTGGCAGGTCACAAGATTTCCTTCCTTCTGCCTTTGGGAAGTGTACCAGATACTTCCATAGATTGTAATATTCTTATGGTTCCTTTTCTTGTGCGTATTGATAACGTATCCTCACAATTGCTGCTTATTTATGATCTCTGCCCGCACCATACCATGAAATCTATATTTCCTAACACTACTAATGTGATATGCACTCGTAATGTGAAACAGTGAGGCCCGGGCCGCCCAAGCGGAATGTGGGCACTTACCTGCTCCACCACAGGGCCGGCCCTGAATTGTACTTTTGGACCAACCTTTTGCCTGAACTTGGGAAGACGTGGGCCTGTTTGGATTATTCGTGAAGGTGATAAGTAATAACATCATGGACGGTAACATTTTCCGTTCGTTCATGGGTTTAGGACTGATCATGTTCTCTTCGTAGTATTCCTCTTCACCTATTTGGAATGGTCTGCCTTTCTGTAGCATCTGTAAGCATTTGGAGGTGATTTTCCATCCTTGGAAGTTCACCTTCCGTAAACTCTTTCCGCCCCCAAAGCTTTATGACATCATTCTGGACCCCTTTTTGGATTTTTGATTTGAGGTGAATTTCTAGCCATGACCCTGCATTAGAACGTACTATAACTTCCAGATTCACATCCTCATTGCTTTAGACTTCTGTGTAGCTTACATCATCTTCACCAGTGTAAGACTAATCACAGGCCCTCACCACACACTTGTGCCTAATCTTCTCTTTCACCCTCCGTCACCGCCCCTCTTTGCCTCTGGGAGCCCGCATACAAATGTTCAGTGCCACCTGATGGTTAGTGCTTGCTTTTTCTTCTCCTTGTAAGTGAGATTCTATGGTATTTGAATTTCTCCCTGGGGCTTGTTACACTTCCCCTAAAACCCTCACAGCCATTCTGGTGGTCACAAATGGCTGGATTGCATCATTTGTTCCGGCTGAGTGGTATACCATTGTGTGGCTATAGCCCATCTTCCTTCTCCAATCATCCCTTGCTGGACACCAGGGTGCTTTCCAAGTCTTGGATATCAGGAGTAAGACTGTGGTGAACACAGCCATGCACATGTCTTTATGCGGTAGTCTTTCTGACTTTTTTGGATAAGCAAGCGGCAGATTAATAGCTGGGTCATACGGGACATGGATACTTAAATTTCTGAGGCAGTTCCACACCTTTGGCATCGTGGCTGCACCGGGTTACACTCCCACCAGCAGTGCAGGAGGCTTCCCTTCTCTCCACCTCCTCTCTGACACTTGTTATTTCCTGTCTGCTTCCTTCTAGCCATGCTGACCACAGTGAGCTGCCATGGCCTTGCAGTTTGGATTTGCATTTTCCTGAGACTTAATGATGGTGAACAAGTTTTCATGCACCTACTGGCCCTCTTTCTGTCTTCTTCGGAGAAATCTCTGCTTCCATCTTTTGACCAGGTTTTCATTGGCTTGTTTTTTTTCTTGTGGAGACGTGCGAGTTGATTGTATCTTTGGGCTTTTCACCCCTTGTCCGATGTGTGGTTTGCAAACATCCTCTCCCAATTGTTGTGGTGTCTTAGTATTCAGTTGATGGTTTCCTTGAGTGGGCAGAAGTGTGTGCATTTGATGTGGTCCCGTTTGTTTCTTGTTTCCTTTGTTGCCCTTGCCCAGTCAGACATGCTTCTTCCAAATAGGCGGCTCAGACAGATGGCAAAGAGCACTCTGCCTAGGTCTTCTCCTACAAGGTTCACGGTTTCAAGTCTGCCATTCAAGGCTTTAATCCACTTCAGGTGGTGTGTGTGCCAGGTGTAACATCATGGTGTACTCTCGTTGTGTTCCATGTGGCTGTGCAGGCTTCCCAGCACCGTTTATTGTAGAGACTCTCCTTTCTCCGCTGTCTCCACTTGGCTCCCTGGTCCAAAATGGGCTGTCCATGTAAGTTTGAGTTGGGCTCTGGGCTCTCAATTGTTTTGCATGGGTCTTCATGCCTGTTTTGGGGCCCAGACTGTGCCGTTTCGGTACCTAGCGCTTCGTCCTCTATGTTGAAATCAGAAATTGTGACACGTGCCGCTTTGTTCGTTTTCCTGAGGATTCCTTTGCCTAGTCAGGGTCTCGTGTTGCTGGCTAGAAACTTTAGGATTCTCTCTTCTTCTCTGTGGCAAATACTGCTGCAACTTTGACTGGGATTGCATGGAATCCAGAGATTCCTTACTGCGGTATGAACCTTTCAAGTGTGTTAATCCTTCCATTCCTAGATCCCTCGATATCTTTTTTTTTCTTGTGTCTTCTTGAGTTTCTTTCCCCAAAGGTTTGCTAGTTTTTGAATTGACATAGAATTCACCTGTTTTGCTAAGGTTATTCACAGAGATCCTATTCTTCGTAATGGCAAGCTCCTGTTTTTTTGTTTTTTTTTTCCTTAGCTTCAGTTTTTCTATTCTTTGCAACTTTTAATTGGTTTTGTTTTGGCACAAGTGCATTGCTGTGCTCACATCTGCTGGCAATGCTCCTGTATTTGCTGTGGAAGTCTGGCCCTGTCCAACGTCCCTTCCCATCTGCCTCTACTCTACCTCGGACGCCTGCACCAGAACAACTGAAGCAGTGGTGAGGAGGCCCAAACCGAGGATTCCACCCAGCCCATACTGGGCCACAGACCCAGAAGGTGCGGACCTCACCACTGCACCACCGGCCGGCCACTTACATGTTCAGTGGCAACGTGCAGTTGAGTGCAATGGGAGTTAAATATACTAGTGAGCCCAACTCTAGCACTGTGTAGATGAGGCTAGGTTGTTTTTCGGGTCCATTGTGATGTCAGAGGATTTGTCATAATTGTGTCTCTGAGGTCCAGCATGCTTCCTGGATACAGGTTTCAGAGCCTGCTTGGAGCAGTCTCATAACTCACCCTTCCCAGTTAGCCCATGCTTGACCTTCGCTGCCGTTTTTTGGCTTGTGAATTTCTCTGACTTTCAAACGTTCCAGCAGAGTCTGTCTAAAGACGGACATCATCTTTCATTGTGGATAATTCAGGTGTGATTTCTGTTCACCTTCCATTTTCTGGGTCCTCTTTTTCTTTTCCATAGTATACTCGTCATGGTCTTTCTCAGCTATCTCCCTTAGACATGCTTATCAGTCCGTTCTCCTTCATTCCAAGGGATTAGTTTGTATTTCTTTAATCGCTGTATGTTCTCTAGGGTGAGGTGTGAGTGCTTTCGTGACTCTTGGTTGTTGTCCTTGAATTTGCACCGGTCACTTGTAGGACTCTTGGCTATCCTAGCCTAGGTCAAACTAAGCACTGAGAACACGTGGTCGTGTGGGTTGGTTTGACATCCTGAGATCAGAAACTCCAAATTCGAGGTGGTCCTGGCAACCCCCTTCACGGACACAATGTTTCCAAGACAACTTAGACAAATCGGATGAATTCCACTCTCCAGGAAAGATATTTTTCTGTCTCTTTTCCGGATTTGGGAAGTTTCGAACTTGACCCCTGATCCTTGAACGTTCCCCTAGATTCCGTCCAGATACGGGCTTACATAATTTTTATAGGGTGTGCCATTTGTTTGCCCTACATCCTCTACCCTGGCCTGTTTATTTTTCTTGAAACACAACTGTAAAGTTCTAATTTTCGTGCAACTTCCTTACATATGGTGTCAAAACACATAATCAATAATCCTTCTACGGCAAGAGGTAGGGGGAGAGAATTTCGATGGAGGCAAACAGAGCACACTAGCCTGGGAGGGCAGCCTTCACGAAGGAACGAAGCCCTGTGGAAGAGGGTGCTTTTCAGCACCCTTGTAGAGCACTTCCAAACAAAGAGACATACCCCAAGCGTGACAGGGCTCCATTCCTTCAAGGCTTCCAAGACATCTCTTGGGACACATTACCATGTGCCCAGTGGGCCCACGTGACACCAGAGCTTCGGAAAAAGAGACTGACCTTCAAAGAATGCTATGGGCCTTGGAAAGGAGGCATCGATTCTTCTCTTCAATGTCCTCAAGACATCTTTCTTGACTTTGCATTATGCTTAAGGCACAAGGGCACTGTAGGTGTGATGAACGCCAAGTCCGGCCACTTGTTTCCAATGAAGTTGCAAGCTTGAATCAGCATGACCTCCCCATAGACTTGAATAGATGACAATGTTCTCCTCTCCGTGCCTGTCCCTCTATTCTCACTTGTGGCCTAGGGTTCCTTTCTTATCCCTTCCATCAGACTCTGTTTTATCTCTTCTAGTTTCTGTGCCTGCTTTCTGTTTGCCAAACCTGTTTCTGGGTATCTGTCCCTTTAATAGCCTAGCCTAGGCCAATCCTCAGACTGTAACCATGCGGCCACCCTGGGGGACATGTTCACCGTGATGTCATAAGCGACCTCAAAATTCGAAGTTGTCCTGACAACCTCCGTGCACACAGAGTTTCACAGCCATCTCAGACCAGTCTGACTCCTCACCCTGTCTAGGTAGGATAGTTTTCCTTTTTCTGCAATTGTTGTCAGTTTCTATCTTTCTCCTTGAACTTCGAAAGGGCTCCTACATTCTCTCTAGACACTGGTTTCACTCCTGTAAGATTATCCTGGGTTTTATCTCTTATATCTTGGGTAGATGGCAAAATGGGTGGACCTTACCCAGAAAAAGTCCTGGACTCCCTCACAAGTTGAAGTTGCCCAGGGAATGTTCTGATGCACAATGATGGTGTCATCTCGTGGCACTCTGCCAATTCCACCTTGGCAGGTCACAAGATTTCCTTCCTTCTGCCTTTGGGAAGTGTACCAGATACTTCCATAGATTGTAATATTCTTATGGTTCCTTTTCTTGTGCGTATTGATAACGTATCCTCACAATTGCTGCTTATTTATGATCTCTGCCCGCACCATACCATGAAATCTATATTTCCTAACACTACTAATGTGATATGCACTCGTAATGTGAAACAGTGAGGCCCGGGCCGCCCAAGCGGAATGTGGGCACTTACCTGCTCCACCACAGGGCCGGCCCTGAATTGTACTTTTGGACCAACCTTTTGCCTGAACTTGGGAAGACGTGGGCCTGTTTGGATTATTCGTGAAGGTGATAAGTAATAACATCATGGACGGTAACATTTTCCGTTCGTTCATGGGTTTAGGACTGATCATGTTCTCTTCGTAGTATTCCTCTTCACCTATTTGGAATGGTCTGCCTTTCTGTAGCATCTGTAAGCATTTGGAGGTGATTTTCCATCCTTGGAAGTTCACCTTCCGTAAACTCTTTCCGCCCCCAAAGCTTTATGACATCATTCTGGACCCCTTTTTGGATTTTTGATTTGAGGTGAATTTCTAGCCATGACCCTGCATTAGAACGTACTATAACTTCCAGATTCACATCCTCATTGCTTTAGACTTCTGTGTAGCTTACATCATCTTCACCAGTGTAAGACTAATCACAGGCCCTCACCACACACTTGTGCCTAATCTTCTCTTTCACCCTCCGTCACCGCCCCTCTTTGCCTCTGGGAGCCCGCATACAAATGTTCAGTGCCACCTGATGGTTAGTGCTTGCTTTTTCTTCTCCTTGTAAGTGAGATTCTATGGTATTTGAATTTCTCCCTGGGGCTTGTTACACTTCCCCTAAAACCCTCACAGCCATTCTGGTGGTCACAAATGGCTGGATTGCATCATTTGTTCCGGCTGAGTGGTATACCATTGTGTGGCTATAGCCCATCTTCCTTCTCCAATCATCCCTTGCTGGACACCAGGGTGCTTTCCAAGTCTTGGATATCAGGAGTAAGACTGTGGTGAACACAGCCATGCACATGTCTTTATGCGGTAGTCTTTCTGACTTTTTTGGATAAGCAAGCGGCAGATTAATAGCTGGGTCATACGGGACATGGATACTTAAATTTCTGAGGCAGTTCCACACCTTTGGCATCGTGGCTGCACCGGGTTACACTCCCACCAGCAGTGCAGGAGGCTTCCCTTCTCTCCACCTCCTCTCTGACACTTGTTATTTCCTGTCTGCTTCCTTCTAGCCATGCTGACCACAGTGAGCTGCCATGGCCTTGCAGTTTGGATTTGCATTTTCCTGAGACTTAATGATGGTGAACAAGTTTTCATGCACCTACTGGCCCTCTTTCTGTCTTCTTCGGAGAAATCTCTGCTTCCATCTTTTGACCAGGTTTTCATTGGCTTGTTTTTTTTCTTGTGGAGACGTGCGAGTTGATTGTATCTTTGGGCTTTTCACCCCTTGTCCGATGTGTGGTTTGCAAACATCCTCTCCCAATTGTTGTGGTGTCTTAGTATTCAGTTGATGGTTTCCTTGAGTGGGCAGAAGTGTGTGCATTTGATGTGGTCCCGTTTGTTTCTTGTTTCCTTTGTTGCCCTTGCCCAGTCAGACATGCTTCTTCCAAATAGGCGGCTCAGACAGATGGCAAAGAGCACTCTGCCTAGGTCTTCTCCTACAAGGTTCACGGTTTCAAGTCTGCCATTCAAGGCTTTAATCCACTTCAGGTGGTGTGTGTGCCAGGTGTAACATCATGGTGTACTCTCGTTGTGTTCCATGTGGCTGTGCAGGCTTCCCAGCACCGTTTATTGTAGAGACTCTCCTTTCTCCGCTGTCTCCACTTGGCTCCCTGGTCCAAAATGGGCTGTCCATGTAAGTTTGAGTTGGGCTCTGGGCTCTCAATTGTTTTGCATGGGTCTTCATGCCTGTTTTGGGGCCCAGACTGTGCCGTTTCGGTACCTAGCGCTTCGTCCTCTATGTTGAAATCAGAAATTGTGACACGTGCTGCTTTGTTCGTTTTCCTGAGGATTCCTTTGCCTAGTCAGGGTCTCGTGTTGCTGGCTAGAAACTTTAGGATTCTCTCTTCTTCTCTGTGGCAAATACTGCTGCAACTTTGACTGGGATTGCATGGAATCCAGAGATTCCTTACTGCGGTATGAACCTTTCAAGTGTGTTAATCCTTCCATTCCTAGATCCCTCGATATCTTTTTTTTTCTTGTGTCTTCTTGAGTTTCTTTCCCCAAAGGTTTGCTAGTTTTTGAATTGACATAGAATTCACCTGTTTTGCTAAGGTTATTCACAGAGATCCTATTCTTCGTAATGGCAAGCTCCTGTTTTTTTGTTTTTTTTTTCCTTAGCTTCAGTTTTTCTATTCTTTGCAACTTTTAATTGGTTTTGTTTTGGCACAAGTGCATTGCTGTGCTCACATCTGCTGGCAATGCTCCTGTATTTGCTGTGGAAGTCTGGCCCTGTCCAACGTCCCTTCCCATCTGCCTCTACTCTACCTCGGACGCCTGCACCAGAACAACTGAAGCAGTGGTGAGGAGGCCCAAACCGAGGATTCCACCCAGCCCATACTGGGCCACAGACCCAGAAGGTGCGGACCTCACCACTGCACCACCGGCCGGCCACTTACATGTTCAGTGGCAACGTGCAGTTGAGTGCAATGGGAGTTAAATATACTAGTGAGCCCAACTCTAGCACTGTGTAGATGAGGCTAGGTTGTTTTTCGGGTCCATTGTGATGTCAGAGGATTTGTCATAATTGTGTCTCTGAGGTCCAGCATGCTTCCTGGATACAGGTTTCAGAGCCTGCTTGGAGCAGTCTCATAACTCACCCTTCCCAGTTAGCCCATGCTTGACCTTCGCTGCCGTTTTTTGGCTTGTGAATTTCTCTGACTTTCAAACGTTCCAGCAGAGTCTGTCTAAAGACGGACATCATCTTTCATTGTGGATAATTCAGGTGTGATTTCTGTTCACCTTCCATTTTCTGGGTCCTCTTTTTCTTTTCCATAGTATACTCGTCATGGTCTTTCTCAGCTATCTCCCTTAGACATGCTTATCAGTCCGTTCTCCTTCATTCCAAGGGATTAGTTTGTATTTCTTTAATCGCTGTATGTTCTCTAGGGTGAGGTGTGAGTGCTTTCGTGACTCTTGGTTGTTGTCCTTGAATTTGCACCGGTCACTTGTAGGACTCTTGGCTATCCTAGCCTAGGTCAAACTAAGCACTGAGAACACGTGGTCATGTGGGTTGGTTTGACATCCTGAGATCAGAAACTCCAAATTCGAGGTGGTCCTGGCAACCCCCTTCACGGACACAATGTTTCCAAGACAACTTAGACAAATCGGATGAATTCCACTCTCCAGGAAAGATATTTTTCTGTCTCTTTTCCGGATTTGGGAAGTTTCGAACTTGACCCCTGATCCTTGAACGTTCCCCTAGATTCCGTCCAGATACGGGCTTACATAATTTTTATAGGGTGTGCCATTTGTTTGCCCTACATCCTCTACCCTGGCCTGTTTATTTTTCTTGAAACACAACTGTAAAGTTCTAATTTTCGTGCAACTTCCTTACATATGGTGTCAAAACACATAATCAATAATCCTTCTACGGCAAGAGGTAGGGGGAGAGAATTTCGATGGAGGCAAACAGAGCACACTAGCCTGGGAGGGCAGCCTTCACGAAGGAACGAAGCCCTGTGGAAGAGGGTGCTTTTCAGCACCCTTGTAGAGCACTTCCAAACAAAGAGACATACCCCAAGCGTGACAGGGCTCCATTCCTTCAAGGCTTCCAAGACATCTCTTGGGACACATTACCATGTGCCCAGTGGGCCCACGTGACACCAGAGCTTCGGAAAAAGAGACTGACCTTCAAAGAATGCTATGGGCCTTGGAAAGGAGGCATCGATTCTTCTCTTCAATGTCCTCAAGACATCTTTCTTGACTTTGCATTATGCTTAAGGCACAAGGGCACTGTAGGTGTGATGAACCCCAAGTCCGGCCACTTGTTTCCAATGAAGTTGCAAGCTTGAATCAGCATGACCTCCCCATAGACTTGAATAGATGACAATGTTCTCCTCTCCGTGCCTGTCCCTCTATTCTCACTTGTGGCCTAGGGTTCCTTTCTTATCCCTTCCATCAGACTCTGTTTTATCTCTTCTAGTTTCTGTGCCTGCTTTCTGTTTGCCAAACCTGTTTCTGGGTATCTGTCCCTTTAATAGCCTAGCCTAGGCCAATCCTCAGACTGTAACCATGCGGCCACCCTGGGGGACATGTTCACCGTGATGTCATAAGCGACCTCAAAATTCGAAGTTGTCCTGACAACCTCCGTGCACACAGAGTTTCACAGCCATCTCAGACCAGTCTGACTCCTCACCCTGTCTAGGTAGGATAGTTTTCCTTTTTCTGCAATTGTTGTCAGTTTCTATCTTTCTCCTTGAACTTCGAAAGGGCTCCTACATTCTCTCTAGACACTGGTTTCACTCCTGTAAGATTATCCTGGGTTTTATCTCTTATATCTTGGGTAGATGGCAAAATGGGTGGACCTTACCCAGAAAAAGTCCTGGACTCCCTCACAAGTTGAAGTTGCCCAGGGAATGTTCTGATGCACAATGATGGTGTCATCTCGTGGCACTCTGCCAATTCCACCTTGGCAGGTCACAAGATTTCCTTCCTTCTGCCTTTGGGAAGTGTACCAGATACTTCCATAGATTGTAATATTCTTATGGTTCCTTTTCTTGTGCGTATTGATAACGTATCCTCACAATTGCTGCTTATTTATGATCTCTGCCCGCACCATACCATGAAATCTATATTTCCTAACACTACTAATGTGATATGCACTCGTAATGTGAAACAGTGAGGCCCGGGCCGCCCAAGCGGAATGTGGGCACTTACCTGCTCCACCACAGGGCCGGCCCTGAATTGTACTTTTGGACCAACCTTTTGCCTGAACTTGGGAAGACGTGGGCCTGTTTGGATTATTCGTGAAGGTGATAAGTAATAACATCATGGACGGTAACATTTTCCGTTCGTTCATGGGTTTAGGACTGATCATGTTCTCTTCGTAGTATTCCTCTTCACCTATTTGGAATGGTCTGCCTTTCTGTAGCATCTGTAAGCATTTGGAGGTGATTTTCCATCCTTGGAAGTTCACCTTCCGTAAACTCTTTCCGCCCCCAAAGCTTTATGACATCATTCTGGACCCCTTTTTGGATTTTTGATTTGAGGTGAATTTCTAGCCATGACCCTGCATTAGAACGTACTATAACTTCCAGATTCACATCCTCATTGCTTTAGACTTCTGTGTAGCTTACATCATCTTCACCAGTGTAAGACTAATCACAGGCCCTCACCACACACTTGTGCCTAATCTTCTCTTTCACCCTCCGTCACCGCCCCTCTTTGCCTCTGGGAGCCCGCATACAAATGTTCAGTGCCACCTGATGGTTAGTGCTTGCTTTTTCTTCTCCTTGTAAGTGAGATTCTATGGTATTTGAATTTCTCCCTGGGGCTTGTTACACTTCCCCTAAAACCCTCACAGCCATTCTGGTGGTCACAAATGGCTGGATTGCATCATTTGTTCCGGCTGAGTGGTATACCATTGTGTGGCTATAGCCCATCTTCCTTCTCCAATCATCCCTTGCTGGACACCAGGGTGCTTTCCAAGTCTTGGATATCAGGAGTAAGACTGTGGTGAACACAGCCATGCACATGTCTTTATGCGGTAGTCTTTCTGACTTTTTTGGATAAGCAAGCGGCAGATTAATAGCTGGGTCATACGGGACATGGATACTTAAATTTCTGAGGCAGTTCCACACCTTTGGCATCGTGGCTGCACCGGGTTACACTCCCACCAGCAGTGCAGGAGGCTTCCCTTCTCTCCACCTCCTCTCTGACACTTGTTATTTCCTGTCTGCTTCCTTCTAGCCATGCTGACCACAGTGAGCTGCCATGGCCTTGCAGTTTGGATTTGCATTTTCCTGAGACTTAATGATGGTGAACAAGTTTTCATGCACCTACTGGCCCTCTTTCTGTCTTCTTCGGAGAAATCTCTGCTTCCATCTTTTGACCAGGTTTTCATTGGCTTGTTTTTTTTCTTGTGGAGACGTGCGAGTTGATTGTATCTTTGGGCTTTTCACCCCTTGTCCGATGTGTGGTTTGCAAACATCCTCTCCCAATTGTTGTGGTGTCTTAGTATTCAGTTGATGGTTTCCTTGAGTGGGCAGAAGTGTGTGCATTTGATGTGGTCCCGTTTGTTTCTTGTTTCCTTTGTTGCCCTTGCCCAGTCAGACATGCTTCTTCCAAATAGGCGGCTCAGACAGATGGCAAAGAGCACTCTGCCTAGGTCTTCTCCTACAAGGTTCACGGTTTCAAGTCTGCCATTCAAGGCTTTAATCCACTTCAGGTGGTGTGTGTGCCAGGTGTAACATCATGGTGTACTCTCGTTGTGTTCCATGTGGCTGTGCAGGCTTCCCAGCACCGTTTATTGTAGAGACTCTCCTTTCTCCGCTGTCTCCACTTGGCTCCCTGGTCCAAAATGGGCTGTCCATGTAAGTTTGAGTTGGGCTCTGGGCTCTCAATTGTTTTGCATGGGTCTTCATGCCTGTTTTGGGGCCCAGACTGTGCCGTTTCGGTACCTAGCGCTTCGTCCTCTATGTTGAAATCAGAAATTGTGACACGTGCCGCTTTGTTCGTTTTCCTGAGGATTCCTTTGCCTAGTCAGGGTCTCGTGTTGCTGGCTAGAAACTTTAGGATTCTCTCTTCTTCTCTGTGGCAAATACTGCTGCAACTTTGACTGGGATTGCATGGAATCCAGAGATTCCTTACTGCGGTATGAACCTTTCAAGTGTGTTAATCCTTCCATTCCTAGATCCCTCGATATCTTTTTTTTTCTTGTGTCTTCTTGAGTTTCTTTCCCCAAAGGTTTGCTAGTTTTTGAATTGACATAGAATTCACCTGTTTTGCTAAGGTTATTCACAGAGATCCTATTCTTCGTAATGGCAAGCTCCTGTTTTTTTGTTTTTTTTTTCCTTAGCTTCAGTTTTTCTATTCTTTGCAACTTTTAATTGGTTTTGTTTTGGCACAAGTGCATTGCTGTGCTCACATCTGCTGGCAATGCTCCTGTATTTGCTGTGGAAGTCTGGCCCTGTCCAACGTCCCTTCCCATCTGCCTCTACTCTACCTCGGACGCCTGCACCAGAACAACTGAAGCAGTGGTGAGGAGGCCCAAACCGAGGATTCCACCCAGCCCATACTGGGCCACAGACCCAGAAGGTGCGGACCTCACCACTGCACCACCGGCCGGCCACTTACATGTTCAGTGGCAACGTGCAGTTGAGTGCAATGGGAGTTAAATATACTAGTGAGCCCAACTCTAGCACTGTGTAGATGAGGCTAGGTTGTTTTTCGGGTCCATTGTGATGTCAGAGGATTTGTCATAATTGTGTCTCTGAGGTCCAGCATGCTTCCTGGATACAGGTTTCAGAGCCTGCTTGGAGCAGTCTCATAACTCACCCTTCCCAGTTAGCCCATGCTTGACCTTCGCTGCCGTTTTTTGGCTTGTGAATTTCTCTGACTTTCAAACGTTCCAGCAGAGTCTGTCTAAAGACGGACATCATCTTTCATTGTGGATAATTCAGGTGTGATTTCTGTTCACCTTCCATTTTCTGGGTCCTCTTTTTCTTTTCCATAGTATACTCGTCATGGTCTTTCTCAGCTATCTCCCTTAGACATGCTTATCAGTCCGTTCTCCTTCATTCCAAGGGATTAGTTTGTATTTCTTTAATCGCTGTATGTTCTCTAGGGTGAGGTGTGAGTGCTTTCGTGACTCTTGGTTGTTGTCCTTGAATTTGCACCGGTCACTTGTAGGACTCTTGGCTACCCTAGCCAAGGTCAAACTAAGCACTGAGAACACGTGGTCATGTGGGTTGGTTTGACATCCTGAGATCAGAAACTCCAAATTCGAGGTGGTCCTGGCAACCCCCTTCACGGACACAATGTTTCCAAGACAACTTAGACAAATCGGATGAATTCCACTCTCCAGGAAAGATATTTTTCTGTCTCTTTTCCGGATTTGGGAAGTTTCGAACTTGACCCCTGATCCTTGAACGTTCCCCTAGATTCCATCCAGATACGGGCTTACTTAATTTTTATAGGGTGTGCCATTTGTTTGCCCTACATCCTCTACCCTGGCCTGTTTATTTTTCTTGAAACACAACTGTAAAGTTCTAATTTTCGTGCAACTTCCTTACATATGGTGTCAAAACACATAATCAATAATCCTTCTACGGCAAGAGGTAGGGGGAGAGAATTTCGATGGAGGCAAACAGAGCACACTAGCCTGGGAGGGCAGCCTTCACGAAGGAACGAAGCCCTGTGGAAGAGGGTGCTTTTCAGCACCCTTGTAGAGCACTTCCAAACAAAGAGACATACCCCAAGCGTGACAGGGCTCCATTCCTTCAAGGCTTCCAAGACATCTCTTGGGACACATTACCATGTGCCCAGTGGGCCCACGTGACACCAGAGCTTCGGAAAAAGAGACTGACCTTCAAAGAATGCTATGGGCCTTGGAAAGGAGGCATCGATTCTTCTCTTCAATGTCCTCAAGACATCTTTCTTGACTTTGCATTATGCTTAAGGCACAAGGGCACTGTAGGTGTGATGAACCCCAAGTCCGGCCACTTGTTTCCAATGAAGTTGCAAGCTTGAATCAGCATGACCTCCCCATAGACTTGAATAGATGACAATGTTCTCCTCTCCGTGCCTGTCCCTCTATTCTCACTTGTGGCCTAGGGTTCCTTTCTTATCCCTTGCATCAGACTCTGTTTTATCTCTTCTAGTTTCTGTGCCTGCTTTCTGTTTGCCAAACCTGTTTCTGGGTATCTGTCCCTTTAATAGCCTAGCCTAGGCCAATCCTCAGACTGTAACCATGCGGCCACCCTGGGGGACATGTTCACCGTGATGTCATAAGCGACCTCAAAATTCGAAGTTGTCCTGACAACCTCCGTGCACACAGAGTTTCACAGCCATCTCAGACCAGTCTGACTCCTCACCCTGTCTAGGTAGGATAGTTTTCCTTTTTCTGCAATTGTTGTCAGTTTCTATCTTTCTCCTTGAACTTCGAAAGGGCTCCTACATTCTCTCTAGACACTGGTTTCACTCCTGTAAGATTATCCTGGGTTTTATCTCTTATATCTTGGGTAGATGGCAAAATGGGTGGACCTTACCCAGAAAAAGTCCTGGACTCCCTCACAAGTTGAAGTTGCCCAGGGAATGTTCTGATGCACAATGATGGTGTCATCTCGTGGCACTCTGCCAATTCCACCTTGGCAGGTCACAAGATTTCCTTCCTTCTGCCTTTGGGAAGTGTACCAGATACTTCCATAGATTGTAATATTCTTATGGTTCCTTTTCTTGTGCGTATTGATAACGTATCCTCACAATTGCTGCTTATTTATGATCTCTGCCCGCACCATACCATGAAATCTATATTTCCTAACACTACTAATGTGATATGCACTCGTAATGTGAAACAGTGAGGCCCGGGCCGCCCAAGCGGAATGTGGGCACTTACCTGCTCCACCACAGGGCCGGCCCTGAATTGTACTTTTGGACCAACCTTTTGCCTGAACTTGGGAAGACGTGGGCCTGTTTGGATTATTCGTGAAGGTGATAAGTAATAACATCATGGACGGTAACATTTTCCGTTCGTTCATGGGTTTAGGACTGATCATGTTCTCTTCGTAGTATTCCTCTTCACCTATTTGGAATGGTCTGCCTTTCTGTAGCATCTGTAAGCATTTGGAGGTGATTTTCCATCCTTGGAAGTTCACCTTCCGTAAACTCTTTCCGCCCCCAAAGCTTTATGACATCATTCTGGACCCCTTTTTGGATTTTTGATTTGAGGTGAATTTCTAGCCATGACCCTGCATTAGAACGTACTATAACTTCCAGATTCACATCCTCATTGCTTTAGACTTCTGTGTAGCTTACATCATCTTCACCAGTGTAAGACTAATCACAGGCCCTCACCACACACTTGTGCCTAATCTTCTCTTTCACCCTCCGTCACCGCCCCTCTTTGCCTCTGGGAGCCCGCATACAAATGTTCAGTGCCACCTGATGGTTAGTGCTTGCTTTTTCTTCTCCTTGTAAGTGAGATTCTATGGTATTTGAATTTCTCCCTGGGGCTTGTTACACTTCCCCTAAAACCCTCACAGCCATTCTGGTGGTCACAAATGGCTGGATTGCATCATTTGTTCCGGCTGAGTGGTATACCATTGTGTGGCTATAGCCCATCTTCCTTCTCCAATCATCCCTTGCTGGACACCAGGGTGCTTTCCAAGTCTTGGATATCAGGAGTAAGACTGTGGTGAACACAGCCATGCACATGTCTTTATGCGGTAGTCTTTCTGACTTTTTTGGATAAGCAAGCGGCAGATTAATAGCTGGGTCATACGGGACATGGATACTTAAATTTCTGAGGCAGTTCCACACCTTTGGCATCGTGGCTGCACCGGGTTACACTCCCACCAGCAGTGCAGGAGGCTTCCCTTCTCTCCACCTCCTCTCTGACACTTGTTATTTCCTGTCTGCTTCCTTCTAGCCATGCTGACCACAGTGAGCTGCCATGGCCTTGCAGTTTGGATTTGCATTTTCCTGAGACTTAATGATGGTGAACAAGTTTTCATGCACCTACTGGCCCTCTTTCTGTCTTCTTCGGAGAAATCTCTGCTTCCATCTTTTGACCAGGTTTTCATTGGCTTGTTTTTTTTCTTGTGGAGACGTGCGAGTTGATTGTATCTTTGGGCTTTTCACCCCTTGTCCGATGTGTGGTTTGCAAACATCCTCTCCCAATTGTTGTGGTGTCTTAGTATTCAGTTGATGGTTTCCTTGAGTGGGCAGAAGTGTGTGCATTTGATGTGGTCCCGTTTGTTTCTTGTTTCCTTTGTTGCCCTTGCCCAGTCAGACATGCTTCTTCCAAATAGGCGGCTCAGACAGATGGCAAAGAGCACTCTGCCTAGGTCTTCTCCTACAAGGTTCACGGTTTCAAGTCTGCCATTCAAGGCTTTAATCCACTTCAGGTGGTGTGTGTGCCAGGTGTAACATCATGGTGTACTCTCGTTGTGTTCCATGTGGCTGTGCAGGCTTCCCAGCACCGTTTATTGTAGAGACTCTCCTTTCTCCGCTGTCTCCACTTGGCTCCCTGGTCCAAAATGGGCTGTCCATGTAAGTTTGAGTTGGGCTCTGGGCTCTCAATTGTTTTGCATGGGTCTTCATGCCTGTTTTGGGGCCCAGACTGTGCCGTTTCGGTACCTAGCGCTTCGTCCTCTATGTTGAAATCAGAAATTGTGACACGTGCCGCTTTGTTCGTTTTCCTGAGGATTCCTTTGCCTAGTCAGGGTCTCGTGTTGCTGGCTAGAAACTTTAGGATTCTCTCTTCTTCTCTGTGGCAAATACTGCTGCAACTTTGACTGGGATTGCATGGAATCCAGAGATTCCTTACTGCGGTATGAACCTTTCAAGTGTGTTAATCCTTCCATTCCTAGATCCCTCGATATCTTTTTTTTTCTTGTGTCTTCTTGAGTTTCTTTCCCCAAAGGTTTGCTAGTTTTTGAATTGACATAGAATTCACCTGTTTTGCTAAGGTTATTCACAGAGATCCTATTCTTCGTAATGGCAAGCTCCTGTTTTTTTGTTTTTTTTTTCCTTAGCTTCAGTTTTTCTATTCTTTGCAACTTTTAATTGGTTTTGTTTTGGCACAAGTGCATTGCTGTGCTCACATCTGCTGGCAATGCTCCTGTATTTGCTGTGGAAGTCTGGCCCTGTCCAACGTCCCTTCCCATCTGCCTCTACTCTACCTCGGACGCCTGCACCAGAACAACTGAAGCAGTGGTGAGGAGGCCCAAACCGAGGATTCCACCCAGCCCATACTGGGCCACAGACCCAGAAGGTGCGGACCTCACCACTGCACCACCGGCCGGCCACTTACATGTTCAGTGGCAACGTGCAGTTGAGTGCAATGGGAGTTAAATATACTAGTGAGCCCAACTCTAGCACTGTGTAGATGAGGCTAGGTTGTTTTTCGGGTCCATTGTGATGTCAGAGGATTTGTCATAATTGTGTCTCTGAGGTCCAGCATGCTTCCTGGATACAGGTTTCAGAGCCTGCTTGGAGCAGTCTCATAACTCACCCTTCCCACTTAGCCCATGCTTGACCTTCGCTGCCGTTTTTTGGCTTGTGAATTTCTCTGACTTTCAAACGTTCCAGCAGAGTCTGTCTAAAGACGGACATCATCTTTCATTGTGGATAATTCAGGTGTGATTTCTGTTCACCTTCCATTTTCTGGGTCCTCTTTTTCTTTTCCATAGTATACTCGTCATGGTCTTTCTCAGCTATCTCCCTTAGACATGCTTATCAGTCCGTTCTCCTTCATTCCAAGGGATTAGTTTGTATTTCTTTAATCGCTGTATGTTCTCTAGGGTGAGGTGTGAGTGCTTTCGTGACTCTTGGTTGTTGTCCTTGAATTTGCACCGGTCACTTGTAGGACTCTTGGCTACCCTAGCCAAGGTCAAACTAAGCACTGAGAACACGTGGTCATGTGGGTTGGTTTGACATCCTGAGATCAGAAACTCCAAATTCGAGGTGGTCCTGGCAACCCCCTTCACGGACACAATGTTTCCAAGACAACTTAGACAAATCGGATGAATTCCACTCTCCAGGAAAGATATTTTTCTGTCTCTTTTCCGGATTTGGGAAGTTTCGAACTTGACCCCTGATCCTTGAACGTTCCCCTAGATTCCATCCAGATACGGGCTTACTTAATTTTTATAGGGTGTGCCATTTGTTTGCCCTACATCCTCTACCCTGGCCTGTTTATTTTTCTTGAAACAGAACTGTAAAGTTCTAATTTTCGTGCAACTTCCTTACATATGGTGTCAAAACACATAATCAATAATCCTTCTACGGCAAGAGGTAGGGGGAGAGAATTTCGATGGAGGCAAACAGAGCACACTAGCCTGGGAGGGCAGCCTTCACGAAGGAACGAAGCCCTGTGGAAGAGGGTGCTTTTCAGCACCCTTGTAGAGCACTTCCAAACAAAGAGACATACCCCAAGCGTGACAGGGCTCCATTCCTTCAAGGCTTCCAAGACATCTCTTGGGACACATTACCATGTGCCCAGTGGGCCCACGTGACACCAGAGCTTCGGAAAAAGAGACTGACCTTCAAAGAATGCTATGGGCCTTGGAAAGGAGGCATCGATTCTTCTCTTCAATGTCCTCAAGACATCTTTCTTGACTTTGCATTATGCTTAAGGCACAAGGGCACTGTAGGTGTGATGAACCCCAAGTCCGGCCACTTGTTTCCAATGAAGTTGCAAGCTTGAATCAGCATGACCTCCCCATAGACTTGAATAGATGACAATGTTCTCCTCTCCGTGCCTGTCCCTCTATTCTCACTTGTGGCCTAGGGTTCCTTTCTTATCCCTTGCATCAGACTCTGTTTTATCTCTTCTAGTTTCTGTGCCTGCTTTCTGTTTGCCAAACCTGTTTCTGGGTATCTGTCCCTTTAATAGCCTAGCCTAGGCCAATCCTCAGACTGTAACCATGCGGCCACCCTGGGGGACATGTTCACCGTGATGTCATAAGCGACCTCAAAATTCGAAGTTGTCCTGACAACCTCCGTGCACACAGAGTTTCACAGCCATCTCAGACCAGTCTGACTCCTCACCCTGTCTAGGTAGGATAGTTTTCCTTTTTCTGCAATTGTTGTCAGTTTCTATCTTTCTCCTTGAACTTCGAAAGGGCTCCTACATTCTCTCTAGACACTGGTTTCACTCCTGTAAGATTATCCTGGGTTTTATCTCTTATATCTTGGGTAGATGGCAAAATGGGTGGACCTTACCCAGAAAAAGTCCTGGACTCCCTCACAAGTTGAAGTTGCCCAGGGAATGTTCTGATGCACAATGATGGTGTCATCTCGTGGCACTCTGCCAATTCCACCTTGGCAGGTCACAAGATTTCCTTCCTTCTGCCTTTGGGAAGTGTACCAGATACTTCCATAGATTGTAATATTCTTATGGTTCCTTTTCTTGTGCGTATTGATAACGTATCCTCACAATTGCTGCTTATTTATGATCTCTGCCCGCACCATACCATGAAATCTATATTTCCTAACACTACTAATGTGATATGCACTCGTAATGTGAAACAGTGAGGCCCGGGCCGCCCAAGCGGAATGTGGGCACTTACCTGCTCCACCACAGGGCCGGCCCTGAATTGTACTTTTGGACCAACCTTTTGCCTGAACTTGGGAAGACGTGGGCCTGTTTGGATTATTCGTGAAGGTGATAAGTAATAACATCATGGACGGTAACATTTTCCGTTCGTTCATGGGTTTAGGACTGATCATGTTCTCTTCGTAGTATTCCTCTTCACCTATTTGGAATGGTCTGCCTTTCTGTAGCATCTGTAAGCATTTGGAGGTGATTTTCCATCCTTGGAAGTTCACCTTCCGTAAACTCTTTCCGCCCCCAAAGCTTTATGACATCATTCTGGACCCCGTTTTGGATTTTTGATTTGAGGTGAATTTATAGCCATGACCCTGCATTAGAACGTACTATAACTTCCAGATTCACATCCTCATTGCTTTAGACTTCTGTGTAGCTTACATCATCTTCACCAGTGTAAGACTAATCACAGGCCCTCACCACACACTTGTGCCTAATCTTCTCTTTCACCCTCCGTCACCGCCCCTCTTTGCCTCTGGGAGCCCGCATACAAATGTTCAGTGCCACCTGATGGTTAGTGCTTGCTTTTTCTTCGCCTTGTAAGTGAGATTCTATGGTATTTGAATTTCTCCCTGGGGCTTGTTACACTTCCCCTAAAACCCTCACAGCCATTCTGGTGGTCACAAATGGCTGGATTGCATCATTTGTTCCGGCTGAGTGGTATACCATTGTGTGGCTATAGCCCATCTTCCTTCTCCAATCATCCCTTGCTGGACACCAGGGTGCTTTCCAAGTCTTGGATATCAGGAGTAAGACTGTGGTGAACACAGCCATGCACATGTCTTTATGCGGTAGTCTTTCTGACTTTTTTGGATAAGCAAGCGGCAGATTAATAGCTGGGTCATACGGGACATGGATACTTAAACTTCTGAGGCAGTTCCACACCTTTGGCATCGTGGCTGCACCGGGTTACACTCCCACCAGCAGTGCAGGAGGCTTCCCTTCTCTCCACCTCCTCTCTGACACTTGTTATTTCCTGTCTGCTTCCTTCTAGCCATGCTGACCACAGTGAGCTGCCATGGCCTTGCAGTTTGGATTTGCATTTTCCTGAGACTTAATGATGGTGAACAAGTTTTCATGCACCTACTGGCCCTCTTTCTGTCTTCTTCGGAGAAATCTCTGCTTCCATCTTTTGACCAGGTTTTCATTGGCTTGTTTTTTTTCTTGTGGAGACGTGCGAGTTGATTGTATCTTTGGGCTTTTCACCCCTTGTCCGATGTGTGGTTTGCAAACATCCTCTCCCAATTGTTGTGGTGTCTTAGTATTCAGTTGATGGTTTCCTTGAGTGGGCAGAAGTGTGTGCATTTGATGTGGTCCCGTTTGTTTCTTGTTTCCTTTGTTGCCCTTGCCCAGTCAGACATGCTTCTTCCAAATAGGCGGCTCAGACAGATGGCAAAGAGCACTCTGCCTAGGTCTTCTCCTACAAGGTTCACGGTTTCAAGTCTGCCATTCAAGGCTTTAATCCATTTCAGGTGGTGTGTGTGCCAGGTGTAACATCATGGTGTACTCTCGTTGTGTTCCATGTGGCTGTGCAGGCTTCCCAGCACCGTGTATTGTAGAGACTCTCCTTTCTCCGCTGTCTAGACTTGGCTCCCTGGTCCAAAATGGGCTGTCCATGTAAGTTTGAGTTGGGCTCTGGGCTCTCAATTGTTTTGCATGGGTCTTCATGCCTGTTTTGGGGCCCAGACTGTGCCGTTTCGGTACCTAGCGCTTCGTCCTCTATGTTGAAATCAGAAATTGTGACACGTGCCGCTTTGTTCGTTTTCCTGAGGATTCCTTTGCCTAGTCAGGGTCTCGTGTTGCTGGCTAGAAACTTTAGGATTCTCTCTTCTTCTCTGTGGCAAATACTGCTGCAACTTTGACTGGGATTGCATGGAATCCAGAGATTCCTTACTGCGGTATGAACCTTTCAAGTGTGTTAATCCTTCCATTCCTAGATCCCTCGATATCTTTTTTTTTCTTGTGTCTTCTTGAGTTTCTTTCCCCAAAGGTTTGCTAGTTTTTGAATTAACATAGAATTCACCTGTTTTGCTAAGGTTATTCACAGAGATCCTATTCTTCGTAATGGCAAGCTCCTGTTTTTTTGTTTTTTTTTTTTTCTTAGCTTCAGTTTTTCTATTCTTTGCAACTTTTAATTGGTTTTGTTTTGGCACAAGTGCATTGCTGTGCTCACATCTGCTGGCAATGCTCCTGTATTTGCTGTGGAAGTCTGGCCCTGTCCAACGTCCCTTCCCATCTGCCTCTACTCTACCTCGGACGCCTGCACCAGAACAACTGAAGCAGTGGTGAGGAGGCCCAAACCGAGGATTCCACCCAGCCCATACTGGGCCACAGACCCAGAAGGTGCGGACCTCACCACTGCACCACCGGCCGGCCACTTACATGTTCAGTGGCAACGTGCAGTTGAGTGCAATGGGAGTTAAATATACTAGTGAGCCCAACTCTAGCACTGTGTAGATGAGGCTAGGTTGTTTTTCGGGTCCATTGTGATGTCAGAGGATTTGTCATAATTGTGTCTCTGAGGTCCAGCATGCTTCCTGGATACAGGTTTCAGAGCCTGCTTGGAGCAGTCTCATAACTCACCCTTCCCAGTTAGCCCATGCTTGACCTTCGCTGCCGTTTTTTGGCTTGTGAATTTCTCTGACTTTCAAACGTTCCAGCAGAGTCTGTCTAAAGACGGACATCATCTTTCATTGTGGATAATTCAGGTGTGATTTCTGTTCACCTTCCATTTTCTGGGTCCTCTTTTTCTTTTCCATAGTATACTCGTCATGGTCTTTCTCAGCTATCTCCCTTAGACATGCTTATCAGTCCGTTCTCCTTCATTCCAAGGGATTAGTTTGTATTTCTTTAATCGCTGTATGTTCTCTAGGGTGAGGTGTGAGTGCTTTCGTGACTCTTGGTTGTTGTCCTTGAATTTGCACCGGTCACTTGTAGGACTCTTGGCTATCCTAGCCTAGGTCAAACTAAGCACTGAGAACACGTGGTCATGTGGGTTGGTTTGACATCCTGAGATCAGAAACTCCAAATTCGAGGTGGTCCTGGCAACCCCCTTCACGGACACAATGTTTCCAAGACAACTTAGACAAATCGGATGAATTCCACTCTCCAGGAAAGATATTTTTCTGTCTCTTTTCCGGATTTGGGAAGTTTCGAACTTGACCCCTGATCCTTGAACGTTCCCCTAGATTCCGTCCAGATACGGGCTTACTTAATTTTTATAGGGTGTGCCATTTGTTTGCCCTACATCCTCTACCCTGGCCTGTTTATTTTTCTTGAAACACAACTGTAAAGTTCTAATTTTCGTGCAACTTCCTTACATATGGTGTCAAAACACATAATCAATAATCCTTCTACGGCAAGAGGTAGGGGGAGAGAATTTCGATGGAGGCAAACAGAGCACACTAGCCTGGGAGGGCAGCCTTCACGAAGGAACGAAGCCCTGTGGAAGAGGGTGCTTTTCAGCACCCTTGTAGAGCACTTCCAAACAAAGAGACATACCCCAAGCGTGACAGGGCTCCATTCCTTCAAGGCTTCCAAGACATCTCTTGGGACACATTACCATGTGCCCAGTGGGCCCACGTGACACCAGAGCTTCGGAAAAAGAGACTGACCTTCAAAGAATGCTATGGGCCTTGGAAAGGAGGCATCGATTCTTCTCTTCAATGTCCTCAAGACATCTTTCTTGACTTTGCATTATGCTTAAGGCACAAGGGCACTGTAGGTGTGATGAACCCCAAGTCCGGCCACTTGTTTCCAATGAAGTTGCAAGCTTGAATCAGCATGACCTCCCCATAGACTTGAATAGATGACAATGTTCTCCTCTCCGTGCCTGTCCCTCTATTCTCACTTGTGGCCTAGGGTTCCTTTCTTATCCCTTGCATCAGACTCTGTTTTATCTCTTCTAGTTTCTGTGCCTGCTTTCTGTTTGCCAAACCTGTTTCTGGGTATCTGTCCCTTTAATAGCCTAGCCTAGGCCAATCCTCAGACTGTAACCATGCGGCCACCCTGGGGGACATGTTCACCGTGATGTCATAAGCGACCTCAAAATTCGAAGTTGTCCTGACAACCTCCGTGCACACAGAGTTTCACAGCCATCTCAGACCAGTCTGACTCCTCACCCTGTCTAGGTAGGATAGTTTTCCTTTTTCTGCAATTGTTGTCAGTTTCTATCTTTCTCCTTGAACTTCGAAAGGGCTCCTACATTCTCTCTAGACACTGGTTTCACTCCTGTAAGATTATCCTGGGTTTTATCTCTTATATCTTGGGTAGATGGCAAAATGGGTGGACCTTACCCAGAAAAAGTCCTGGACTCCCTCACAAGTTGAAGTTGCCCAGGGAATGTTCTGATGCACAATGATGGTGTCATCTCGTGGCACTCTGCCAATTCCACCTTGGCAGGTCACAAGATTTCCTTCCTTCTGCCTTTGGGAAGTGTACCAGATACTTCCATAGATTGTAATATTCTTATGGTTCCTTTTCTTGTGCGTATTGATAACGTATCCTCACAATTGCTGCTTATTTATGATCTCTGCCCGCACCATACCATGAAATCTATATTTCCTAACACTACTAATGTGATATGCACTCGTAATGTGAAACAGTGAGGCCCGGGCCGCCCAAGCGGAATGTGGGCACTTACCTGCTCCACCACAGGGCCGGCCCTGAATTGTACTTTTGGACCAACCTTTTGCCTGAACTTGGGAAGACGTGGGCCTGTTTGGATTATTCGTGAAGGTGATAAGTAATAACATCATGGACGGTAACATTTTCCGTTCGTTCATGGGTTTAGGACTGATCATGTTCTCTTCGTAGTATTCCTCTTCACCTATTTGGAATGGTCTGCCTTTCTGTAGCATCTGTAAGCATTTGGAGGTGATTTTCCATCCTTGGAAGTTCACCTTCCGTAAACTCTTTCCGCCCCCAAAGCTTTATGACATCATTCTGGACCCCTTTTTGGATTTTTGATTTGAGGTGAATTTATAGCCATGACCCTGCATTAGAACGTACTATAACTTCCAGATTCACATCCTCATTGCTTTAGACTTCTGTGTAGCTTACATCATCTTCACCAGTGTAAGACTAATCACAGGCCCTCACCACACACTTGTGCCTAATCTTCTCTTTCACCCTCCGTCACCGCCCCTCTTTGCCTCTGGGAGCCCGCATACAAATGTTCAGTGCCACCTGATGGTTAGTGCTTGCTTTTTCTTCTCCTTGTAAGTGAGATTCTATGGTATTTGAATTTCTCCCTGGGGCTTGTTACACTTCCCCTAAAACCCTCACAGCCATTCTGGTGGTCACAAATGGCTGGATTGCATCATTTGTTCCGGCTGAGTGGTATACCATTGTGTGGCTATAGCCCATCTTCCTTCTCCAATCATCCCTTGCTGGACACCAGGGTGCTTTCCAAGTCTTGGATATCAGGAGTAAGACTGTGGTGAACACAGCCATGCACATGTCTTTATGCGGTAGTCTTTCTGACTTTTTTGGATAAGCAAGCGGCAGATTAATAGCTGGGTCATACGGGACATGGATACTTAAATTTCTGAGGCAGTTCCACACCTTTGGCATCGTGGCTGCACCGGGTTACACTCCCACCAGCAGTGCAGGAGGCTTCCCTTCTCTCCACCTCCTCTCTGACACTTGTTATTTCCTGTCTGCTTCCTTCTAGCCATGCTGACCACAGTGAGCTGCCATGGCCTTGCAGTTTGGATTTGCATTTTCCTGAGACTTAATGATGGTGAACAAGTTTTCATGCACCTACTGGCCCTCTTTCTGTCTTCTTCGGAGAAATCTCTGCTTCCATCTTTTGACCAGGTTTTCATTGGCTTGTTTTTTTTCTTGTGGAGACGTGCGAGTTGATTGTATCTTTGGGCTTTTCACCCCTTGTCCGATGTGTGGTTTGCAAACATCCTCTCCCAATTGTTGTGGTGTCTTAGTATTCAGTTGATGGTTTCCTTGAGTGGGCAGAAGTGTGTGCATTTGATGTGGTCCCGTTTGTTTCTTGTTTCCTTTGTTGCCCTTGCCCAGTCAGACATGCTTCTTCCAAATAGGCGGCTCAGACAGATGGCAAAGAGCACTCTGCCTAGGTCTTCTCCTACAAGGTTCACGGTTTCAAGTCTGCCATTCAAGGCTTTAATCCACTTCAGGTGGTGTGTGTGCCAGGTGTAACATCATGGTGTACTCTCGTTGTGTTCCATGTGGCTGTGCAGGCTTCCCAGCACCGTTTATTGTAGAGACTCTCCTTTCTCCGCTGTCTAGACTTGGCTCCCTGGTCCAAAATGGGCTGTCCATGTAAGTTTGAGTTGGGCTCTGGGCTCTCAATTGTTTTGCATGGGTCTTCATGCCTGTTTTGGGGCCCAGACTGTGCCGTTTCGGTACCTAGCGCTTCGTCCTCTATGTTGAAATCAGAAATTGTGACACGTGCCGCTTTGTTCGTTTTCCTGAGGATTCCTTTGCCTAGTCAGGGTCTCGTGTTGCTGGCTAGAAACTTTAGGATTCTCTCTTCTTCTCTGTGGCAAATACTGCTGCAACTTTGACTGGGATTGCATGGAATCCAGAGATTCCTTACTGCGGTATGAACCTTTCAAGTGTGTTAATCCTTCCATTCCTAGATCCCTCGATATCTTTTCTTTTCTTGTGTCTTCTTGAGTTTCCTTCCCCAAAGGTTTGCTAGTTTTTGAATTAACATAGAATTCACCTGTTTTGCTAAGGTTATTCACAGAGATCCTATTCTTCGTAATGGCAAGCTCCTGTTTTTTTGTTTTTTTTTTTTCCTTAGCTTCAGTTTTTCTATTCTTTGCAACTTTTAATTGGTTTTGTTTTGGCACAAGTGCATTGCTGTGCTCACATCTGCTGGCAATGCTCCTGTATTTGCTGTGGAAGTCTGGCCCTGTCCAACGTCCCTTCCCATCTGCCTCTACTCTACCTCGGACGCCTGCACCAGAACAACTGAAGCAGTGGTGAGGAGGCCCAAACCGAGGATTCCACCCAGCCCATACTGGGCCACAGACCCAGAAGGTGCGGACCTCACCACTGCACCACCGGCCGGCCACTTACATGTTCAGTGGCAACGTGCAGTTGAGTGCAATGGGAGTTAAATATACTAGTGAGCCCAACTCTAGCACTGTGTAGATGAGGCTAGGTTGTTTTTCGGGTCCATTGTGATGTCAGAGGATTTGTCATAATTGTGTCTCTGAGGTCCAGCATGCTTCCTGGATACAGGTTTCAGAGCCTGCTTGGAGCAGTCTCATAACTCACCCTTCCCAGTTAGCCCATGCTTGACCTTCGCTGCCGTTTTTTGGCTTGTGAATTTCTCTGACTTTCAAACGTTCCAGCAGAGTCTGTCTAAAGACGGACATCATCTTTCATTGTGGATAATTCAGGTGTGATTTCTGTTCACCTTCCATTTTCTGGGTCCTCTTTTTCTTTTCCATAGTATACTCGTCATGGTCTTTCTCAGCTATCTCCCTTAGACATGCTTATCAGTCCGTTCTCCTTCATTCCAAGGGATTAGTTTGTATTTCGTTAATCGCTGTATGTTCTCTAGGGTGAGGTGTGAGTGCTTTCGTGACTCTTGGTTGTTGTCCTTGAATTTGCACCGGTCACTTGTAGGACTCTTGGCTACCCTAGCCTAGGTCAAACTAAGCACTGAGAACACGTGGTCATGTGGGTTGGTTTGACATCCTGAGATCAGAAACTCCAAATTCGAGGTGGTCCTGGCAACCCCCTTCACGGACACAATGTTTCCAAGACAACTTAGACAAATCGGATGAATTCCACTCTCCAGGAAAGATATTTTTCTGTCTCTTTTCCGGATTTGGGAAGTTTCGAACTTGACCCCTGATCCTTGAACGTTCCCCTAGATTCCGTCCAGATACGGGCTTACTTAATTTTTATAGGGTGTGCCATTTGTTTGCCCTACATCCTCTACCCTGGCCTGTTTATTTTTCTTGAAACACAACTGTAAAGTTCTAATTTTCGTGCAACTTCCTTACATATGGTGTCAAAACACATAATCAATAATCCTTCTACGGCAAGAGGTAGGGGGAGAGAATTTCGATGGAGGCAAACAGAGCACACTAGCCTGGGAGGGCAGCCTTCACGAAGGAACGAAGCCCTGTGGAAGAGGGTGCTTTTCAGCACCCTTGTAGAGCACTTCCAAACAAAGAGACATACCCCAAGCGTGACAGGGCTCCATTCCTTCAAGGCTTCCAAGACATCTCTTGGGACACATTACCATGTGCCCAGTGGGCCCACGTGACACCAGAGCTTCGGAAAATGAGACTGACCTTCAAAGAATGCTATGGGCCTCGGAAAGGAGGCATCGATTCTTCTCTTCAATGTCCTCAAGACATCTTTCTTGACTTTGCATTATGCTTAAGGCACAAGGGCACTGTAGGTGTGATGAACCCCAAGTCCGGCCACTTGTTTCCAATGAAGTTGCAAGCTTGAATCAGCATGACCTCCCCATAGACTTGAATAGATGACAATGTTCTCCTCTCCGTGCCTGTCCCTCTATTCTCACTTGTGGCCTAGGGTTCCTTTCTTATCCCTTGCATCAGACTCTGTTTTATCTCTTCTAGTTTCTGTGCCTGCTTTCTGTTTGCCAAACCTGTTTCTGGGTATCTGTCCCTTTAATAGCCTAGCCTAGGCCAATCCTCAGACTGTAACCATGCGGCCACCCTGGGGGACATGTTCACCGTGATGTCATAAGCGACCTCAAAATTCGAAGTTGTCCTGACAACCTCCGTGCACACAGAGTTTCACAGCCATCTCAGACCAGTCTGACTCCTCACCCTGTCTAGGTAGGATAGTTTTCCTTTTTCTGCAATTGTTGTCAGTTTCTATCTTTCTCCTTGAACTTCGAAAGGGCTCCTACATTCTCTCTAGACACTGGTTTCACTCCTGTAAGATTATCCTGGGTTTTATCTCTTATATCTTGGGTAGATGGCAAAATGGGTGGACCTTACCCAGAAAAAGTCCTGGACTCCCTCACAAGTTGAAGTTGCCCAGGGAATGTTCTGATGCACAATGATGGTGTCATCTCGTGGCACTCTGCCAATTCCACCTTGGCAGGTCACAAGATTTCCTTCCTTCTGCCTTTGGGAAGTGTACCAGATACTTCCATAGATTGTAATATTCTTATGGTTCCTTTTCTTGTGCGTATTGATAACGTATCCTCACAATTGCTGCTTATTTATGATCTCTGCCCGCACCATACCATGAAATCTATATTTCCTAACACTACTAATGTGATATGCACTCGTAATGTGAAACAGTGAGGCCCGGGCCGCCCAAGCGGAATGTGGGCACTTACCTGCTCCACCACAGGGCCGGCCCTGAATTGTACTTTTGGACCAACCTTTTGCCTGAACTTGGGAAGACGTGGGCCTGTTTGGATTATTCGTGAAGGTGATAAGTAATAACATCATGGACGGTAACATTTTCCGTTCGTTCATGGGTTTAGGACTGATCATGTTCTCTTCGTAGTATTCCTCTTCACCTATTTGGAATGGTCTGCCTTTCTGTAGCATCTGTAAGCATTTGGAGGTGATTTTCCATCCTTGGAAGTTCACCTTCCGTAAACTCTTTCCGCCCCCAAAGCTTTATGACATCATTCTGGACCCCTTTTTGGATTTTTGATTTGAGGTGAATTTCTAGCCATGACCCTGCATTAGAACGTACTATAACTTCCAGATTCACATCCTCATTGCTTTAGACTTCTGTGTAGCTTACATCATCTTCACCAGTGTAAGACTAATCACAGGCCCTCACCACACACTTGTGCCTAATCTTCTCTTTCACCCTCCGTCACCGCCCCTCTTTGCCTCTGGGAGCCCGCATACAAATGTTCAGTGCCACCTGATGGTTAGTGCTTGCTTTTTCTTCTCCTTGTAAGTGAGATTCTATGGTATTTGAATTTCTCCCTGGGGCTTGTTACACTTCCCCTAAAACCCTCACAGCCATTCTGGTGGTCACAAATGGCTGGATTGCATCATTTGTTCCGGCTGAGTGGTATACCATTGTGTGGCTATAGCCCATCTTCCTTCTCCAATCATCCCTTGCTGGACACCAGGGTGCTTTCCAAGTCTTGGATATCAGGAGTAAGACTGTGGTGAACACAGCCATGCACATGTCTTTATGCGGTAGTCTTTCTGACTTTTTTGGATAAGCAAGCGGCAGATTAATAGCTGGGTCATACGGGACATGGATACTTAAATTTCTGAGGCAGTTCCACACCTTTGGCATCGTGGCTGCACCGGGTTACACTCCCACCAGCAGTGCAGGAGGCTTCCCTTCTCTCCACCTCCTCTCTGACACTTGTTATTTCCTGTCTGCTTCCTTCTAGCCATGCTGACCACAGTGAGCTGCCATGGCCTTGCAGTTTGGATTTGCATTTTCCTGAGACTTAATGATGGTGAACAAGTTTTCATGCACCTACTGGCCCTCTTTCTGTCTTCTTCGGAGAAATCTCTGCTTCCATCTTTTGACCAGGTTTTCATTGGCTTGTTTTTTTTCTTGTGGAGACGTGCGAGTTGATTGTATCTTTGGGCTTTTCACCCCTTGTCCGATGTGTGGTTTGCAAACATCCTCTCCCAATTGTTGTGGTGTCTTAGTATTCAGTTGATGGTTTCCTTGAGTGGGCAGAAGTGTGTGCATTTGATGTGGTCCCGTTTGTTTCTTGTTTCCTTTGTTGCCCTTGCCCAGTCAGACATGCTTCTTCCAAATAGGCGGCTCAGACAGATGGCAAAGAGCACTCTGCCTAGGTCTTCTCCTACAAGGTTCACGGTTTCAAGTCTGCCATTCAAGGCTTTAATCCACTTCAGGTGGTGTGTGTGCCAGGTGTAACATCATGGTGTACTCTCGTTGTGTTCCATGTGGCTGTGCAGGCTTCCCAGCACCGTTTATTGTAGAGACTCTCCTTTCTCCGCTGTCTAGACTTGGCTCCCTGGTCCAAAATGGGCTGTCCATGTAAGTTTGAGTTGGGCTCTGGGCTCTCAATTGTTTTGCATGGGTCTTCATGCCTGTTTTGGGGCCCAGACTGTGCCGTTTCGGTACCTAGCGCTTCGTCCTCTATGTTGAAATCAGAAATTGTGACACGTGCCGCTTTGTTCGTTTTCCTGAGGATTCCTTTGCCTAGTCAGGGTCTCGTGTTGCTGGCTAGAAACTTTAGGATTCTCTCTTCTTCTCTGTGGCAAATACTGCTGCAACTTTGACTGGGATTGCATGGAATCCAGAGATTCCTTACTGCGGTATGAACCTTTCAAGTGTGTTAATCCTTCCATTCCTAGATCCCTCGATATCTTTTTTTTTCTTGTGTCTTCTTGAGTTTCTTTCCCCAAAGGTTTGCTAGTTTTTGAATTGACATAGAATTCACCTGTTTTGCTAAGGTTATTCACAGAGATCCTATTCTTCGTAATGGCAAGCTCCTGTTTTTTTGTTTTTTTTTTCCTTAGCTTCAGTTTTTCTATTCTTTGCAACTTTTAATTGGTTTTGTTTTGGCACAAGTGCATTGCTGTGCTCACATCTGCTGGCAATGCTCCTGTATTTGCTGTGGAAGTCTGGCCCTGTCCAACGTCCCTTCCCATCTGCCTCTACTCTACCTCGGACGCCTGCACCAGAACAACTGAAGCAGTGGTGAGGAGGCCCAAACCGAGGATTCCACCCAGCCCATACTGGGCCACAGACCCAGAAGGTGCGGACCTCACCACTGCACCACCGGCCGGCCACTTACATGTTCAGTGGCAACGTGCAGTTGAGTGCAATGGGAGTTAAATATACTAGTGAGCCCAACTCTAGCACTGTGTAGATGAGGCTAGGTTGTTTTTCGGGTCCATTGTGATGTCAGAGGATTTGTCATAATTGTGTCTCTGAGGTCCAGCATGCTTCCTGGATACAGGTTTCAGAGCCTGCTTGGAGCAGTCTCATAACTCACCCTTCCCAGTTAGCCCATGCTTGACCTTCGCTGCCGTTTTTTGGCTTGTGAATTTCTCTGACTTTCAAACGTTCCAGCAGAGTCTGTCTAAAGACGGACATCATCTTTCATTGTGGATAATTCAGGTGTGATTTCTGTTGACCTTCCATTTTCTGGGTCCTCTTTTTCTTTTCCATAGTATACTCGTCATGGTCTTTCTCAGCTATCTCCCTTAGACATGCTTATCAGTCCGTTCTCCTTCATTCCAAGTGATTAGTTTGTATTTCTTTAATCGCTGTATGTTCTCTAGGGTGAGGTGTGAGTGCTTTCGTGACTCTTGGTTGTTGTCCTTGAATTTGCACCGGTCACTTGTAGGACTCTTGGCTACCCTAGCCAAGGTCAAACTAAGCACTGAGAACACGTGGTCATGTGGGTTGGTTTGACATCCTGAGATCAGAAACTCCAAATTCGAGGTGGTCCTGGCAACCCCCTTCACGGACACAATGTTTCCAAGACAACTTAGACAAATCGGATGAATTCCACTCTCCAGGAAAGATATTTTTCTGTCTCTTTTCCGGATTTGGGAAGTTTCGAACTTGACCCCTGATCCTTGAACGTTCCCCTAGATTCCATCCAGATACGGGCTTACTTAATTTTTATAGGGTGTGCCATTTGTTTGCCCTACATCCTCTACCCTGGCCTGTTTATTTTTCTTGAAACACAACTGTAAAGTTCTAATTTTCGTGCAACTTCCTTACATATGGTGTCAAAACACATAATCAATAATCCTTCTACGGCAAGAGGTAGGGGGAGAGAATTTCGATGGAGGCAAACAGAGCACACTAGCCTGGGAGGGCAGCCTTCACGAAGGAACGAAGCCCTGTGGAAGAGGGTGCTTTTCAGCACCCTTGTAGAGCACTTCCAAACAAAGAGACATACCCCAAGCGTGACAGGGCTCCATTCCTTCAAGGCTTCCAAGACATCTCTTGGGACACATTACCATGTGCCCAGTGGGCCCACGTGACACCAGAGCTTCGGAAAAAGAGACTGACCTTCAAAGAATGCTATGGGCCTTGGAAAGGAGGCATCGATTCTTCTCTTCAATGTCCTCAAGACATCTTTCTTGACTTTGCATTATGCTTAAGGCACAAGGGCACTGTAGGTGTGATGAACCCCAAGTCCGGCCACTTGTTTCCAATGAAGTTGCAAGCTTGAATCAGCATGACCTCCCCATAGACTTGAATAGATGACAATGTTCTCCTCTCCGTGCCTGTCCCTCTATTCTCACTTGTGGCCTAGGGTTCCTTTCTTATCCCTTGCATCAGACTCTGTTTTATCTCTTCTAGTTTCTGTGCCTGCTTTCTGTTTGCCAAACCTGTTTCTGGGTATCTGTCCCTTTAATAGCCTAGCCTAGGCCAATCCTCAGACTGTAACCATGCGGCCACCCTGGGGGACATGTTCACCGTGATGTCATAAGCGACCTCAAAATTCGAAGTTGTCCTGACAACCTCCGTGCACACAGAGTTTCACAGCCATCTCAGACCAGTCTGACTCCTCACCCTGTCTAGGTAGGATAGTTTTCCTTTTTCTGCAATTGTTGTCAGTTTCTATCTTTCTCCTTGAACTTCGAAAGGGCTCCTACATTCTCTCTAGACACTGGTTTCACTCCTGTAAGATTATCCTGGGTTTTATCTCTTATATCTTGGGTAGATGGCAAAATGGGTGGACCTTACCCAGAAAAAGTCCTGGACTCCCTCACAAGTTGAAGTTGCCCAGGGAATGTTCTGATGCACAATGATGGTGTCATCTCGTGGCACTCTGCCAATTCCACCTTGGCAGGTCACAAGATTTCCTTCCTTCTGCCTTTGGGAAGTGTACCAGATACTTCCATAGATTGTAATATTCTTATGGTTCCTTTTCTTGTGCGTATTGATAACGTATCCTCACAATTGCTGCTTATTTATGATCTCTGCCCGCACCATACCATGAAATCTATATTTCCTAACACTACTAATGTGATATGCACTCGTAATGTGAAACAGTGAGGCCCGGGCCGCCCAAGCGGAATGTGGGCACTTACCTGCTCCACCACAGGGCCGGCCCTGAATTGTACTTTTGGACCAACCTTTTGCCTGAACTTGGGAAGACGTGGGCCTGTTTGGATTATTCGTGAAGGTGATAAGTAATAACATCATGGACGGTAACATTTTCCGTTCGTTCATGGGTTTAGGACTGATCATGTTCTCTTCGTAGTATTCCTCTTCACCTATTTGGAATGGTCTGCCTTTCTGTAGCATCTGTAAGCATTTGGAGGTGATTTTCCATCCTTGGAAGTTCACCTTCCGTAAACTCTTTCCGCCCCCAAAGCTTTATGACATCATTCTGGACCCCGTTTTGGATTTTTGATTTGAGGTGAATTTATAGCCATGACCCTGCATTAGAACGTACTATAACTTCCAGATTCACATCCTCATTGCTTTAGACTTCTGTGTAGCTTACATCATCTTCACCAGTGTAAGACTAATCACAGGCCCTCACCACACACTTGTGCCTAATCTTCTCTTTCACCCTCCGTCACCGCCCCTCTTTGCCTCTGGGAGCCCGCATACAAATGTTCAGTGCCACCTGATGGTTAGTGCTTGCTTTTTCTTCGCCTTGTAAGTGAGATTCTATGGTATTTGAATTTCTCCCTGGGGCTTGTTACACTTCCCCTAAAACCCTCACAGCCATTCTGGTGGTCACAAATGGCTGGATTGCATCATTTGTTCCGGCTGAGTGGTATACCATTGTGTGGCTATAGCCCATCTTCCTTCTCCAATCATCCCTTGCTGGACACCAGGGTGCTTTCCAAGTCTTGGATATCAGGAGTAAGACTGTGGTGAACACAGCCATGCACATGTCTTTATGCGGTAGTCTTTCTGACTTTTTTGGATAAGCAAGCGGCAGATTAATAGCTGGGTCATACGGGACATGGATACTTAAACTTCTGAGGCAGTTCCACACCTTTGGCATCGTGGCTGCACCGGGTTACACTCCCACCAGCAGTGCAGGAGGCTTCCCTTCTCTCCACCTCCTCTCTGACACTTGTTATTTCCTGTCTGCTTCCTTCTAGCCATGCTGACCACAGTGAGCTGCCATGGCCTTGCAGTTTGGATTTGCATTTTCCTGAGACTTAATGATGGTGAACAAGTTTTCATGCACCTACTGGCCCTCTTTCTGTCTTCTTCGGAGAAATCTCTGCTTCCATCTTTTGACCAGGTTTTCATTGGCTTGTTTTTTTTCTTGTGGAGACGTGCGAGTTGATTGTATCTTTGGGCTTTTCACCCCTTGTCCGATGTGTGGTTTGCAAACATCCTCTCCCAATTGTTGTGGTGTCTTAGTATTCAGTTGATGGTTTCCTTGAGTGGGCAGAAGTGTGTGCATTTGATGTGGTCCCGTTTGTTTCTTGTTTCCTTTGTTGCCCTTGCCCAGTCAGACATGCTTCTTCCAAATAGGCGGCTCAGACAGATGGCAAAGAGCACTCTGCCTAGGTCTTCTCCTACAAGGTTCACGGTTTCAAGTCTGCCATTCAAGGCTTTAATCCATTTCAGGTGGTGTGTGTGCCAGGTGTAACATCATGGTGTACTCTCGTTGTGTTCCATGTGGCTGTGCAGGCTTCCCAGCACCGTGTATTGTAGAGACTCTCCTTTCTCCGCTGTCTAGACTTGGCTCCCTGGTCCAAAATGGGCTGTCCATGTAAGTTTGAGTTGGGCTCTGGGCTCTCAATTGTTTTGCATGGGTCTTCATGCCTGTTTTGGGGCCCAGACTGTGCCGTTTCGGTACCTAGCGCTTCGTCCTCTATGTTGAAATCAGAAATTGTGACACGTGCCGCTTTGTTCGTTTTCCTGAGGATTCCTTTGCCTAGTCAGGGTCTCGTGTTGCTGGCTAGAAACTTTAGGATTCTCTCTTCTTCTCTGTGGCAAATACTGCTGCAACTTTGACTGGGATTGCATGGAATCCAGAGATTCCTTACTGCGGTATGAACCTTTCAAGTGTGTTAATCCTTCCATTCCTAGATCCCTCGATATCTTTTTTTTTCTTGTGTCTTCTTGAGTTTCTTTCCCCAAAGGTTTGCTAGTTTTTGAATTAACATAGAATTCACCTGTTTTGCTAAGGTTATTCACAGAGATCCTATTCTTCGTAATGGCAAGCTCCTGTTTTTTTGTTTTTTTTTTTTCCTTAGCTTCAGTTTTTCTATTCTTTGCAACTTTTAATTGGTTTTGTTTTGGCACAAGTGCATTGCTGTGCTCACATCTGCTGGCAATGCTCCTGTATTTGCTGTGGAAGTCTGGCCCTGTCCAACGTCCCTTCCCATCTGCCTCTACTCTACCTCGGACGCCTGCACCAGAACAACTGAAGCAGTGGTGAGGAGGCCCAAACCGAGGATTCCACCCAGCCCATACTGGGCCACAGACCCAGAAGGTGCGGACCTCACCACTGCACCACCGGCCGGCCACTTACATGTTCAGTGGCAACGTGCAGTTGAGTGCAATGGGAGTTAAATATACTAGTGAGCCCAACTCTAGCACTGTGTAGATGAGGCTAGGTTGTTTTTCGGGTCCATTGTGATGTCAGAGGATTTGTCATAATTGTGTCTCTGAGGTCCAGCATGCTTCCTGGATACAGGTTTCAGAGCCTGCTTGGAGCAGTCTCATAACTCACCCTTCCCAGTTAGCCCATGCTTGACCTTCGCTGCCGTTTTTTGGCTTGTGAATTTCTCTGACTTTCAAACGTTCCAGCAGAGTCTGTCTAAAGACGGACATCATCTTTCATTGTGGATAATTCAGGTGTGATTTCTGTTCACCTTCCATTTTCTGGGTCCTCTTTTTCTTTTCCATAGTATACTCGTCATGGTCTTTCTCAGCTATCTCCCTTAGACATGCTTATCAGTCCGTTCTCCTTCATTCCAAGGGATTAGTTTGTATTTCTTTAATCGCTGTATGTTCTCTAGGGTGAGGTGTGAGTGCTTTCGTGACTCTTGGTTGTTGTCCTTGAATTTGCACCGGTCACTTGTAGGACTCTTGGCTATCCTAGCCTAGGTCAAACTAAGCACTGAGAACACGTGGTCATGTGGGTTGGTTTGACATCCTGAGATCAGAAACTCCAAATTCGAGGTGGTCCTGGCAACCCCCTTCACGGACACAATGTTTCCAAGACAACTTAGACAAATCGGATGAATTCCACTCTCCAGGAAAGATATTTTTCTGTCTCTTTTCCGGATTTGGGAAGTTTCGAACTTGACCCCTGATCCTTGAACGTTCCCCTAGATTCCGTCCAGATACGGGCTTACTTAATTTTTATAGGGTGTGCCATTTGTTTGCCCTACATCCTCTACCCTGGCCTGTTTATTTTTCTTGAAACACAACTGTAAAGTTCTAATTTTCGTGCAACTTCCTTACATATGGTGTCAAAACACATAATCAATAATCCTTCTACGGCAAGAGGTAGGGGGAGAGAATTTCGATGGAGGCAAACAGAGCACACTAGCCTGGGAGGGCAGCCTTCACGAAGGAATGAAGCCCTGTGGAAGAGGGTGCTTTTCAGCACCCTTGTAGAGCACTTCCAAACAAAGAGACATACCCCAAGCGTGACAGGGCTCCATTCCTTCAAGGCTTCCAAGACATCTCTTGGGACACATTACCATGTGCCCAGTGGGCCCACGTGACACCAGAGCTTCGGAAAAAGAGACTGACCTTCAAAGAATGCTATGGGCCTCGGAAAGGAGGCATCGATTCTTCTCTTCAATGTCCTCAAGACATCTTTCTTGACTTTGCATTATGCTTAAGGCACAAGGGCACTGTAGGTGTGATGAACCCCAAGTCCGGCCACTTGTTTCCAATGAAGTTGCAAGCTTGAATCAGCATGACCTCCCCATAGACTTGAATAGATGACAATGTTCTCCTCTCCGTGCCTGTCCCTCTATTCTCACTTGTGGCCTAGGGTTCCTTTCTTATCCCTTGCATCAGACTCTGTTTTATCTCTTCTAGTTTCTGTGCCTGCTTTCTGTTTGCCAAACCTGTTTCTCGGTATCTGTCCCTTTAATAGCCTAGCCTAGGCCAATCCTCAGACTGTAACCATGCGGCCACCCTGGGGGACATGTTCACCGTGATGTCATAAGCGACCTCAAAATTCGAAGTTGTCCTGACAACCTCCGTGCACACAGAGTTTCACAGCCATCTCAGACCAGTCTGACTCCTCACCCTGTCTAGGTAGGATAGTTTTCCTTTTTCTGCAATTGTTGTCAGTTTCTATCTTTCTCCTTGAACTTCGAAAGGGCTCCTACATTCTCTCTAGACACTGGTTTCACTCCTGTAAGATTATCCTGGGTTTTATCTCTTATATCTTGGGTAGATGGCAAAATGGGTGGACCTTACCCAGAAAAAGTCCTGGACTCCCTCACAAGTTGAAGTTGCCCAGGGAATGTTCTGATGCACAATGATGGTGTCATCTCGTGGCACTCTGCCAATTCCACCTTGGCAGGTCACAAGATTTCCTTCCTTCTGCCTTTGGGAAGTGTACCAGATACTTCCATAGATTGTAATATTCTTATGGTTCCTTTTCTTGTGCATATTGATAACGTATCCTCACAATTGCTGCTTATTTATGATCTCTGCCCGCACCATACCATGAAATCTATATTTCCTAACACTACTAATGTGATATGCACTCGTAATGTGAAACAGTGAGGCCCGGGCCGCCCAAGCGGAATGTGGGCACTTACCTGCTCCACCACAGGGCCGGCCCTGAATTGTACTTTTGGACCAACCTTTTGCCTGAACTTGGGAAGACGTGGGCCTGTTTGGATTATTCGTGAAGGTGATAAGTAATAACATCATGGACGGTAACATTTTCCGTTCGTTCATGGGTTTAGGACTGATCATGTTCTCTTCGTAGTATTCCTCTTCACCTATTTGGAATGGTCTGCCTTTCTGTAGCATCTGTAAGCATTTGGAGGTGATTTTCCATCCTTGGAAGTTCACCTTCCGTAAACTCTTTCCGCCCCCAAAGCTTTATGACATCATTCTGGACCCCTTTTTGGATTTTTGATTTGAGGTGAATTTATAGCCATGACCCTGCATTAGAACGTACTATAACTTCCAGATTCACATCCTCATTGCTTTAGACTTCTGTGTAGCTTACATCATCTTCACCAGTGTAAGACTAATCACAGGCCCTCACCACACACTTGTGCCTAATCTTCTCTTTCACCCTCCGTCACCGCCCCTCTTTGCCTCTGGGAGCCCGCATACAAATGTTCAGTGCCACCTGATGGTTAGTGCTTGCTTTTTCTTCGCCTTGTAAGTGAGATTCTATGGTATTTGAATTTCTCCCTGGGGCTTGTTACACTTCCCCTAAAACCCTCACAGCCATTCTGGTGGTCACAAATGGCTGGATTGCATCATTTGTTCCGGCTGAGTGGTATACCATTGTGTGGCTATAGCCCATCTTCCTTCTCTAATCATCCCTTGCTGGACACCAGGGTGCTTTCCAAGTCTTGGATATCAGGAGTAAGACTGTGGTGAACACAGCCATGCACATGTCTTTATGCGGTAGTCTTTCTGACTTTTTTGGATAAGCAAGCGGCAGATTAATAGCTGGGTCATACGGGACATGGATACTTAAATTTCTGAGGCAGTTCCACACCTTTGGCATCGTGGCTGCACCGGGTTACACTCCCACCAGCAGTGCAGGAGGCTTCCCTTCTCTCCACCTCCTCTCTGACACTTGTTATTTCCTGTCTGCTTCCTTCTAGCCATGCTGACCACAGTGAGCTGCCATGGCCTTGCAGTTTGGATTTGCATTTTCCTGAGACTTAATGATGGTGAACAAGTTTTCATGCACCTACTGGCCCTCTTTCTGTCTTCTTCGGAGAAATCTCTGCTTCCATCTTTTGACCAGGTTTTCATTGGCTTGTTTTTTTTCTTGTGGAGACGTGCGAGTTGATTGTATCTTTGGGCTTTTCACCCCTTGTCCGATGTGTGGTTTGCAAACATCCTCTCCCAATTGTTGTGGTGTCTTAGTATTCAGTTGATGGTTTCCTTGAGTGGGCAGAAGTGTGTGCATTTGATGTGGTCCCGTTTGTTTCTTGTTTCCTTTGTTGCCCTTGCCCAGTCAGACATGCTTCTTCCAAATAGGCGGCTCAGACAGATGGCAAAGAGCACTCTGCCTAGGTCTTCTCCTACAAGGTTCACGGTTTCAAGTCTGCCATTCAAGGCTTTAATCCACTTCAGGTGGTGTGTGTGCCAGGTGTAACATCATGGTGTACTCTCGTTGTGTTCCATGTGGCTGTGCAGGCTTCCCAGCACCGTTTATTGTAGAGACTCTCCTTTCTCCGCTGTCTAGACTTGGCTCCCTGGTCCAAAATGGGCTGTCCATGTAAGTTTGAGTTGGGCTCTGGGCTCTCAATTGTTTTGCATGGGTCTTCATGCCTGTTTTGGGGCCCAGACTGTGCCGTTTCGGTACCTAGCGCTTCGTCCTCTATGTTGAAATCAGAAATTGTGACACGTGCCGCTTTGTTCGTTTTCCTGAGGATTCCTTTGCCTAGTCAGGGTCTCGTGTTGCTGGCTAGAAACTTTAGGATTCTCTCTTCTTCTCTGTGGCAAATACTGCTGCAACTTTGACTGGGATTGCATGGAATCCAGAGATTCCTTACTGCGGTATGAACCTTTCAAGTGTGTTAATCCTTCCATTCCTAGATCCCTCGATATCTTTTCTTTTCTTGTGTCTTCTTGAGTTTCCTTCCCCAAAGGTTTGCTAGTTTTTGAATTGACATAGAATTCACCTGTTTTGCTAAGGTTATTCACAGAGATCCTATTCTTCGTAATGGCAAGCTCCTGTTTTTTTGTTTTTTTTTTTTCCTTAGCTTCAGTTTTTCTATTCTTTGCAACTTTTAATTGGTTTTGTTTTGGCACAAGTGCATTGCTGTGCTCACATCTGCTGGCAATGCTCCTGTATTTGCTGTGGAAGTCTGGCCCTGTCCAACGTCCCTTCCCATCTGCCTCTACTCTACCTCGGACGCCTGCACCAGAACAACTGAAGCAGTGGTGAGGAGGCCCAAACCGAGGATTCCACCCAGCCCATACTGGGCCACAGACCCAGAAGGTGCGGACCTCACCACTGCACCACCGGCCGGCCACTTACATGTTCAGTGGCAACGTGCAGTTGAGTGCAATGGGAGTTAAATATACTAGTGAGCCCAACTCTAGCACTGTGTAGATGAGGCTAGGTTGTTTTTCGGGTCCATTGTGATGTCAGAGGATTTGTCATAATTGTGTCTCTGAGGTCCAGCATGCTTCCTGGATACAGGTTTCAGAGCCTGCTTGGAGCAGTCTCATAACTCACCCTTCCCAGTTAGCCCATGCTTGACCTTCGCTGCCGTTTTTTGGCTTGTGAATTTCTCTGACTTTCAAACGTTCCAGCAGAGTCTGTCTAAAGACGGACATCATCTTTCATTGTGGATAATTCAGGTGTGATTTCTGTTCACCTTCCATTTTCTGGGTCCTCTTTTTCTTTTCCATAGTATACTCGTCATGGTCTTTCTCAGCTATCTCCCTTAGACATGCTTATCAGTCCGTTCTCCTTCATTCCAAGGGATTAGTTTGTATTTCGTTAATCGCTGTATGTTCTCTAGGGTGAGGTGTGAGTGCTTTCGTGACTCTTGGTTGTTGTCCTTGAATTTGCACCGGTCACTTGTAGGACTCTTGGCTACCCTAGCCTAGGTCAAACTAAGCACTGAGAACACGTGGTCATGTGGGTTGGTTTGACATCCTGAGATCAGAAACTCCAAATTCGAGGTGGTCCTGGCAACCCCCTTCACGGACACAATGTTTCCAAGACAACTTAGACAAATCGGATGAATTCCACTCTCCAGGAAAGATATTTTTCTGTCTCTTTTCCGGATTTGGGAAGTTTCGAACTTGACCCCTGATCCTTGAACGTTCCCCTAGATTCCGTCCAGATACGGGCTTACTTAATTTTTATAGGGTGTGCCATTTGTTTGCCCTACATCCTCTACCCTGGCCTGTTTATTTTTCTTGAAACACAACTGTAAAGTTCTAATTTTCGTGCAACTTCCTTACATATGGTGTCAAAACACATAATCAATAATCCTTCTACGGCAAGAGGTAGGGGGAGAGAATTTCGATGGAGGCAAACAGAGCACACTAGCCTGGGAGGGCAGCCTTCACGAAGGAACGAAGCCCTGTGGAAGAGGGTGCTTTTCAGCACCCTTGTAGAGCACTTCCAAACAAAGAGACATACCCCAAGCGTGACAGGGCTCCATTCCTTCAAGGCTTCCAAGACATCTCTTGGGACACATTACCATGTGCCCAGTGGGCCCACGTGACACCAGAGCTTCGGAAAATGAGACTGACCTTCAAAGAATGCTATGGGCCTCGGAAAGGAGGCATCGATTCTTCTCTTCAATGTCCTCAAGACATCTTTCTTGACTTTGCATTATGCTTAAGGCACAAGGGCACTGTAGGTGTGATGAACCCCAAGTCCGGCCACTTGTTTCCAATGAAGTTGCAAGCTTGAATCAGCATGACCTCCCCATAGACTTGAATAGATGACAATGTTCTCCTCTCCGTGCCTGTCCCTCTATTCTCACTTGTGGCCTAGGGTTCCTTTCTTATCCCTTGCATCAGACTCTGTTTTATCTCTTCTAGTTTCTGTGCCTGCTTTCTGTTTGCCAAACCTGTTTCTGGGTATCTGTCCCTTTAATAGCCTAGCCTAGGCCAATCCTCAGACTGTAACCATGCGGCCACCCTGGGGGACATGTTCACCGTGATGTCATAAGCGACCTCAAAATTCGAAGTTGTCCTGACAACCTCCGTGCACACAGAGTTTCACAGCCATCTCAGACCAGTCTGACTCCTCACCCTGTCTAGGTAGGATAGTTTTCCTTTTTCTGCAATTGTTGTCAGTTTCTATCTTTCTCCTTGAACTTCGAAAGGGCTCCTACATTCTCTCTAGACACTGGTTTCACTCCTGTAAGATTATCCTGGGTTTTATCTCTTATATCTTGGGTAGATGGCAAAATGGGTGGACCTTACCCAGAAAAAGTCCTGGACTCCCTCACAAGTTGAAGTTGCCCAGGGAATGTTCTGATGCACAATGATGGTGTCATCTCGTGGCACTCTGCCAATTCCACCTTGGCAGGTCACAAGATTTCCTTCCTTCTGCCTTTGGGAAGTGTACCAGATACTTCCATAGATTGTAATATTCTTATGGTTCCTTTTCTTGTGCGTATTGATAACGTATCCTCACAATTGCTGCTTATTTATGATCTCTGCCCGCACCATACCATGAAATCTATATTTCCTAACACTACTAATGTGATATGCACTCGTAATGTGAAACAGTGAGGCCCGGGCCGCCCAAGCGGAATGTGGGCACTTACCTGCTCCACCACAGGGCCGGCCCTGAATTGTACTTTTGGACCAACCTTTTGCCTGAACTTGGGAAGACGTGGGCCTGTTTGGATTATTCGTGAAGGTGATAAGTAATAACATCATGGACGGTAACATTTTCCGTTCGTTCATGGGTTTAGGACTGATCATGTTCTCTTCGTAGTATTCCTCTTCACCTATTTGGAATGGTCTGCCTTTCTGTAGCATCTGTAAGCATTTGGAGGTGATTTTCCATCCTTGGAAGTTCACCTTCCGTAAACTCTTTCCGCCCCCAAAGCTTTATGACATCATTCTGGACCCCTTTTTGGATTTTTGATTTGAGGTGAATTTCTAGCCATGACCCTGCATTAGAACGTACTATAACTTCCAGATTCACATCCTCATTGCTTTAGACTTCTGTGTAGCTTACATCATCTTCACCAGTGTAAGACTAATCACAGGCCCTCACCACACACTTGTGCCTAATCTTCTCTTTCACCCTCCGTCACCGCCCCTCTTTGCCTCTGGGAGCCCGCATACAAATGTTCAGTGCCACCTGATGGTTAGTGCTTGCTTTTTCTTCTCCTTGTAAGTGAGATTCTATGGTATTTGAATTTCTCCCTGGGGCTTGTTACACTTCCCCTAAAACCCTCACAGCCATTCTGGTGGTCACAAATGGCTGGATTGCATCATTTGTTCCGGCTGAGTGGTATACCATTGTGTGGCTATAGCCCATCTTCCTTCTCCAATCATCCCTTGCTGGACACCAGGGTGCTTTCCAAGTCTTGGATATCAGGAGTAAGACTGTGGTGAACACAGCCATGCACATGTCTTTATGCGGTAGTCTTTCTGACTTTTTTGGATAAGCAAGCGGCAGATTAATAGCTGGGTCATACGGGACATGGATACTTAAATTTCTGAGGCAGTTCCACACCTTTGGCATCGTGGCTGCACCGGGTTACACTCCCACCAGCAGTGCAGGAGGCTTCCCTTCTCTCCACCTCCTCTCTGACACTTGTTATTTCCTGTCTGCTTCCTTCTAGCCATGCTGACCACAGTGAGCTGCCATGGCCTTGCAGTTTGGATTTGCATTTTCCTGAGACTTAATGATGGTGAACAAGTTTTCATGCACCTACTGGCCCTCTTTCTGTCTTCTTCGGAGAAATCTCTGCTTCCATCTTTTGACCAGGTTTTCATTGGCTTGTTTTTTTTCTTGTGGAGACGTGCGAGTTGATTGTATCTTTGGGCTTTTCACCCCTTGTCCGATGTGTGGTTTGCAAACATCCTCTCCCAATTGTTGTGGTGTCTTAGTATTCAGTTGATGGTTTCCTTGAGTGGGCAGAAGTGTGTGCATTTGATGTGGTCCCGTTTGTTTCTTGTTTCCTTTGTTGCCCTTGCCCAGTCAGACATGCTTCTTCCAAATAGGCGGCTCAGACAGATGGCAAAGAGCACTCTGCCTAGGTCTTCTCCTACAAGGTTCACGGTTTCAAGTCTGCCATTCAAGGCTTTAATCCACTTCAGGTGGTGTGTGTGCCAGGTGTAACATCATGGTGTACTCTCGTTGTGTTCCATGTGGCTGTGCAGGCTTCCCAGCACCGTTTATTGTAGAGACTCTCCTTTCTCCGCTGTCTAGACTTGGCTCCCTGGTCCAAAATGGGCTGTCCATGTAAGTTTGAGTTGGGCTCTGGGCTCTCAATTGTTTTGCATGGGTCTTCATGCCTGTTTTGGGGCCCAGACTGTGCCGTTTCGGTACCTAGCGCTTCGTCCTCTATGTTGAAATCAGAAATTGTGACACGTGCCGCTTTGTTCGTTTTCCTGAGGATTCCTTTGCCTAGTCAGGGTCTCGTGTTGCTGGCTAGAAACTTTAGGATTCTCTCTTCTTCTCTGTGGCAAATACTGCTGCAACTTTGACTGGGATTGCATGGAATCCAGAGATTCCTTACTGCGGTATGAACCTTTCAAGTGTGTTAATCCTTCCATTCCTAGATCCCTCGATATCTTTTTTTTTCTTGTGTCTTCTTGAGTTTCTTTCCCCAAAGGTTTGCTAGTTTTTGAATTGACATAGAATTCACCTGTTTTGCTAAGGTTATTCACAGAGATCCTATTCTTCGTAATGGCAAGCTCCTGTTTTTTTGTTTTTTTTTTCCTTAGCTTCAGTTTTTCTATTCTTTGCAACTTTTAATTGGTTTTGTTTTGGCACAAGTGCATTGCTGTGCTCACATCTGCTGGCAATGCTCCTGTATTTGCTGTGGAAGTCTGGCCCTGTCCAACGTCCCTTCCCATCTGCCTCTACTCTACCTCGGACGCCTGCACCAGAACAACTGAAGCAGTGGTGAGGAGGCCCAAACCGAGGATTCCACCCAGCCCATACTGGGCCACAGACCCAGAAGGTGCGGACCTCACCACTGCACCACCGGCCGGCCACTTACATGTTCAGTGGCAACGTGCAGTTGAGTGCAATGGGAGTTAAATATACTAGTGAGCCCAACTCTAGCACTGTGTAGATGAGGCTAGGTTGTTTTTCGGGTCCATTGTGATGTCAGAGGATTTGTCATAATTGTGTCTCTGAGGTCCAGCATGCTTCCTGGATACAGGTTTCAGAGCCTGCTTGGAGCAGTCTCATAACTCACCCTTCCCAGTTAGCCCATGCTTGACCTTCGCTGCCGTTTTTTGGCTTGTGAATTTCTCTGACTTTCAAACGTTCCAGCAGAGTCTGTCTAAAGACGGACATCATCTTTCATTGTGGATAATTCAGGTGTGATTTCTGTTCACCTTCCATTTTCTGGGTCCTCTTTTTCTTTTCCATAGTATACTCGTCATGGTCTTTCTCAGCTATCTCCCTTAGACATGCTTATCAGTCCGTTCTCCTTCATTCCAAGTGATTAGTTTGTATTTCTTTAATCGCTGTATGTTCTCTAGGGTGAGGTGTGAGTGCTTTCGTGACTCTTGGTTGTTGTCCTTGAATTTGCACCGGTCACTTGTAGGACTCTTGGCTACCCTAGCCAAGGTCAAACTAAGCACTGAGAACACGTGGTCATGTGGGTTGGTTTGACATCCTGAGATCAGAAACTCCAAATTCGAGGTGGTCCTGGCAACCCCCTTCACGGACACAATGTTTCCAAGACAACTTAGACAAATCGGATGAATTCCACTCTCCAGGAAAGATATTTTTCTGTCTCTTTTCCGGATTTGGGAAGTTTCGAACTTGACCCCTGATCCTTGAACGTTCCCCTAGATTCCATCCAGATACGGGCTTACTTAATTTTTATAGGGTGTGCCATTTGTTTGCCCTACATCCTCTACCCTGGCCTGTTTATTTTTCTTGAAACAGAACTGTAAAGTTCTAATTTTCGTGCAACTTCCTTACATATGGTGTCAAAACACATAATCAATAATCCTTCTACGGCAAGAGGTAGGGGGAGAGAATTTCGATGGAGGCAAACAGAGCACACTAGCCTGGGAGGGCAGCCTTCACGAAGGAACGAAGCCCTGTGGAAGAGGGTGCTTTTCAGCACCCTTGTAGAGCACTTCCAAACAAAGAGACATACCCCAAGCGTGACAGGGCTCCATTCCTTCAAGGCTTCCAAGACATCTCTTGGGACACATTACCATGTGCCCAGTGGGCCCACGTGACACCAGAGCTTCGGAAAAAGAGACTGACCTTCAAAGAATGCTATGGGCCTTGGAAAGGAGGCATCGATTCTTCTCTTCAATGTCCTCAAGACATCTTTCTTGACTTTGCATTATGCTTAAGGCACAAGGGCACTGTAGGTGTGATGAACCCCAAGTCCGGCCACTTGTTTCCAATGAAGTTGCAAGCTTGAATCAGCATGACCTCCCCATAGACTTGAATAGATGACAATGTTCTCCTCTCCGTGCCTGTCCCTCTATTCTCACTTGTGGCCTAGGGTTCCTTTCTTATCCCTTGCATCAGACTCTGTTTTATCTCTTCTAGTTTCTGTGCCTGCTTTCTGTTTGCCAAACCTGTTTCTGGGTATCTGTCCCTTTAATAGCCTAGCCTAGGCCAATCCTCAGACTGTAACCATGCGGCCACCCTGGGGGACATGTTCACCGTGATGTCATAAGCGACCTCAAAATTCGAAGTTGTCCTGACAACCTCCGTGCACACAGAGTTTCACAGCCATCTCAGACCAGTCTGACTCCTCACCCTGTCTAGGTAGGATAGTTTTCCTTTTTCTGCAATTGTTGTCAGTTTCTATCTTTCTCCTTGAACTTCGAAAGGGCTCCTACATTCTCTCTAGACACTGGTTTCACTCCTGTAAGATTATCCTGGGTTTTATCTCTTATATCTTGGGTAGATGGCAAAATGGGTGGACCTTACCCAGAAAAAGTCCTGGACTCCCTCACAAGTTGAAGTTGCCCAGGGAATGTTCTGATGCACAATGATGGTGTCATCTCGTGGCACTCTGCCAATTCCACCTTGGCAGGTCACAAGATTTCCTTCCTTCTGCCTTTGGGAAGTGCACCAGATACTTCCATAGATTGTAATATTCTTATGGTTCCTTTTCTTGTGCGTATTGATAACGTATCCTCACAATTGCTGCTTATTTATGATCTCTGCCCGCACCATACCATGAAATCTATATTTCCTAACACTACTAATGTGATATGCACTCGTAATGTGAAACAGTGAGGCCCGGGCCGCCCAAGCGGAATGTGGGCACTTACCTGCTCCACCACAGGGCCGGCCCTGAATTGTACTTTTGGACCAACCTTTTGCCTGAACTTGGGAAGACGTGGGCCTGTTTGGATTATTCGTGAAGGTGATAAGTAATAACATCATGGACGGTAACATTTTCCGTTCGTTCATGGGTTTAGGACTGATCATGTTCTCTTCGTAGTATTCCTCTTCACCTATTTGGAATGGTCTGCCTTTCTGTAGCATCTGTAAGCATTTGGAGGTGATTTTCCATCCTTGGAAGTTCACCTTCCGTAAACTCTTTCCGCCCCCAAAGCTTTATGACATCATTCTGGACCCCGTTTTGGATTTTTGATTTGAGGTGAATTTATAGCCATGACCCTGCATTAGAACGTACTATAACTTCCAGATTCACATCCTCATTGCTTTAGACTTCTGTGTAGCTTACATCATCTTCACCAGTGTAAGACTAATCACAGGCCCTCACCACACACTTGTGCCTAATCTTCTCTTTCACCCTCCGTCACCGCCCCTCTTTGCCTCTGGGAGCCCGCATACAAATGTTCAGTGCCACCTGATGGTTAGTGCTTGCTTTTTCTTCGCCTTGTAAGTGAGATTCTATGGTATTTGAATTTCTCCCTGGGGCTTGTTACACTTCCCCTAAAACCCTCACAGCCATTCTGGTGGTCACAAATGGCTGGATTGCATCATTTGTTCCGGCTGAGTGGTATACCATTGTGTGGCTATAGCCCATCTTCCTTCTCCAATCATCCCTTGCTGGACACCAGGGTGCTTTCCAAGTCTTGGATATCAGGAGTAAGACTGTGGTGAACACAGCCATGCACATGTCTTTATGCGGTAGTCTTTCTGACTTTTTTGGATAAGCAAGCGGCAGATTAATAGCTGGGTCATACGGGACATGGATACTTAAACTTCTGAGGCAGTTCCACACCTTTGGCATCGTGGCTGCACCGGGTTACACTCCCACCAGCAGTGCAGGAGGCTTCCCTTCTCTCCACCTCCTCTCTGACACTTGTTATTTCCTGTCTGCTTCCTTCTAGCCATGCTGACCACAGTGAGCTGCCATGGCCTTGCAGTTTGGATTTGCATTTTCCTGAGACTTAATGATGGTGAACAAGTTTTCATGCACCTACTGGCCCTCTTTCTGTCTTCTTCGGAGAAATCTCTGCTTCCATCTTTTGACCAGGTTTTCATTGGCTTGTTTTTTTTCTTGTGGAGACGTGCGAGTTGATTGTATCTTTGGGCTTTTCACCCCTTGTCCGATGTGTGGTTTGCAAACATCCTCTCCCAATTGTTGTGGTGTCTTAGTATTCAGTTGATGGTTTCCTTGAGTGGGCAGAAGTGTGTGCATTTGATGTGGTCCCGTTTGTTTCTTGTTTCCTTTGTTGCCCTTGCCCAGTCAGACATGCTTCTTCCAAATAGGCGGCTCAGACAGATGGCAAAGAGCACTCTGCCTAGGTCTTCTCCTACAAGGTTCACGGTTTCAAGTCTGCCATTCAAGGCTTTAATCCATTTCAGGTGGTGTGTGTGCCAGGTGTAACATCATGGTGTACTCTCGTTGTGTTCCATGTGGCTGTGCAGGCTTCCCAGCACCGTGTATTGTAGAGACTCTCCTTTCTCCGCTGTCTAGACTTGGCTCCCTGGTCCAAAATGGGCTGTCCATGTAAGTTTGAGTTGGGCTCTGGGCTCTCAATTGTTTTGCATGGGTCTTCATGCCTGTTTTGGGGCCCAGACTGTGCCGTTTCGGTACCTAGCGCTTCGTCCTCTATGTTGAAATCAGAAATTGTGACACGTGCCGCTTTGTTCGTTTTCCTGAGGATTCCTTTGCCTAGTCAGGGTCTCGTGTTGCTGGCTAGAAACTTTAGGATTCTCTCTTCTTCTCTGTGGCAAATACTGCTGCAACTTTGACTGGGATTGCATGGAATCCAGAGATTCCTTACTGCGGTATGAACCTTTCAAGTGTGTTAATCCTTCCATTCCTAGATCCCTCGATATCTTTTTTTTTCTTGTGTCTTCTTGAGTTTCTTTCCCCAAAGGTTTGCTAGTTTTTGAATTAACATAGAATTCACCTGTTTTGCTAAGGTTATTCACAGAGATCCTATTCTTCGTAATGGCAAGCTCCTGTTTTTTTGTTTTTTTTTTTTCCTTAGCTTCAGTTTTTCTATTCTTTGCAACTTTTAATTGGTTTTGTTTTGGCACAAGTGCATTGCTGTGCTCACATCTGCTGGCAATGCTCCTGTATTTGCTGTGGAAGTCTGGCCCTGTCCAACGTCCCTTCCCATCTGCCTCTACTCTACCTCGGACGCCTGCACCAGAACAACTGAAGCAGTGGTGAGGAGGCCCAAACCGAGGATTCCACCCAGCCCATACTGGGCCACAGACCCAGAAGGTGCGGACCTCACCACTGCACCACCGGCCGGCCACTTACATGTTCAGTGGCAACGTGCAGTTGAGTGCAATGGGAGTTAAATATACTAGTGAGCCCAACTCTAGCACTGTGTAGATGAGGCTAGGTTGTTTTTCGGGTCCATTGTGATGTCAGAGGATTTGTCATAATTGTGTCTCTGAGGTCCAGCATGCTTCCTGGATACAGGTTTCAGAGCCTGCTTGGAGCAGTCTCATAACTCACCCTTCCCAGTTAGCCCATGCTTGACCTTCGCTGCCGTTTTTTGGCTTGTGAATTTCTCTGACTTTCAAACGTTCCAGCAGAGTCTGTCTAAAGACGGACATCATCTTTCATTGTGGATAATTCAGGTGTGATTTCTGTTCACCTTCCATTTTCTGGGTCCTCTTTTTCTTTTCCATAGTATACTCGTCATGGTCTTTCTCAGCTATCTCCCTTAGACATGCTTATCAGTCCGTTCTCCTTCATTCCAAGGGATTAGTTTGTATTTCTTTAATCGCTGTATGTTCTCTAGGGTGAGGTGTGAGTGCTTTCGTGACTCTTGGTTGTTGTCCTTGAATTTGCACCGGTCACTTGTAGGACTCTTGGCTATCCTAGCCTAGGTCAAACTAAGCACTGAGAACACGTGGTCATGTGGGTTGGTTTGACATCCTGAGATCAGAAACTCCAAATTCGAGGTGGTCCTGGCAACCCCCTTCACGGACACAATGTTTCCAAGACAACTTAGACAAATCGGATGAATTCCACTCTCCAGGAAAGATATTTTTCTGTCTCTTTTCCGGATTTGGGAAGTTTCGAACTTGACCCCTGATCCTTGAACGTTCCCCTAGATTCCGTCCAGATACGGGCTTACTTAATTTTTATAGGGTGTGCCATTTGTTTGCCCTACATCCTCTACCCTGGCCTGTTTATTTTTCTTGAAACACAACTGTAAAGTTCTAATTTTCGTGCAACTTCCTTACATATGGTGTCAAAACACATAATCAATAATCCTTCTACGGCAAGAGGTAGGGGGAGAGAATTTCGATGGAGGCAAACAGAGCACACTAGCCTGGGAGGGCAGCCTTCACGAAGGAATGAAGCCCTGTGGAAGAGGGTGCTTTTCAGCACCCTTGTAGAGCACTTCCAAACAAAGAGACATACCCCAAGCGTGACAGGGCTCCATTCCTTCAAGGCTTCCAAGACATCTCTTGGGACACATTACCATGTGCCCAGTGGGCCCACGTGACACCAGAGCTTCGGAAAAAGAGACTGACCTTCAAAGAATGCTATGGGCCTCGGAAAGGAGGCATCGATTCTTCTCTTCAATGTCCTCAAGACATCTTTCTTGACTTTGCATTATGCTTAAGGCACAAGGGCACTGTAGGTGTGATGAACCCCAAGTCCGGCCACTTGTTTCCAATGAAGTTGCAAGCTTGAATCAGCATGACCTCCCCATAGACTTGAATAGATGACAATGTTCTCCTCTCCGTGCCTGTCCCTCTATTCTCACTTGTGGCCTAGGGTTCCTTTCTTATCCCTTGCATCAGACTCTGTTTTATCTCTTCTAGTTTCTGTGCCTGCTTTCTGTTTGCCAAACCTGTTTCTCGGTATCTGTCCCTTTAATAGCCTAGCCTAGGCCAATCCTCAGACTGTAACCATGCGGCCACCCTGGGGGACATGTTCACCGTGATGTCATAAGCGACCTCAAAATTCGAAGTTGTCCTGACAACCTCCGTGCACACAGAGTTTCACAGCCATCTCAGACCAGTCTGACTCCTCACCCTGTCTAGGTAGGATAGTTTTCCTTTTTCTGCAATTGTTGTCAGTTTCTATCTTTCTCCTTGAACTTCGAAAGGGCTCCTACATTCTCTCTAGACACTGGTTTCACTCCTGTAAGATTATCCTGGGTTTTATCTCTTATATCTTGGGTAGATGGCAAAATGGGTGGACCTTACCCAGAAAAAGTCCTGGACTCCCTCACAAGTTGAAGTTGCCCAGGGAATGTTCTGATGCACAATGATGGTGTCATCTCGTGGCACTCTGCCAATTCCACCTTGGCAGGTCACAAGATTTCCTTCCTTCTGCCTTTGGGAAGTGTACCAGATACTTCCATAGATTGTAATATTCTTATGGTTCCTTTTCTTGTGCATATTGATAACGTATCCTCACAATTGCTGCTTATTTATGATCTCTGCCCGCACCATACCATGAAATCTATATTTCCTAACACTACTAATGTGATATGCACTCGTAATGTGAAACAGTGAGGCCCGGGCCGCCCAAGCGGAATGTGGGCACTTACCTGCTCCACCACAGGGCCGGCCCTGAATTGTACTTTTGGACCAACCTTTTGCCTGAACTTGGGAAGACGTGGGCCTGTTTGGATTATTCGTGAAGGTGATAAGTAATAACATCATGGACGGTAACATTTTCCGTTCGTTCATGGGTTTAGGACTGATCATGTTCTCTTCGTAGTATTCCTCTTCACCTATTTGGAATGGTCTGCCTTTCTGTAGCATCTGTAAGCATTTGGAGGTGATTTTCCATCCTTGGAAGTTCACCTTCCGTAAACTCTTTCCGCCCCCAAAGCTTTATGACATCATTCTGGACCCCTTTTTGGATTTTTGATTTGAGGTGAATTTATAGCCATGACCCTGCATTAGAACGTACTATAACTTCCAGATTCACATCCTCATTGCTTTAGACTTCTGTGTAGCTTACATCATCTTCACCAGTGTAAGACTAATCACAGGCCCTCACCACACACTTGTGCCTAATCTTCTCTTTCACCCTCCGTCACCGCCCCTCTTTGCCTCTGGGAGCCCGCATACAAATGTTCAGTGCCACCTGATGGTTAGTGCTTGCTTTTTCTTCGCCTTGTAAGTGAGATTCTATGGTATTTGAATTTCTCCCTGGGGCTTGTTACACTTCCCCTAAAACCCTCACAGCCATTCTGGTGGTCACAAATGGCTGGATTGCATCATTTGTTCCGGCTGAGTGGTATACCATTGTGTGGCTATAGCCCATCTTCCTTCTCTAATCATCCCTTGCTGGACACCAGGGTGCTTTCCAAGTCTTGGATATCAGGAGTAAGACTGTGGTGAACACAGCCATGCACATGTCTTTATGCGGTAGTCTTTCTGACTTTTTTGGATAAGCAAGCGGCAGATTAATAGCTGGGTCATACGGGACATGGATACTTAAATTTCTGAGGCAGTTCCACACCTTTGGCATCGTGGCTGCACCGGGTTACACTCCCACCAGCAGTGCAGGAGGCTTCCCTTCTCTCCACCTCCTCTCTGACACTTGTTATTTCCTGTCTGCTTCCTTCTAGCCATGCTGACCACAGTGAGCTGCCATGGCCTTGCAGTTTGGATTTGCATTTTCCTGAGACTTAATGATGGTGAACAAGTTTTCATGCACCTACTGGCCCTCTTTCTGTCTTCTTCGGAGAAATCTCTGCTTCCATCTTTTGACCAGGTTTTCATTGGCTTGTTTTTTTTCTTGTGGAGACGTGCGAGTTGATTGTATCTTTGGGCTTTTCACCCCTTGTCCGATGTGTGGTTTGCAAACATCCTCTCCCAATTGTTGTGGTGTCTTAGTATTCAGTTGATGGTTTCCTTGAGTGGGCAGAAGTGTGTGCATTTGATGTGGTCCCGTTTGTTTCTTGTTTCCTTTGTTGCCCTTGCCCAGTCAGACATGCTTCTTCCAAATAGGCGGCTCAGACAGATGGCAAAGAGCACTCTGCCTAGGTCTTCTCCTACAAGGTTCACGGTTTCAAGTCTGCCATTCAAGGCTTTAATCCACTTCAGGTGGTGTGTGTGCCAGGTGTAACATCATGGTGTACTCTCGTTGTGTTCCATGTGGCTGTGCAGGCTTCCCAGCACCGTTTATTGTAGAGACTCTCCTTTCTCCGCTGTCTCCACTTGGCTCCCTGGTCCAAAATGGGCTGTCCATGTAAGTTTGAGTTGGGCTCTGGGCTCTCAATTGTTTTGCATGGGTCTTCATGCCTGTTTTGGGGCCCAGACTGTGCCGTTTCGGTACCTAGCGCTTCGTCCTCTATGTTGAAATCAGAAATTGTGACACGTGCCGCTTTGTTCGTTTTCCTGAGGATTCCTTTGCCTAGTCAGGGTCTCGTGTTGCTGGCTAGAAACTTTAGGATTCTCTCTTCTTCTCTGTGGCAAATACTGCTGCAACTTTGACTGGGATTGCATGGAATCCAGAGATTCCTTACTGTGGTATGAACCTTTCAAGTGTGTTAATCCTTCCATTCCTAGATCCCTCGATATCTTTTTTTTTCTTGTGTCTTCTTGAGTTTCTTTCCCCAAAGGTTTGCTAGTTTTTGAATTGACATAGAATTCACCTGTTTTGCTAAGGTTATTCACAGAGATCCTATTCTTCGTAATGGCAAGCTCCTGTTTTTTTTGTTTTTTTTTTCCTTAGCTTCAGTTTTTCTATTCTTTGCAACTTTTAATTGGTTTTGTTTTGGCACAAGTGCATTGCTGTGCTCACATCTGCTGGCAATGCTCCTGTATTTGCTGTGGAAGTCTGGCCCTGTCCAACGTCCCTTCCCATCTGCCTCTACTCTACCTCGGACGCCTGCACCAGAACAACTGAAGCAGTGGTGAGGAGGCCCAAACCGAGGATTCCACCCAGCCCATACTGGGCCACAGACCCAGAAGGTGCGGACCTCACCACTGCACCACCGGCCGGCCACTTACATGTTCAGTGGCAACGTGCAGTTGAGTGCAATGGGAGTTAAATATACTAGTGAGCCCAACTCTAGCACTGTGTAGATGAGGCTAGGTTGTTTTTCGGGTCCATTGTGATGTCAGAGGATTTGTCATAATTGTGTCTCTGAGGTGCAGCATGCTTCCTGGATACAGGTTTCAGAGCCTGCTTGGAGCAGTCTCATAACTCACCCTTCCCAGTTAGCCCATGCTTGACCTTCGCTGCCGTTTTTTGGCTTGTGAATTTCTCTGACTTTCAAACGTTCCAGCAGAGTCTGTCTAAAGACGGACATCATCTTTCATTGTGGATAATTCAGGTGTGATTTCTGTTCACCTTCCATTTTCTGGGTCCTCTTTTTCTTTTCCATAGTATACTCGTCATGGTCTTTCTCAGCTATCTCCCTTAGACATGCTTATCAGTCCGTTCTCCTTCATTCCAAGGGATTAGTTTGTATTTCTTTAATCGCTGTATGTTCTCTAGGGTGAGGTGTGAGTGCTTTCGTGACTCTTGGTTGTTGTCCTTGAATTTGCACCGGTCACTTGTAGGACTCTTGGCTATCCTAGCCTAGGTCAAACTAAGCACTGAGAACACGTGGTCATGTGGGTTGGTTTGACATCCTGAGATCAGAAACTCCAAATTCGAGGTGGTCCTGGCAACCCCCTTCACGGACACAATGTTTCCAAGACAACTTAGACAAATCGGATGAATTCCACTCTCCAGGAAAGATATTTTTCTGTCTCTTTTCCGGATTTGGGAAGTTTCGAACTTGACCCCTGATCCTTGAACGTTCCCCTAGATTCCGTCCAGATACGGGCTTACTTAATTTTTATAGGGTGTGCCATTTGTTTGCCCTACATCCTCTACCCTGGCCTGTTTATTTTTCTTGAAACACAACTGTAAAGTTCTAATTTTCGTGCAACTTCCTTACATATGGTGTCAAAACACATAATCAATAATCCTTCTACGGCAAGAGGTAGGGGGAGAGAATTTCGATGGAGGCAAACAGAGCACACTAGCCTGGGAGGGCAGCCTTCACGAAGGAACGAAGCCCTGTGGAAGAGGGTGCTTTTCAGCACCCTTGTAGAGCACTTCCAAACAAAGAGACATACCCCAAGCGTGACAGGGCTCCATTCCTTCAAGGCTTCCAAGACATCTCTTGGGACACATTACCATGTGCCCAGTGGGCCCACGTGACACCAGAGCTTCGGAAAAAGAGACTGACCTTCAAAGAATGCTATGGGCCTTGGAAAGGAGGCATCGATTCTTCTCTTCAATGTCCTCAAGACATCTTTCTTGACTTTGCATTATGCTTAAGGCACAAGGGCACTGTAGGTGTGATGAACCCCAAGTCCGGCCACTTGTTTCCAATGAAGTTGCAAGCTTGAATCAGCATGACCTCCCCATAGACTTGAATAGATGACAATGTTCTCCTCTCCGTGCCTGTCCCTCTATTCTCACTTGTGGCCTAGGGTTCCTTTCTTATCCCTTGCATCAGACTCTGTTTTATCTCTTCTAGTTTCTGTGCCTGCTTTCTGTTTGCCAAACCTGTTTCTGGGTATCTGTCCCTTTAATAGCCTAGCCTAGGCCAATCCTCAGACTGTAACCATGCGGCCACCCTGGGGGACATGTTCACCGTGATGTCATAAGCGACCTCAAAATTCGAAGTTGTCCTGACAACCTCCGTGCACACAGAGTTTCACAGCCATCTCAGACCAGTCTGACTCCTCACCCTGTCTAGGTAGGATAGTTTTCCTTTTTCTGCAATTGTTGTCAGTTTCTATCTTTCTCCTTGAACTTCGAAAGGGCTCCTACATTCTCTCTAGACACTGGTTTCACTCCTGTAAGATTATCCTGGGTTTTATCTCTTATATCTTGGGTAGATGACAAAATGGGTGGACCTTACCCAGAAAAAGTCCTGGACTCCCTCACAAGTTGAAGTTGCCCAGGGAATGTTCTGATGCACAATGATGGTGTCATCTCGTGGCACTCTGCCAATTCCACCTTGGCAGGTCACAAGATTTCCTTCCTTCTGCCTTTGGGAAGTGTACCAGATACTTCCATAGATTGTAATATTCTTATGGTTCCTTTTCTTGTGCGTATTGATAACGTATCCTCACAATTGCTGCTTATTTATGATCTCTGCCCGCACCATACCATGAAATCTATATTTCCTAACACTACTAATGTGATATGCACTCGTAATGTGAAACAGTGAGGCCCGGGCCGCCCAAGCGGAATGTGGGCACTTACCTGCTCCACCACAGGGCCGGCCCTGAATTGTACTTTTGGACCAACCTTTTGCCTGAACTTGGGAAGACGTGGGCCTGTTTGGATTATTCGTGAAGGTGATTAGTAATAACATCATGGACGGTAACATTTTCCGTTCGTTCATGGGTTTAGGACTGATCATGTTCTCTTCGTAGTATTCCTCTTCACCTATTTGGAATGGTCTGCCTTTCTGTAGCATCTGTAAGCATTTGGAGGTGATTTTCCATCCTTGGAAGTTCACCTTCCGTAAACTCTTTCCGCCCCCAAAGCTTTATGACATCATTCTGGACCCCTTTTTGGATTTTTGATTTGAGGTGAATTTCTAGCCATGACCCTGCATTAGAACGTACTATAACTTCCAGATTCACATCCTCATTGCTTTAGACTTCTGTGTAGCTTACATCATCTTCACCAGTGTAAGACTAATCACAGGCCCTCACCACACACTTGTGCCTAATCTTCTCTTTCACCCTCCGTCACCGCCCCTCTTTGCCTCTGGGAGCCCGCATACAAATGTTCAGTGCCACCTGATGGTTAGTGCTTCCTTTTTCTTCGCCTTGTAAGTGAGATTCTATGGTATTTGAATTTCTCACTGGGGCTTGTTACACTTCTCCTAAAACCCTCACAGCCATTCTGGTGGTCACAAATGGCTGGATTGCATCATTTGTTCCGGCTGAGTGGTATACCATTGTGTGGCTATAGCCCATCTTCCTTCTCTAATCATCCCTTGCTGGACACCAGGGTGCTTTCCAAGTCTTGGATATCAGGAGTAAGACTGTGGTGAACACAGCCATGCACATGTCTTTATGCGGTAGTCTTTCTGACTTTTTTGGATAAACAAGCGGCAGATTAATAGCTGGGTCATACGGGACATGGATACTTAAATTTCTGAGGCAGTTCCACACCTTTGGCATCGTGGCTGCACCGGGTTACACTCCCACCAGCAGTGCAGGAGGCTTCCCTTCTCTCCACCTCCTCTCTGACACTTGTTATTTCCTGTCTGCTTCCTTCTAGCCATGCTGACCACAGTGAGCTGCCATGGCCTTGCAGTTTGGATTTGCATTTTCCTGAGACTTAATGATGGTGAACAAGTTTTCATGCACCTACTGGCCCTCTTTCTGTCTTCTTCGGAGAAATCTCTGCTTCCATCTTTTGACCAGGTTTTCATTGGCTTGTTTTTTTTCTTGTGGAGACGTGCGAGTTGATTGTATCTTTGGGCTTTTCACCCCTTGTCCGATGTGTGGTTTGCAAACATCCTCTCCCAATTGTTGTGGTGTCTTAGTATTCAGTTGATGGTTTCCTTGAGTGGGCAGAAGTGTGTGCATTTGATGTGGTCCCGTTTGTTTCTTGTTTCCTTTGTTGCCCTTGCCCAGTCAGACATGCTTCTTCCAAATAGGCGGCTCAGACAGATGGCAAAGAGCACTCTGCCTAGGTCTTCTCCTACAAGGTTCACGGTTTCAAGTCTGCCATTCAAGGCTTTAATCCATTTCAGGTGGTGTGTGTGCCAGGTGTAACATCATGGTGTACTCTCGTTGTGTTCCATGTGGCTGTGCAGGCTTCCCAGCACCGTTTATTGTAGAGACTCTCCTTTCTCCGCTGTCTAGACTTGGCTCCCTGGTCCAAAATGGGCTGTCCATGTAAGTTTGAGTTGGGCTCTGGGCTCTCAATTGTTTTGCATGGGTCTTCATGCCTGTTTTGGGGCCCAGACTGTGCCGTTTCGGTACCTAGCGCTTCGTCCTCTATGTTGAAATCAGAAATTGTGACACGTGCCGCTTTGTTCGTTTTCCTGAGGATTCCTTTGCCTAGTCAGGGTCTCGTGTTGCTGGCTAGAAACTTTAGGATTCTCTCTTCTTCTCTGTGGCAAATACTGCTGCAACTTTGACTGGGATTGCATGGAATCCAGAGATTCCTTACTGCGGTATGAACCTTTCAAGTGTGTTAATCCTTCCATTCCTAGATCCCTCGATATCTTTTTTTTTCTTGTGTCTTCTTGAGTTTCTTTCCCCAAAGGTTTGCTAGTTTTTGAATTGACATAGAATTCACCTGTTTTGCTAAGGTTATTCACAGAGATCCTATTCTTCGTAATGGCAAGCTCCTGTTTTTTTTGTTTTTTTTTTCCTTAGCTTCAGTTTTTCTATTCTTTGCAACTTTTAATTGGTTTTGTTTTGGCACAAGTGCATTGCTGTGCTCACATCTGCTGGCAATGCTCCTGTATTTGCTGTGGAAGTCTGGCCCTGTCCAACGTCCCTTCCCATCTGCCTCTACTCTACCTCGGACGCCTGCACCAGAACAACTGAAGCAGTGGTGAGGAGGCCCAAACCGAGGATTCCACCCAGCCCATACTGGGCCACAGACCCAGAAGGTGCGGACCTCACCACTGCACCACCGGCCGGCCACTTACATGTTCAGTGGCAACGTGCAGTTGAGTGCAATGGGAGTTAAATATACTAGTGAGCCCAACTCTAGCACTGTGTAGATGAGGCTAGGTTGTTTTTCGGGTCCATTGTGATGTCAGAGGATTTGTCATAATTGTGTCTCTGAGGTCCAGCATGCTTCCTGGATACAGGTTTCAGAGCCTGCTTGGAGCAGTCTCATAACTCACCCTTCCCAGTTAGCCCATGCTTGACCTTCGCTGCCGTTTTTTGGCTTGTGAATTTCTCTGACTTTCAAACGTTCCAGCAGAGTCTGTCTAAAGACGGACATCATCTTTCATTGTGGATAATTCAGGTGTGATTTCTGTTCACCTTCCATTTTCTGGGTCCTCTTTTTCTTTTCCATAGTATACTCGTCATGGTCTTTCTCAGCTATCTCCCTTAGACATGCTTATCAGTCCGTTCTCCTTCATTCCAAGGGATTAGTTTGTATTTCTTTAATCGCTGTATGTTCTCTAGGGTGAGGTGTGAGTGCTTTCGTGACTCTTGGTTGTTGTCCTTGAATTTGCACCGGTCACTTGTAGGACTCTTGGCTATCCTAGCCTAGGTCAAACTAAGCACTGAGAACACGTGGTCATGTGGGTTGGTTTGACATCCTGAGATCAGAAACTCCAAATTCGAGGTGGTCCTGGCAACCCCCTTCACGGACACAATGTTTCCAAGACAACTTAGACAAATCGGATGAATTCCACTCTCCAGGAAAGATATTTTTCTGTCTCTTTTCCGGATTTGGGAAGTTTCGAACTTGACCCCTGATCCTTGAACGTTCCCCTAGATTCCGTCCAGATACGGGCTTACTTAATTTTTATAGGGTGTGCCATTTGTTTGCCCTACATCCTCTACCCTGGCCTGTTTATTTTTCTTGAAACACAACTGTAAAGTTCTAATTTTCGTGCAACTTCCTTACATATGGTGTCAAAACACATAATCAATAATCCTTCTACGGCAAGAGGTAGGGGGAGAGAATTTCGATGGAGGCAAACAGAGCACACTAGCCTGGGAGGGCAGCCTTCACGAAGGAACGAAGCCCTGTGGAAGAGGGTGCTTTTCAGCACCCTTGTAGAGCACTTCCAAACAAAGAGACATACCCCAAGCGTGACAGGGCTCCATTCCTTCAAGGCTTCCAAGACATCTCTTGGGACACATTACCATGTGCCCAGTGGGCCCACGTGACACCAGAGCTTCGGAAAAAGAGACTGACCTGCAAAGAATGCTATGGGCCTTGGAAAGGAGGCATCGATTCTTCTCTTCAATGTCCTCAAGACATCTTTCTTGACTTTGCATTATGCTTAAGGCACAAGGGCACTGTAGGTGTGATGAACGCCAAGTCCGGCCACTTGTTTCCAATGAAGTTGCAAGCTTGAATCAGCATGACCTCCCCATAGACTTGAATAGATGACAATGTTCTCCTCTCCGTGCCTGTCCCTCTATTCTCACTTGTGGCCTAGGGTTCCTTTCTTATCCCTTGCATCAGACTCTGTTTTATCTCTTCTAGTTTCTGTGCCTGCTTTCTGTTTGCCAAACCTGTTTCTGGGTATCTGTCCCTTTAATAGCCTAGCCTAGGCCAATCCTCAGACTGTAACCATGCGGCCACCCTGGGGGACATGTTCACCGTGATGTCATAAGCGACCTCAAAATTCGAAGTTGTCCTGACAACCTCCGTGCACACAGAGTTTCACAGCCATCTCAGACCAGTCTGACTCCTCACCCTGTCTAGGTAGGATAGTTTTCCTTTTTCTGCAATTGTTGTCAGTTTCTATCTTTCTCCTTGAACTTCGAAAGGGCTCCTACATTCTCTCTAGACACTGGTTTCACTCCTGTAAGATTATCCTGGGTTTTATCTCTTATATCTTGGGTAGATGACAAAATGGGTGGACCTTACCCAGAAAAAGTCCTGGACTCCCTCACAAGTTGAAGTTGCCCAGGGAATGTTCTGATGCACAATGATGGTGTCATCTCGTGGCACTCTGCCAATTCCACCTTGGCAGGTCACAAGATTTCCTTCCTTCTGCCTTTGGGAAGTGTACCAGATACTTCCATAGATTGTAATATTCTTATGGTTCCTTTTCTTGTGCGTATTGATAACGTATCCTCACAATTGCTGCTTATTTATGATCTCTGCCCGCACCATACCATGAAATCTATATTTCCTAACACTACTAATGTGATATGCACTCGTAATGTGAAACAGTGAGGCCCGGGCCGCCCAAGCGGAATGTGGGCACTTACCTGCTCCACCACAGGGCCGGCCCTGAATTGTACTTTTGGACCAACCTTTTGCCTGAACTTGGGAAGACGTGGGCCTGTTTGGATTATTCGTGAAGGTGATTAGTAATAACATCATGGACGGTAACATTTTCCGTTCGTTCATGGGTTTAGGACTGATCATGTTCTCTTCGTAGTATTCCTCTTCACCTATTTGGAATGGTCTGCCTTTCTGTAGCATCTGTAAGCATTTGGAGGTGATTTTCCATCCTTGGAAGTTCACCTTCCGTAAACTCTTTCCGCCCCCAAAGCTTTATGACATCATTCTGGACCCCTTTTTGGATTTTTGATTTGAGGTGAATTTCTAGCCATGACCCTGCATTAGAACGTACTATAACTTCCAGATTCACATCCTCATTGCTTTAGACTTCTGTGTAGCTTACATCATCTTCACCAGTGTAAGACTAATCACAGGCCCTCACCACACACTTGTGCCTAATCTTCTCTTTCACCCTCCGTCACCGCCCCTCTTTGCCTCTGGGAGCCCGCATACAAATGTTCAGTGCCACCTGTTGGTTAGTGCTTGCTTTTTCTTCTCCTTGTAAGTGAGATTCTATGGTATTTGAATTTCTCCCTGGGGCTTGTTACACTTCCCCTAAAACCCTCACAGCCATTCTGGTGGTCACAAATGGCTGGATTGCATCATTTGTTCCGGCTGAGTGGTATACCATTGTGTGGCTATAGCCCATCTTCCTTCTCCAATCATCCCTTGCTGGACACCAGGGTGCTTTCCAAGTCTTGGATATCAGGAGTAAGACTGTGGTGAACACAGCCATGCACATGTCTTTATGCGGTAGTCTTTCTGACTTTTTTGGATAAGCAAGCGGCAGATTAATAGCTGGGTCATACGGGACATGGATACTTAAACTTCTGAGGCAGTTCCACACCTTTGGCATCGTGGCTGCACCGGGTTACACTCCCACCAGCAGTGCAGGAGGCTTCCCTTCTCTCCACCTCCTCTCTGACACTTGTTATTTCCTGTCTGCTTCCTTCTAGCCATGCTGACCACAGTGAGCTGCCATGGCCTTGCAGTTTGGATTTGCATTTTCCTGAGACTTAATGATGGTGAACAAGTTTTCATGCACCTACTGGCCCTCTTTCTGTCTTCTTCGGAGAAATCTCTGCTTCCATCTTTTGACCAGGTTTTCATTGGCTTGTTTTTTTTCTTGTGGAGACGTGCGAGTTGATTGTATCTTTGGGCTTTTCACCCCTTGTCCGATGTGTGGTTTGCAAACATCCTCTCCCAATTGTTGTGGTGTCTTAGTATTCAGTTGATGGTTTCCTTGAGTGGGCAGAAGTGTGTGCATTTGATGTGGTCCCGTTTGTTTCTTGTTTCCTTTGTTGCCCTTGCCCAGTCAGACATGCTTCTTCCAAATAGGCGGCTCAGACAGATGGCAAAGAGCACTCTGCCTAGGTCTTCTCCTACAAGGTTCACGGTTTCAAGTCTGCCATTCAAGGCTTTAATCCATTTCAGGTGGTGTGTGTGCCAGGTGTAACATCATGGTGTACTCTCGTTGTGTTCCATGTGGCTGTGCAGGCTTCCCAGCACCGTTTATTGTAGAGACTCTCCTTTCTCCGCTGTCTAGACTTGGCTCCCTGGTCCAAAATGGGCTGTCCATGTAAGTTTGAGTTGGGCTCTGGGCTCTCAATTGTTTTGCATGGGTCTTCATGCCTGTTTTGGGGCCCAGACTGTGCCGTTTCGGTACCTAGCGCTTCGTCCTCTATGTTGAAATCAGAAATTGTGACACGTGCCGCTTTGTTCGTTTTCCTGAGGATTCCTTTGCCTAGTCAGGGTCTCGTGTTGCTGGCTAGAAACTTTAGGATTCTCTCTTCTTCTCTGTGGCAAATACTGCTGCAACTTTGACTGGGATTGCATGGAATCCAGAGATTCCTTACTGCGGTATGAACCTTTCAAGTGTGTTAATCCTTCCATTCCTAGATCCCTCGATATCTTTTTTTTTCTTGTGTCTTCTTGAGTTTCTTTCCCCAAAGGTTTGCTAGTTTTTGAATTGACATAGAATTCACCTGTTTTGCTAAGGTTATTCACAGAGATCCTATTCTTCGTAATGGCAAGCTCCTGTTTTTTTTTTTTTTTTTTTCCTTAGCTTCAGTTTTTCTATTCTTTGCAACTTTTAATTGGTTTTGTTTTGGCACAAGTGCATTGCTGTGCTCACATCTGCTGGCAATGCTCCTGTATTTGCTGTGGAAGTCTGGCCCTGTCCAACGTCCCTTCCCATCTGCCTCTACTCTACCTCGGACGCCTGCACCAGAACAACTGAAGCAGTGGTGAGGAGGCCCAAACCGAGGATTCCACCCAGCCCATACTGGGCCACAGACCCAGAAGGTGCGGACCTCACCACTGCACCACCGGCCGGCCACTTACATGTTCAGTGGCAACGTGCAGTTGAGTGCAATGGGAGTTAAATATACTAGTGAGCCCAACTCTAGCACTGTGTAGATGAGGCTAGGTTGTTTTTCGGGTCCATTGTGATGTCAGAGGATTTGTCATAATTGTGTCTCTGAGGTCCAGCATGCTTCCTGGATACAGGTTTCAGAGCCTGCTTGGAGCAGTCTCATAACTCACCCTTCCCAGTTAGCCCATGCTTGACCTTCGCTGCCGTTTTTTGGCTTGTGAATTTCTCTGACTTTCAAACGTTCCAGCAGAGTCTGTCTAAAGACGGACATCATCTTTCATTGTGGATAATTCAGGTGTGATTTCTGTTCACCTTCCATTTTCTGGGTCCTCTTTTTCTTTTCCATAGTATACTCGTCATGCTCTTTCTCAGCTATCTCCCTTAGACATGCTTATCAGTCCGTTCTCCTTCATTCCAAGGGATTAGTTTGTATTTCTTTAATCGCTGTATGTTCTCTAGGGTGAGGTGTGAGTGCTTTCGTGACTCTTGGTTGTTGTCCTTGAATTTGCACCGGTCACTTGTAGGACTCTTGGCTATCCTAGCCTAGGTCAAACTAAGCACTGAGAACACGTGGTCATGTGGGTTGGTTTGACATCCTGAGATCAGAAACTCCAAATTCGAGGTGGTCCTGGCAACCCCCTTCACGGACACAATGTTTCCAAGACAACTTAGACAAATCGGATGAATTCCACTCTCCAGGAAAGATATTTTTCTGTCTCTTTTCCGGATTTGGGAAGTTTCGAACTTGACCCCTGATCCTTGAACGTTCCCCTAGATTCCGTCCAGATACGGGCTTACTTAATTTTTATAGGGTGTGCCATTTGTTTGCCCTACATCCTCTACCCTGGCCTGTTTATTTTTCTTGAAACACAACTGTAAAGTTCTAATTTTCGTGCAACTTCCTTACATATGGTGTCAAAACACATAATCAATAATCCTTCTACGGCAAGAGGTAGGGGGAGAGAATTTCGATGGAGGCAAACAGAGCACACTAGCCTGGGAGGGCAGCCTTCACGAAGGAACGAAGCCCTGTGGAAGAGGGTGCTTTTCAGCACCCTTGTAGAGCACTTCCAAACAAAGAGACATACCCCAAGCGTGACAGGGCTCCATTCCTTCAAGGCTTCCAAGACATCTCTTGGGACACATTACCATGTGCCCAGTGGGCCCACGTGACACCAGAGCTTCGGAAAAAGAGACTGACCTTCAAAGAATGCTATGAGCCTTGGAAAGGAGGCATCGATTCTTCTCTTCAATGTCCTCAAGACATCTTTCTTGACTTTGCATTATGCTTAAGGCACAAGGGCACTGTAGCTGTGATGAACGCCAAGTCCGGCCACTTGTTTCCAATGAAGTTGCAAGCTTGAATCAGCATGACCTCCCCATAGACTTGAATAGATGACAATGTTCTCCTCTCCGTGCCTGTCCCTCTATTCTCACTTGTGGCCTAGGGTTCCTTTCTTATCCCTTGCATCAGACTCTGTTTTATCTCTTCTAGTTTCTGTGCCTGCTTTCTGTTTGCCAAACCTGTTTCTGGGTATCTGTCCCTTTAATAGCCTAGCCTAGGCCAATCCTCAGACTGTAACCATGCGGCCACCCTGGGGGACATGTTCACCGTGATGTCATAAGCGACCTCAAAATTCGAAGTTGTCCTGACAACCTCCGTGCACACAGAGTTTCACAGCCATCTCAGACCAGTCTGACTCCTCACCCTGTCTAGGTAGGATAGTTTTCCTTTTTCTGCAATTGTTGTCAGTTTCTATCTTTCTCCTTGAACTTCGAAAGGGCTCCTACATTCTCTCTAGACACTGGTTTCACTCCTGTAAGATTATCCTGGGTTTTATCTCTTATATCTTGGGTAGATGGCAAAATGGGTGGACCTTACCCAGAAAATGTCCTGGACTCCCTCACAAGTTGAAGTTGCCCAGGGAATGTTCTGATGCACAATGATGGTGTCATCTCGTGGCACTCTGCCAATTCCACCTTGGCAGGTCACAAGATTTCCTTCCTTCTGCCTTTGGGAAGTGTACCAGATACTTCCATAGATTGTAATATTCTTATGGTTCCTTTTCTTGTGCGTATTGATAACGTATCCTCACAATTGCTGCTTATTTATGATCTCTGCCCGCACCATACCATGAAATCTATATTTCCTAACACTACTAATGTGATATGCACTCGTAATGTGAAACAGTGAGGCCCGGGCCGCCCAAGTGGAATGTGGGCACTTACCTGCTCCACCACAGGGCCGGCCCTGAATTGTACTGTTGGACCAACCTTTTGCCTGAACTTGGGAAGACGTGGGCCTGTTTGGATTATTCGTGAAGGTGATTAGTAATAACATCATGGACGGTAACATTTTCCGTTCGTTCATGGGTTTAGGACTGATCATGTTCTCTTCGTAGTATTCCTCTTCACCTATTTGGAATGGTCTGCCTTTCTGTAGCATCTGTAAGCATTTGGAGGTGATTTTCCATCCTTGGAAGTTCACCTTCCGTAAACTCTTTCCGTCCCCAAAGCTTTATGACATCATTCTGGACCCCTTTTTGGATTTTTGATTTGAGGTGAATTTCTAGCCATGACCCTGCATTAGAACGTACTATAACTTCCAGATTCACATCCTCATTGCTTTAGACTTCTGTGTAGCTTACATCATCTTCACCAGTGTAAGACTAATCACAGGCCCTCACCACACACTTGTGCCTAATCTTCTCTTTCACCCTCCGTCACCGCCCCTCTTTGCCTCTGGGAGCCCGCATACAAATGTTCAGTGCCACCTGATGGTTAGTGCTTGCTTTTTCTTCGCCTTGTAAGTGAGATTCTATGGTATTTGAATTTCTCACTGGGGCTTGTTACACTTCCCCTAAAACCCTCACAGCCATTCTGGTGGTCACAAATGGCTGGATTGCATCATTTGTTCCGGCTGAGTGGTATACCATTGTGTGGCTATAGCCCATCTTCCTTCTCTAATCATCCCTTGCTGGACACCAGGGTGCTTTCCAAGTCTTGAATATCAGGAGTAAGACTGTGGTGAACACAGCCATGCACATGTCTTTATGCGGTAGTCTTTCTGACTTTTTTGGATAAACAAGCGGCAGATTAATAGCTGGGTCATACGGGACATGGATACTTAAACTTCTGAGGCAGTTCCACACCTTTGGCATCGTGGCTGCACCGGGTTACACTCCCACCAGCAGTGCAGGAGGCTTCCCTTCTCTCCACCTCCTCTCTGACACTTGTTATTTCCTGTCTGCTTCCTTCTAGCCATGCTGACCACAGTGAGCTGCCATGGCCTTGCAGTTTGGATTTGCATTTTCCTGAGACTTAATGATGGTGAACAAGTTTTCATGCACCTACTGGCCCTCTTTCTGTCTTCTTCGGAGAAATCTCTGCTTCCATCTTTTGACCAGGTTTTCATTGGCTTGTTTTTTTTCTTGTGGAGACGTGCGAGTTGATTGTATCTTTGGGCTTTTCACCCCTTGTCCGATGTGTGGTTTGCAAACATCCTCTCCCAATTGTTGTGGTGTCTTAGTATTCAGTTGATGGTTTCCTTGAGTGGGCAGAAGTGTGTGCATTTGATGTGGTCCCGTTTGTTTCTTGTTTCCTTTGTTGCCCTTGCCCAGTCAGACATGCTTCTTCCAAATAGGCGGCTCAGACAGATGGCAAAGAGCACTCTGCCTAGGTCTTCTCCTACAAGGTTCACGGTTTCAAGTCTGCCATTCAAGGCTTTAATCCATTTCAGGTGGTGTGTGTGCCAGGTGTAACATCATGGTGTACTCTCGTTGTGTTCCATGTGGCTGTGCAGGCTTCCCAGCACCGTTTATTGTAGAGACTCTCCTTTCTCCGCTGTCTCCACTTGGCTCCCTGGTCCAAAATGGGCTGTCCATGTAAGTTTGAGTTGGGCTCTGGGCTCTCAATTGTTTTGCATGGGTCTTCATGCCTGTTTTGGGGCCCAGACTGTGCCGTTTCGGTACCTAGCGCTTCGTCCTCTATGTTGAAATCAGAAATTGTGACACGTGCCGCTTTGTTCGTTTTCCTGAGGATTCCTTTGCCTAGTCAGGGTCTCGTGTTGCTGGCTAGAAACTTTAGGATTCTCTCTTCTTCTCTGTGGCAAATACTGCTGCAACTTTGACTGGGATTGCATGGAATCCAGAGATTCCTTACTGCGGTATGAACCTTTCAAGTGTGTTAATCCTTCCATTCCTAGATCCCTCGATATCTTTTTTTTTCTTGTGTCTTCTTGAGTTTCTTTCCCCAAAGGTTTGCTAGTTTTTGAATTAACATAGAATTCACCTGTTTTGCTAAGGTTATTCACAGAGATCCTATTCTTCGTAATGGCAAGCTCCTGTTTTTTTGTTTTTTTTTTTTTCCTTAGCTTCAGTTTTTCTATTCTTTGCAACTTTTAATTGGTTTTGTTTTGGCACAAGTGCATTGCTGTGCTCACATCTGCTGGCAATGCTCCTGTATTTGCTGTGGAAGTCTGGCCCTGTCCAACGTCCCTTCCCATCTGCCTCTACTCTACCTCGGACGCCTGCACCAGAACAACTGAAGCAGTGGTGAGGAGGCCCAAACCGAGGATTCCACCCAGCCCATACTGGGCCACAGACCCAGAAGGTGCGGACCTCACCACTGCACCACCGGCCGGCCACTTACATGTTCAGTGGCAACGTGCAGTTGAGTGCAATGGGAGTTAAATATACTAGTGAGCCCAACTCTAGCACTGTGTAGATGAGGCTAGGTTGTTTTTCGGGTCCATTGTGATGTCAGAGGATTTGTCATAATTGTGTCTCTGAGGTCCAGCATGCTTCCTGGATACAGGTTTCAGAGCCTGCTTGGAGCAGTCTCATAACTCACCCTTCCCAGTTAGCCCATGCTTGACCTTCGCTGCCGTTTTTTGGCTTGTGAATTTCTCTGACTTTCAAACGTTCCAGCAGAGTCTGTCTAAAGACGGACATCATCTTTCATTGTGGATAATTCAGGTGTGATTTCTGTTCACCTTCCATTTTCTGGGTCCTCTTTTTCTTTTCCATAGTATACTCGTCATGGTCTTTCTCAGCTATCTCCCTTAGACATGCTTATCAGTCCGTTCTCCTTCATTCCAAGGGATTAGTTTGTATTTCGTTAATCGCTGTATGTTCTCTAGGGTGAGGTGTGAGTGCTTTCGTGACTCTTGGTTGTTGTCCTTGAATTTGCACCGGTCACTTGTAGGACTCTTGGCTACCCTAGCCTAGGTCAAACTAAGCACTGAGAACACGTGGTCATGTGGGTTGGTTTGACATCCTGAGATCAGAAACTCCAAATTCGAGGTGGTCCTGGCAACCCCCTTCACGGACACAATGTTTCCAAGACAACTTAGACAAATCGGATGAATTCCACTCTCCAGGAAAGATATTTTTCTGTCTCTTTTCCGGATTTGGGAAGTTTCGAACTTGACCCCTGATCCTTGAACGTTCCCCTAGATTCCGTCCAGATACGGGCTTACTTAATTTTTATAGGGTGTGCCATTTGTTTGCCCTACATCCTCTACCCTGGCCTGTTTATTTTTCTTGAAACACAACTGTAAAGTTCTAATTTTCGTACAACTTCCTTACATATGGTGTCAAAACACATAATCAATAATCCTTCTACGGCAAGAGGTAGGGGGAGAGAATTTCGATGGAGGCAAACAGAGCACACTAGCCTGGGAGGGCAGCCTTCAGGAAGGAACGAAGCCCTGTGGAAGAGGGTGCTTTTCAGCACCCTTGTAGAGCACTTCCAAACAAAGAGACATACCCCAAGCGTGACAGGGCTCCATTCCTTCAAGGCTTCCAAGACATCTCTTGGGACACATTACCATGTGCCCAGTGGGCCCACGTGACACCAGAGCTTCGGAAAAAGAGACTGACCTGCAAAGAATGCTATGGGCCTTGGAAAGGAGGCATCGATTCTTCTCTTCAATGTCCTCAAGACATCTTTCTTGACTTTGCATTATGCTTAAGGCACAAGGGCACTGTAGGTGTGATGAACGCCAAGTCCGGCCACTTGTTTCCAATGAAGTTGCAAGCTTGAATCAGCATGACCTCCCCATAGACTTGAATAGATGACAATGTTCTCCTCTCCGTGCCTGTCCCTCTATTCTCACTTGTGGCCTAGGGTTCCTTTCTTATCCCTTGCATCAGACTCTGTTTTATCTCTTCTAGTTTCTGTGCCTGCTTTCTGTTTGCCAAACCTGTTTCTGGGTATCTGTCCCTTTAATAGCCTAGCCTAGGCCAATCCTCAGACTGTAACCATGCGGCCACCCTGGGGGACATGTTCACCGTGATGTCATAAGCGACCTCAAAATTCGAAGTTGTCCTGACAACCTCCGTGCACACAGAGTTTCACAGCCATCTCAGACCAGTCTGACTCCTCACCCTGTCTAGGTAGGATAGTTTTCCTTTTTCTGCAATTGTTGTCAGTTTCTATCTTTCTCCTTGAACTTCGAAAGGGCTCCTACATTCTCTCTAGACACTGGTTTCACTCCTGTAAGATTATCCTGGGTTTTATCTCTTATATCTTGGGTAGATGGCAAAATGGGTGGACCTTACCCAGAAAAAGTCCTGGACTCCCTCACAAGTTGAAGTTGCCCAGGGAATGTTCTGATGCACAATGATGGTGTCATCTCGTGGCACTCTGCCAATTCCACCTTGGCAGGTCACAAGTTTTCCTTCCTTCTGCCTTTGGGAAGTGTACCAGATACTTCCATAGATTGTAATATTCTTATGGTTCCTTTTCTTGTGCGTATTGATAACGTATCCTCACAATTGCTGCTTATTTATGATCTCTGCCCGCACCATACCATGAAATCTATATTTCCTAACACTACTAATGTGATATGCACTCGTAATGTGAAACAGTGAGGCCCGGGCCGCCCAAGCGGAATGTGGGCACTTACCTGCTCCACCACAGGGCCGGCCCTGAATTGTACTTTTGGACCAACCTTTTGCCTGAACTTGGGAAGACGTGGGCCTGTTTGGATTATTCGTGAAGGTGATTAGTAATAACATCATGGACGGTAACATTTTCCGTTCGTTCATGGGTTTAGGACTGATCATGTTCTCTTCGTAGTATTCCTCTTCACCTATTTGGAATGGTCTGCCTTTCTGTAGCATCTGTAAGCATTTGGAGGTGATTTTCCATCCTTGGAAGTTCACCTTCCGTAAACTCTTTCCGCCCCCAAAGCTTTATGACATCATTCTGGACCCCGTTTTGGATTTTTGATTTGAGGTGAATTTATAGCCATGACCCTGCATTAGAACGTACTATAACTTCCAGATTCACATCCTCATTGCTTTAGACTTCTGTGTAGCTTACATCATCTTCACCAGTGTAAGACTAATCACAGGCCCTCACCACACACTTGTGCCTAATCTTCTCTTTCACCCTCCGTCACCGCCCCTCTTTGCCTCTGGGAGCCCGCATACAAATGTTCAGTGCCACCTGTTGGTTAGTGCTTGCTTTTTCTTCTCCTTGTAAGTGAGATTCTATGGTATTTGAATTTCTCCCTGGGGCTTGTTACACTTCCCCTAAAACCCTCACAGCCATTCTGGTGGTCACAAATGGCTGGATTGCATCATTTGTTCCGGCTGAGTGGTATACCATTGTGTGGCTATAGCCCATCTTCCTTCTCCAATCATCCCTTGCTGGACACCAGGGTGCTTTCCAAGTCTTGGATATCAGGAGTAAGACTGTGGTGAACACAGCCATGCACATGTCTTTATGCGGTAGTCTTTCTGACTTTTTTGGATAAGCAAGCGGCAGATTAATAGCTGGGTCATACGGGACATGGATACTTAAACTTCTGAGGCAGTTCCACACCTTTGGCATCGTGGCTGCACCGGGTTACACTCCCACCAGCAGTGCAGGAGGCTTCCCTTCTCTCCACCTCCTCTCTGACACTTGTTATTTCCTGTCTGCTTCCTTCTAGCCATGCTGACCACAGTGAGCTGCCATGGCCTTGCAGTTTGGATTTGCATTTTCCTGAGACTTAATGATGGTGAACAAGTTTTCATGCACCTACTGGCCCTCTTTCTGTCTTCTTCGGAGAAATCTCTGCTTCCATCTTTTGACCAGGTTTTCATTGGCTTGTTTTTTTTCTTGTGGAGACGTGCGAGTTGATTGTATCTTTGGGCTTTTCACCCCTTGTCCGATGTGTGGTTTGCAAACATCCTCTCCCAATTGTTGTGGTGTCTTAGTATTCAGTTGATGGTTTCCTTGAGTGGGCAGAAGTGTGTGCATTTGATGTGGTCCCGTTTGTTTCTTGTTTCCTTTGTTGCCCTTGCCCAGTCAGACATGCTTCTTCCAAATAGGCGGCTCAGACAGATGGCAAAGAGCACTCTGCCTAGGTCTTCTCCTACAAGGTTCACGGTTTCAAGTCTGCCATTCAAGGCTTTAATCCATTTCAGGTGGTGTGTGTGCCAGGTGTAACATCATGGTGTACTCTCGTTGTGTTCCATGTGGCTGTGCAGGCTTCCCAGCACCGTTTATTGTAGAGACTCTCCTTTCTCCGCTGTCTCCACTTGGCTCCCTGGTCCAAAATGGGCTGTCCATGTAAGTTTGAGTTGGGCTCTGGGCTCTCAATTGTTTTGCATGGGTCTTCATGCCTGTTTTGGGGCCCAGACTGTGCCGTTTCGGTACCTAGCGCTTCGTCCTCTATGTTGAAATCAGAAATTGTGACACGTGCCGCTTTGTTCATTTTCCTGAGGATTCCTTTGCCTAGTCAGGGTCTCGTGTTGCTGGCTAGAAACTTTAGGATTCTCTCTTCTTCTCTGTGGCAAATACTGCTGCAACTTTGACTGGGATTGCATGGAATCCAGAGATTCCTTACTGCGGTATGAACCTTTCAAGTGTGTTAATCCTTCCATTCCTAGATCCCTCGATATCTTTTTTTTTCTTGTGTCTTCTTGAGTTTCTTTCCCCAAAGGTTTGCTAGTTTTTGAATTAACATAGAATTCACCTGTTTTGCTAAGGTTATTCACAGAGATCCTATTCTTCGTAATGGCAAGCTCCTGTTTTTTTGTTTTTTTTTTTTTCCTTAGCTTCAGTTTTTCTATTCTTTGCAACTTTTAATTGGTTTTGTTTTGGCACAAGTGCATTGCTGTGCTCACATCTGCTGGCAATGCTCCTGTATTTGCTGTGGAAGTCTGGCCCTGTCCAACGTCCCTTCCCATCTGCCTCTACTCTACCTCGGACGCCTGCACCAGAACAACTGAAGCAGTGGTGAGGAGGCCCAAACCGAGGATTCCACCCAGCCCATACTGGGCCACAGACCCAGAAGGTGCGGACCTCACCACTGCACCACCGGCCGGCCACTTACATGTTCAGTGGCAACGTGCAGTTGAGTGCAACGGGAGTTAAATATACTAGTGAGCCCAACTCTAGCACTGTGTAGATGAGGCTAGGTTGTTTTTCGGGTCCATTGTGATGTCAGAGGATTTGTCATAATTGTGTCTCTGAGGTCCAGCATGCTTCCTGGATACAGGTTTCAGAGCCTGCTTGGAGCAGTCTCATAACTCACCCTTCCCAGTTAGCCCATGCTTGACCTTCGCTGCCGTTTTTTGGCTTGTGAATTTCTCTGACTTTCAAACGTTCCAGCAGAGTCTGTCTAAAGACGGACATCATCTTTCATTGTGGATAATTCAGGTGTGATTTCTGTTCACCTTCCATTTTCTGGGTCCTCTTTTTCTTTTCCATAGTATACTCGTCATGGTCTTTCTCAGCTATCTCCCTTAGACATGCTTATCAGTCCGTTCTCCTTCATTCCGAGGGATTAGTTTGTATTTCTTTAATCGCTGTATGTTCTCTAGGGTGAGGTGTGAGTGCTTTCGTGACTCTTGGTTGTTGTCCTTGAATTTGCACCGGTCACTTGTAGGACTCTTGGCTACCCTAGCCTAGGTCAAACTAAGCACTGAGAACACGTGGTCATGTGGGTTGGTTTGACATCCTGAGATCATAAACTCCAAATTCGAGGTGGTCCTGGCAACCCCCTTCACGGACACAATGTTTCCAAGACAACTTAGACAAATCGGATGAATTCCACTCTCCAGGAAAGATATTTTTCTGTCTCTTTTCCGGATTTGGGAAGTTTCGAACTTGACCCCTGATCCTTGAACGTTCCCCTAGATTCCGTCCAGATACGGGCTTACTTAATTTTTATAGGGTGTGCCATTTGTTTGCCCTACATCCTCTACCCTGGCCTGTTTATTTTTCTTGAAACACAACTGTAAAGTTCTAATTTTCGTACAACTTCCTTACATATGGTGTCAAAACACATAATCAATAATCCTTCTACGGCAAGAGGTAGGGGGAGAGAATTTCGATGGAGGCAAACAGAGCACACTAGCCTGGGAGGGCAGCCTTCAGGAAGGAACGAAGCCCTGTGGAAGAGGGTGCTTTTCAGCACCCTTGTAGAGCACTTCCAAACAAAGAGACATACCCCAAGCGTGACAGGGCTCCATTCCTTCAAGGCTTCCAAGACATCTCTTGGGACACATTACCATGTGCCCAGTGGGCCCACGTGACACCAGAGCTTCGGAAAAAGAGACTGACCTGCAAAGAATGCTATGGGCCTTGGAAAGGAGGCATCGATTCTTCTCTTCAATGTCCTCAAGACATCTTTCTTGACTTTGCATTATGCTTAAGGCACAAGGGCACTGTAGGTGTGATGAACGCCAAGTCCGGCCACTTGTTTCCAATGAAGTTGCAAGCTTGAATCAGCATGACCTCCCCATAGACTTGAATAGATGACAATGTTCTCCTCTCCGTGCCTGTCCCTCTATTCTCACTTGTGGCCTAGGGTTCCTTTCTTATCCCTTGCATCAGACTCTGTTTTATCTCTTCTAGTTTCTGTGCCTGCTTTCTGTTTGCCAAACCTGTTTCTGGGTATCTGTCCCTTTAATAGCCTAGCCTAGGCCAATCCTCAGACTGTAACCATGCGGCCACCCTGGGGGACATGTTCACCGTGATGTCATAAGCGACCTCAAAATTCGAAGTTGTCCTGACAACCTCCGTGCACACAGAGTTTCACAGCCATCTCAGACCAGTCTGACTCCTCACCCTGTCTAGGTAGGATAGTTTTCCTTTTTCTGCAATTGTTGTCAGTTTCTATCTTTCTCCTTGAACTTCGAAAGGGCTCCTACATTCTCTCTAGACACTGGTTTCACTCCTGTAAGATTATCCTGGGTTTTATCTCTTATATCTTGGGTAGATGGCAAAATGGGTGGACCTTACCCAGAAAAAGTCCTGGACTCCCTCACAAGTTGAAGTTGCCCAGGGAATGTTCTGATGCACAATGATGGTGTCATCTCGTGGCACTCTGCCAATTCCACCTTGGCAGGTCACAAGTTTTCCTTCCTTCTGCCTTTGGGAAGTGTACCAGATACTTCCATAGATTGTAATATTCTTATGGTTCCTTTTCTTGTGCGTATTGATAACGTATCCTCACAATTGCTGCTTATTTATGATCTCTGCCCGCACCATACCATGAAATCTATATTTCCTAACACTACTAATGTGATATGCACTCGTAATGTGAAACAGTGAGGCCCGGGCCGCCCAAGCGGAATGTGGGCACTTACCTGCTCCACCACAGGGCCGGCCCTGAATTGTACTTTTGGACCAACCTTTTGCCTGAACTTGGGAAGACGTGGGCCTGTTTGGATTATTCGTGAAGGTGATTAGTAATAACATCATGGACGGTAACATTTTCCGTTCGTTCATGGGTTTAGGACTGATCATGTTCTCTTCGTAGTATTCCTCTTCACCTATTTGGAATGGTCTGCCTTTCTGTAGCATCTGTAAGCATTTGGAGGTGATTTTCCATCCTTGGAAGTTCACCTTCCGTAAACTCTTTCCGCCCCCAAAGCTTTATGACATCATTCTGGACCCCGTTTTGGATTTTTGATTTGAGGTGAATTTATAGCCATGACCCTGCATTAGAACGTACTATAACTTCCAGATTCACATCCTCATTGCTTTAGACTTCTGTGTAGCTTACATCATCTTCACCAGTGTAAGACTAATCACAGGCCCTCACCACACACTTGTGCCTAATCTTCTCTTTCACCCTCCGTCACCGCCCCTCTTTGCCTCTGGGAGCCCGCATACAAATGTTCAGTGCCACCTGTTGGTTAGTGCTTGCTTTTTCTTCTCCTTGTAAGTGAGATTCTATGGTATTTGAATTTCTCCCTGGGGCTTGTTACACTTCCCCTAAAACCCTCACAGCCATTCTGGTGGTCACAAATGGCTGGATTGCATCATTTGTTCCGGCTGAGTGGTATACCATTGTGTGGCTATAGCCCATCTTCCTTCTCCAATCATCCCTTGCTGGACACCAGGGTGCTTTCCAAGTCTTGGATATCAGGAGTAAGACTGTGGTGAACACAGCCATGCACATGTCTTTATGCGGTAGTCTTTCTGACTTTTTTGGATAAGCAAGCGGCAGATTAATAGCTGGGTCATACGGGACATGGATACTTAAACTTCTGAGGCAGTTCCACACCTTTGGCATCGTGGCTGCACCGGGTTACACTCCCACCAGCAGTGCAGGAGGCTTCCCTTCTCTCCACCTCCTCTCTGACACTTGTTATTTCCTGTCTGCTTCCTTCTAGCCATGCTGACCACAGTGAGCTGCCATGGCCTTGCAGTTTGGATTTGCATTTTCCTGAGACTTAATGATGGTGAACAAGTTTTCATGCACCTACTGGCCCTCTTTCTGTCTTCTTCGGAGAAATCTCTGCTTCCATCTTTTGACCAGGTTTTCATTGGCTTGTTTTTTTTCTTGTGGAGACGTGCGAGTTGATTGTATCTTTGGGCTTTTCACCCCTTGTCCGATGTGTGGTTTGCAAACATCCTCTCCCAATTGTTGTGGTGTCTTAGTATTCAGTTGATGGTTTCCTTGAGTGGGCAGAAGTGTGTGCATTTGATGTGGTCCCGTTTGTTTCTTGTTTCCTTTGTTGCCCTTGCCCAGTCAGACATGCTTCTTCCAAATAGGCGGCTCAGACAGATGGCAAAGAGCACTCTGCCTAGGTCTTCTCCTACAAGGTTCACGGTTTCAAGTCTGCCATTCAAGGCTTTAATCCATTTCAGGTGGTGTGTGTGCCAGGTGTAACATCATGGTGTACTCTCGTTGTGTTCCATGTGGCTGTGCAGGCTTCCCAGCACCGTTTATTGTAGAGACTCTCCTTTCTCCGCTGTCTCCACTTGGCTCCCTGGTCCAAAATGGGCTGTCCATGTAAGTTTGAGTTGGGCTCTGGGCTCTCAATTGTTTTGCATGGGTCTTCATGCCTGTTTTGGGGCCCAGACTGTGCCGTTTCGGTACCTAGCGCTTCGTCCTCTATGTTGAAATCAGAAATTGTGACACGTGCCGCTTTATTCGTTTTCCTGAGGATTCCTTTGCCTAGTCAGGGTCTCGTGTTGCTGGCTAGAAACTTTAGGATTCTCTCTTCTTCTCTGTGGCAAATACTGCTGCAACTTTGACTGGGATTGCATGGAATCCAGAGATTCCTTACTGCGGTATGAACCTTTCAAGTGTGTTAATCCTTCCATTCCTAGATCCCTCGATATCTTTTTTTTTCTTGTGTCTTCTTGAGTTTCTTTCCCCAAAGGTTTGCTAGTTTTTGAATTAACATAGAATTCACCTGTTTTGCTAAGGTTATTCACAGAGATCCTATTCTTCGTAATGGCAAGCTCCTGTTTTTTTGTTTTTTTTTTTTTCCTTAGCTTCAGTTTTTCTATTCTTTGCAACTTTTAATTGGTTTTGTTTTGGCACAAGTGCATTGCTGTGCTCACATCTGCTGGCAATGCTCCTGTATTTGCTGTGGAAGTCTGGCCCTGTCCAACGTCCCTTCCCATCTGCCTCTACTCTACCTCGGACGCCTGCACCAGAACAACTGAAGCAGTGGTGAGGAGGCCCAAACCGAGGATTCCACCCAGCCCATACTGGGCCACAGACCCAGAAGGTGCGGACCTCACCACTGCACCACCGGCCGGCCACTTACATGTTCAGTGGCAACGTGCAGTTGAGTGCAACGGGAGTTAAATATACTAGTGAGCCCAACTCTAGCACTGTGTAGATGAGGCTAGGTTGTTTTTCGGGTCCATTGTGATGTCAGAGGATTTGTCATAATTGTGTCTCTGAGGTCCAGCATGCTTCCTGGATACAGGTTTCAGAGCCTGCTTGGAGCAGTCTCATAACTCACCCTTCCCAGTTAGCCCATGCTTGACCTTCGCTGCCGTTTTTTGGCTTGTGAATTTCTCTGACTTTCAAACGTTCCAGCAGAGTCTGTCTAAAGACGGACATCATCTTTCATTGTGGATAATTCAGGTGTGATTTCTGTTCACCTTCCATTTTCTGGGTCCTCTTTTTCTTTTCCATAGTATACTCGTCATGGTCTTTCTCAGCTATCTCCCTTAGACATGCTTATCAGTCCGTTCTCCTTCATTCCAAGGGATTAGTTTGTATTTCGTTAATCGCTGTATGTTCTCTAGGGTGAGGTGTGAGTGCTTTCGTGACTCTTGGTTGTTGTCCTTGAATTTGCACCGGTCACTTGTAGGACTCTTGGCTACCCTAGCCTAGGTCAAACTAAGCACTGAGAACACGTGGTCATGTGGGTTGGTTTGACATCCTGAGATCAGAAACTCCAAATTCGAGGTGGTCCTGGCAACCCCCTTCACGGACACAATGTTTCCAAGACAACTTAGACAAATCGGATGAATTCCACTCTCCAGGAAAGATATTTTTCTGTCTCTTTTCCGGATTTGGGAAGTTTCGAACTTGACCCCTGATCCTTGAACGTTCCCCTAGATTCCGTCCAGATACGGGCTTACTTAATTTTTATAGGGTGTGCCATTTGTTTGCCCTACATCCTCTACCCTGGCCTGTTTATTTTTCTTGAAACACAACTGTAAAGTTCTAATTTTCGTACAACTTCCTTACATATGGTGTCAAAACACATAATCAATAATCCTTCTACGGCAAGAGGTAGGGGGAGAGAATTTCGATGGAGGCAAACAGAGCACACTAGCCTGGGAGGGCAGCCTTCAGGAAGGAACGAAGCCCTGTGGAAGAGGGTGCTTTTCAGCACCCTTGTAGAGCACTTCCAAACAAAGAGACATACCCCAAGCGTGACAGGGCTCCATTCCTTCAAGGCTTCCAAGACATCTCTTGGGACACATTACCATGTGCCCAGTGGGCCCACGTGACACCAGAGCTTCGGAAAAAGAGACTGACCTTCAAAGAATGCTATGGGCCTTGGAAAGGAGGCATCGATTCTTCTCTTCAATGTCCTCAAGACATCTTTCTTGACTTTGCATTATGCTTAAGGCACAAGGGCACTGTAGGTGTGATGAACGCCAAGTCCGGCCACTTGTTTCCAATGAAGTTGCAAGCTTGAATCAGCATGACCTCCCCATAGACTTGAATAGATGACAATGTTCTCCTCTCCGTGCCTGTCCCTCTATTCTCACTTGTGGCCTAGGGTTCCTTTCTTATCCCTTGCATCAGACTCTGTTTTATCTCTTCTAGTTTCTGTGCCTGCTTTCTGTTTGCCAAACCTGTTTCTGGGTATCTGTCCCTTTAATAGCCTAGCCTAGGCCAATCCTCAGACTGTAACCATGCGGCCACCCTGGGGGACATGTTCACCGTGATGTCATAAGCGACCTCAAAATTCGAAGTTGTCCTGACAACCTCCGTGCACACAGAGTTTCACAGCCATCTCAGACCAGTCTGACTCCTCACCCTGTCTAGGTAGGATAGTTTTCCTTTTTCTGCAATTGTTGTCAGTTTCTATCTTTCTCCTTGAACTTCGAAAGGGCTCCTACATTCTCTCTAGACACTGGTTTCACTCCTGTAAGATTATCCTGGGTTTTATCTCTTATATCTTGGGTAGATGGCAAAATGGGTGGACCTTACCCAGAAAAAGTCCTGGACTCCCTCACAAGTTGAAGTTGCCCAGGGAATGTTCTGATGCACAATGATGGTGTCATCTCGTGGCACTCTGCCAATTCCACCTTGGCAGGTCACAAGTTTTCCTTCCTTCTGCCTTTGGGAAGTGTACCAGATACTTCCATAGATTGTAATATTCTTATGGTTCCTTTTCTTGTGCGTATTGATAACGTATCCTCACAATTGCTGCTTATTTATGATCTCTGCCCGCACCATACCATGAAATCTATATTTCCTAACACTACTAATGTGATATGCACTCGTAATGTGAAACAGTGAGGCCCGGGCCGCCCAAGCGGAATGTGGGCACTTACCTGCTCCACCACAGGGCCGGCCCTGAATTGTACTTTTGGACCAACCTTTTGCCTGAACTTGGGAAGACGTGGGCCTGTTTGGATTATTCGTGAAGGTGATTAGTAATAACATCATGGACGGTAACATTTTCCGTTCGTTCATGGGTTTAGGACTGATCATGTTCTCTTCGTAGTATTCCTCTTCACCTATTTGGAATGGTCTGCCTTTCTGTAGCATCTGTAAGCATTTGGAGGTGATTTTCCATCCTTGGAAGTTCACCTTCCATAAACTCTTTCCGCCCCCAAAGCTTTATGACATCATTCTGGACCCCGTTTTGGATTTTTGATTTGAGGTGAATTTATAGCCATGACCCTGCATTAGAACGTACTATAACTTCCAGATTCACATCCTCATTGCTTTAGACTTCTGTGTAGCTTACATCATCTTCACCAGTGTAAGACTAATCACAGGCCCTCACCACACACTTGTGCCTAATCTTCTCTTTCACCCTCCGTCACCGCCCCTCTTTGCCTCTGGGAGCCCGCATACAAATGTTCAGTGCCACCTGATGGTTAGTGCTTGCTTTTTCTTCTCCTTGTAAGTGAGATTCTATGGTATTTGAATTTCTCACTGGGGCTTGTTACACTTCCCCTAAAACCCTCACAGCCATTCTGGTGGTCACAAATGGCTGGATTGCATCATTTGTTCCGGCTGAGTGGTATACCATTGTGTGGCTATAGCCCATCTTCCTTCTCCAATCATCCCTTGCTGGACACCAGGGTGCTTTCCAAGTCTTGGATATCAGGAGTAAGACTGTGGTGAACACAGCCATGCACATGTCTTTATGCGGTAGTCTTTCTGACTTTTTTGGATAAGCAAGCGGCAGATTAATAGCTGGGTCATACGGGACATGGATACTTAAACTTCTGAGGCAGTTCCACACCTTTGGCATCGTGGCTGCACCGGGTTACACTCCCACCAGCAGTGCAGGAGGCTTCCCTTCTCTCCACCTCCTCTCTGACACTTGTTATTTCCTGTCTGCTTCCTTCTAGCCATGCTGACCACAGTGAGCTGCCATGGCCTTGCAGTTTGGATTTGCATTTTCCTGAGACTTAATGATGGTGAACAAGTTTTCATGCACCTACTGGCCCTCTTTCTGTCTTCTTCGGAGAAATCTCTGCTTCCATCTTTTGACCAGGTTTTCATTGGCTTGTTTTTTTTCTTGTGGAGACGTGCGAGTTGATTGTATCTTTGGGCTTTTCACCCCTTGTCCGATGTGTGGTTTGCAAACATCCTCTCCCAATTGTTGTGGTGTCTTAGTATTCAGTTGATGGTTTCCTTGAGTGGGCAGAAGTGTGTGCATTTGATGTGGTCCCGTTTGTTTCTTGTTTCCTTTGTTGCCCTTGCCCAGTCAGACATGCTTCTTCCAAATAGGCGGCTCAGACAGATGGCAAAGAGCACTCTGCCTAGGTCTTCTCCTACAAGGTTCACGGTTTCAAGTCTGCCATTCAAGGCTTTAATCCATTTCAGGTGGTGTGTGTGCCAGGTGTAACATCATGGTGTACTCTCGTTGTGTTCCATGTGGCTGTGCAGGCTTCCCAGCACCGTTTATTGTAGAGACTCTCCTTTCTCCGCTGTCTCCACTTGGCTCCCTGGTCCAAAATGGGCTGTCCATGTAAGTTTGAGTTGGGCTCTGGGCTCTCAATTGTTTTGCATGGGTCTTCATGCCTGTTTTGGGGCCCAGACTGTGCCGTTTCGGTACCTAGCGCTTCGTCCTCTATGTTGAAATCAGAAATTGTGACACGTGCCGCTTTGTTCGTTTTCCTGAGGATTCCTTTGCCTAGTCAGGGTCTCGTGTTGCTGGCTAGAAACTTTAGGATTCTCTCTTCTTCTCTGTGGCAAATACTGCTGCAACTTTGACTGGGATTGCATGGAATCCAGAGATTCCTTACTGCGGTATGAACCTTTCAAGTGTGTTAATCCTTCCATTCCTAGATCCCTCGATATCTTTTTTTTTCTTGTGTCTTCTTGAGTTTCTTTCCCCAAAGGTTTGCTAGTTTTTGAATTAACATAGAATTCACCTGTTTTGCTAAGGTTATTCACAGAGATCCTATTCTTCGTAATGGCAAGCTCCTGTTTTTTTGTTTTTTTTTTCCTTAGCTTCAGTTTTTCTATTCTTTGCAACTTTTAATTGGTTTTGTTTTGGCACAAGTGCATTGCTGTGCTCACATCTGCTGGCAATGCTCCTGTATTTGCTGTGGAAGTCTGGCCCTGTCCAACGTCCCTTCCCATCTGCCTCTACTCTACCTCGGACGCCTGCACCAGAACAACTGAAGCAGTGGTGAGGAGGCCCAAACCGAGGATTCCACCCAGCCCATACTGGGCCACAGACCCAGAAGGTGCGGACCTCACCACTGCACCACCGGCCGGCCACTTACATGTTCAGTGGCAACGTGCAGTTGAGTGCAATGGGAGTTAAATATACTAGTGAGCCCAACTCTAGCACTGTGTAGATGAGGCTAGGTTGTTTTTCGGGTCCATTGTGATGTCAGAGGATTTGTCATAATTGTGTCTCTGAGGTCCAGCATGCTTCCTGGATACAGGTTTCAGAGCCTGCTTGGAGCAGTCTCATAACTCACCCTTCCCAGTTAGCCCATGCTTGACCTTCGCTGCCGTTTTTTGGCTTGTGAATTTCTCTGACTTTCAAACGTTCCAGCAGAGTCTGTCTAAAGACGGACATCATCTTTCATTGTGGATAATTCAGGTGTGATTTCTGTTCACCTTCCATTTTCTGGGTCCTCTTTTTCTTTTCCATAGTATACTCGTCATGGTCTTTCTCAGCTATCTCCCTTAGACATGCTTATCAGTCCGTTCTCCTTCATTCCAAGGGATTAGTTTGTATTTCGTTAATCGCTGTATGTTCTCTAGGGTGAGGTGTGAGTGCTTTCGTGACTCTTGGTTGTTGTCCTTGAATTTGCACCGGTCACTTGTAGGACTCTTGGCTACCCTAGCCTAGGTCAAACTAAGCACTGAGAACACGTGGTCATGTGGGTTGGTTTGACATCCTGAGATCAGAAACTCCAAATTCGAGGTGGTCCTGGCAACCCCCTTCACGGACACAATGTTTCCAAGACAACTTAGACAAATCGGATGAATTCCACTCTCCAGGAAAGATATTTTTCTGTCTCTTTTCCGGATTTGGGAAGTTTCGAACTTGACCCCTGATCCTTGAACGTTCCCCTAGATTCCGTCCAGATACGGGCTTACTTAATTTTTATAGGGTGTGCCATTTGTTTGCCCTACATCCTCTACCCTGGCCTGTTTATTTTTCTTGAAACACAACTGTAAAGTTCTAATTTTCGTGCAACTTCCTTACATATGGTGTCAAAACACATAATCAATAATCCTTCTACGGCAAGAGGTAGGGGGAGAGAATTTCGATGGAGGCAAACAGAGCACACTAGCCTGGGAGGGCAGCCTTCACGAAGGAACGAAGCCCTGTGGAAGAGGGTGCTTTTCAGCACCCTTGTAGAGCACTTCCAAACAAAGAGACATACCCCAAGCGTGACAGGGCTCCATTCCTTCAAGGCTTCCAAGACATCTCTTGGGACACATTACCATGTGCCCAGTGGGCCCACGTGACACCAGAGCTTCGGAAAAAGAGACTGACCTTCAAAGAATGCTATGGGCCTTGGAAAGGAGGCATCGATTCTTCTCTTCAATGTCCTCAAGACATCTTTCTTGACTTTGCATTATGCTTAAGGCACAAGGGCACTGTAGGTGTGATGAACGCCAAGTCCGGCCACTTGTTTCCAATGAAGTTGCAAGCTTGAATCAGCATGACCTCCCCATAGACTTGAATAGATGACAATGTTCTCCTCTCCGTGCCTGTCCCTCTATTCTCACTTGTGGCCTAGGGTTCCTTTCTTATCCCTTGCATCAGACTCTGTTTTATCTCTTCTAGTTTCTGTGCCTGCTTTCTGTTTGCCAAACCTGTTTCTGGGTATCTGTCCCTTTAATAGCCTAGCCTAGGCCAATCCTCAGACTGTAACCATGCGGCCACCCTGGGGGACATGTTCACCGTGATGTCATAAGCGACCTCAAAATTCGAAGTTGTCCTGACAACCTCCGTGCACACAGAGTTTCACAGCCATCTCAGACCAGTCTGACTCCTCACCCTGTCTAGGTAGGATAGTTTTCCTTTTTCTGCAATTGTTGTCAGTTTCTATCTTTCTCCTTGAACTTCGAAAGGGCTCCTACATTCTCTCTAGACACTGGTTTCACTCCTGTAAGATTATCCTGGGTTTTATCTCTTATATCTTGGGTAGATGGCAAAATGGGTGGACCTTACCCAGAAAAAGTCCTGGACTCCCTCACAAGTTGAAGTTGCCCAGGGAATGTTCTGATGCACAATGATGGTGTCATCTCGTGGCACTCTGCCAATTCCACCTTGGCAGGTCACAAGTTTTCCTTCCTTCTGCCTTTGGGAAGTGTACCAGATACTTCCATAGATTGTAATATTCTTATGGTTCCTTTTCTTGTGCGTATTGATAACGTATCCTCACAATTGCTGCTTATTTATGATCTCTGCCCGCACCATACCATGAAATCTATATTTCCTAACACTACTAATGTGATATGCACTCGTAATGTGAAACAGTGAGGCCCGGGCCGCCCAAGCGGAATGTGGGCACTTACCTGCTCCACCACAGGGCCGGCCCTGAATTGTACTTTTGGACCAACCTTTTGCCTGAACTTGGGAAGACGTGGGCCTGTTTGGATTATTCGTGAAGGTGATTAGTAATAACATCATGGACGGTAACATTTTCCGTTCGTTCATGGGTTTAGGACTGATCATGTTCTCTTCGTAGTATTCCTCTTCACCTATTTGGAATGGTCTGCCTTTCTGTAGCATCTGTAAGCATTTGGAGGTGATTTCCCATCCTTGGAAGTTCACCTTCCGTAAACTCTTTCCGCCCCCAAAGCTTTATGACATCATTTCTGGACCCCGTTTTGGATTTTTGATTTGAGGTGAATTTATAGCCATGACCCTGCATTAGAACGTACTATAACTTCCAGATTCACATCCTCATTGCTTTAGACTTCTGTGTAGCTTACATCATCTTCACCAGTGTAAGACTAATCACAGGCCCTCACCACACACTTGTGCCTAATCTTCTCTTTCACCCTCCGTCACCGCCCCTCTTTGCCTCTGGGAGCCCGCATACAAATGTTCAGTGCCACCTGTTGGTTAGTGCTTGCTTTTTCTTCTCCTTGTAAGTGAGATTCTATGGTATTTGAATTTCTCACTGGGGCTTGTTACACTTCCCCTAAAACCCTCACAGCCATTCTGGTGGTCACAAATGGCTGGATTGCATCATTTGTTCCGGCTGAGTGGTATGCCATTTTGTGGCTATAGCCCATCTTCCTTCTCCAATCATCCCTTGCTGGACACCAGGGTGCTTTCCAAGTCTTGGATATCAGGAGTAAGACTGTGGTGAACACAGCCATGCACATGTCTTTATGCGGTAGTCTTTCTGACTTTTTTGGATAAGCAAGCGGCAGATTAATAGCTGGGTCATACGGGACATGGATACTTAAACTTCTGAGGCAGTTCCACACCTTTGGCATCGTGGCTGCACCGGGTTACACTCCCACCAGCAGTGCAGGAGGCTTCCCTTCTCTCCACCTCCTCTCTGACACTTGTTATTTCCTGTCTGCTTCCTTCTAGCCATGCTGACCACAGTGAGCTGCCATGGCCTTGCAGTTTGGATTTGCATTTTCCTGAGACTTAATGATGGTGAACAAGTTTTCATGCACCTACTGGCCCTCTTTCTGTCTTCTTCGGAGAAATCTCTGCTTCCATCTTTTGACCAGGTTTTCATTGGCTTGTTTTTTTTCTTGTGGAGACGTGCGAGTTGATTGTATCTTTGGGCTTTTCACCCCTTGTCCGATGTGTGGTTTGCAAACATCCTCTCCCAATTGTTGTGGTGTCTTAGTATTCAGTTGATGGTTTCCTTGAGTGGGCAGAAGTGTGTGCATTTGATGTGGTCCCGTTTGTTTCTTGTTTCCTTTGTTGCCCTTGCCCAGTCAGACATGCTTCTTCCAAATAGGCGGCTCAGACAGATGGCAAAGAGCACTCTGCCTAGGTCTTCTCCTACAAGGTTCACGGTTTCAAGTCTGCCATTCAAGGCTTTAATCCATTTCAGGTGGTGTGTGTGCCAGGTGTAACATCATGGTGTACTCTCGTTGTGTTCCATGTGGCTGTGCAGGCTTCCCAGCACCGTTTATTGTAGAGACTCTCCTTTCTCCGCTGTCTCCACTTGGCTCCCTGGTCCAAAATGGGCTGTCCATGTAAGTTTGAGTTGGGCTCTGGGCTCTCAATTGTTTTGCATGGGTCTTCATGCCTGTTTTGGGGCCCAGACTGTGCCGTTTCGGTACCTAGCGCTTCGTCCTCTATGTTGAAATCAGAAATTGTGACACGTGCCGCTTTGTTCGTTTTCCTGAGGATTCCTTTGCCTAGTCAGGGTCTCGTGTTGCTGGCTAGAAACTTTAGGATTCTCTCTTCTTCTCTGTGGCAAATACTGCTGCAACTTTGACTGGGATTGCATGGAATCCAGAGATTCCTTACTGCGGTATGAACCTTTCAAGTGTGTTAATCCTTCCATTCCTAGATCCCTCGATATCTTTTTTTTTCTTGTGTCTTCTTGAGTTTCTTTCCCCAAAGGTTTGCTAGTTTTTGAATTAACATAGAATTCACCTGTTTTGCTAAGGTTATTCACAGAGATCCTATTCTTCGTAATGGCAAGCTCCTGTTTTTTTGTTTTTTTTTTTTTTCTTAGCTTCAGTTTTTCTATTCTTTGCAACTTTTAATTGGTTTTGTTTTGGCACAAGTGCATTGCTGTGCTCACATCTGCTGGCAATGCTCCTGTATTTGCTGTGGAAGTCTGGCCCTGTCCAACGTCCCTTCCCATCTGCCTCTACTCTACCTCGGACGCCTGCACCAGAACAACTGAAGCAGTGGTGAGGAGGCCCAAACCGAGGATTCCACCCAGCCCATACTGGGCCACAGACCCAGAAGGTGCGGACCTCACCACTGCACCACCGGCCGGCCACTTACATGTTCAGTGGCAACGTGCAGTTGAGTGCAATGGGAGTTAAATATACTAGTGAGCCCAACTCTAGCACTGTGTAGATGAGGCTAGGTTGTTTTTCGGGTCCATTGTGATGTCAGAGGATTTGTCATAATTGTGTCTCTGAGGTCCAGCATGCTTCCTGGATACAGGTTTCAGAGCCTGCTTGGAGCAGTCTCATAACTCACCCTTCCCAGTTAGCCCATGCTTGACCTTCGCTGCCGTTTTTTGGCTTGTGAATTTCTCTGACTTTCAAACGTTCCAGCAGAGTCTGTCTAAAGACGGACATCATCTTTCATTGTGGATAATTCAGGTGTGATTTCTGTTCACCTTCCATTTTCTGGGTCCTCTTTTTCTTTTCCATAGTATACTCGTCATGGTCTTTCTCAGCTATCTCCCTTAGACATGCTTATCAGTCCGTTCTCCTTCATTCCAAGGGATTAGTTTGTATTTCGTTAATCGCTGTATGTTCTCTAGGGTGAGGTGTGAGTGCTTTCGTGACTCTTGGTTGTTGTCCTTGAATTTGCACCGGTCACTTGTAGGACTCTTGGCTACCCTAGCCTAGGTCAAACTAAGCACTGAGAACACGTGGTCATGTGGGTTGGGTTGACATCCTGAGATCAGAAACTCCAAATTCGAGGTGGTCCTGGCAACCCCCTTCACGGACACAATGTTTCCAAGACAACTTAGACAAATCGGATGAATTCCACTCTCCAGGAAAGATATTTTTCTGTCTCTTTTCCGGATTTGGGAAGTTTCGAACTTGACCCCTGATCCTTGAACGTTCCCCTAGATTCCGTCCAGATACGGGCTTACTTAATTTTTATAGGGTGTGCCATTTGTTTGCCCTACATCCTCTACCCTGGCCTGTTTATTTTTCTTGAAACACAACTGTAAAGTTCTAATTTTCGTACAACTTCCTTACATATGGTGTCAAAACACATAATCAATAATCCTTCTACGGCAAGAGGTAGGGGGAGAGAATTTCGATGGAGGCAAACAGAGCACACTAGCCTGGGAGGGCAGCCTTCAGGAAGGAACGAAGCCCTGTGGAAGAGGGTGCTTTTCAGCACCCTTGTAGAGCACTTCCAAACAAAGAGACATACCCCAAGCGTGACAGGGCTCCATTCCTTCAAGGCTTCCAAGACATCTCTTGGGACACATTACCATGTGCCCAGTGGGCCCACGTGACACCAGAGCTTCGGAAAAAGAGACTGACCTTCAAAGAATGCTATGGGCCTTGGAAAGGAGGCATCGATTCTTCTCTTCAATGTCCTCAAGACATCTTTCTTGACTTTGCATTATGCTTAAGGCACAAGGGCACTGTAGGTGTGATGAACGCCAAGTCCGGCCACTTGTTTCCAATGAAGTTGCAAGCTTGAATCAGCATGACCTCCCCATAGACTTGAATAGATGACAATGTTCTCCTCTCCGTGCCTGTCCCTCTATTCTCACTTGTGGCCTAGGGTTCCTTTCTTATCCCTTGCATCAGACTCTGTTTTATCTCTTCTAGTTTCTGTGCCTGCTTTCTGTTTGCCAAACCTGTTTCTGGGTATCTGTCCCTTTAATAGCCTAGCCTAGGCCAATCCTCAGACTGTAACCATGCGGCCACCCTGGGGGACATGTTCACCGTGATGTCATAAGCGACCTCAAAATTCGAAGTTGTCCTGACAACCTCCGTGCACACAGAGTTTCACAGCCATCTCAGACCAGTCTGACTCCTCACCCTGTCTAGGTAGGATAGTTTTCCTTTTTCTGCAATTGTTGTCAGTTTCTATCTTTCTCCTTGAACTTCGAAAGGGCTCCTACATTCTCTCTAGACACTGGTTTCACTCCTGTAAGATTATCCTGGGTTTTATCTCTTATATCTTGGGTAGATGGCAAAATGGGTGGACCTTACCCAGAAAAAGTCCTGGACTCCCTCACAAGTTGAAGTTGCCCAGGGAATGTTCTGATGCACAATGATGGTGTCATCTCGTGGCACTCTGCCAATTCCACCTTGGCAGGTCACAAGTTTTCCTTCCTTCTGCCTTTGGGAAGTGTACCAGATACTTCCATAGATTGTAATATTCTTATGGTTCCTTTTCTTGTGCGTATTGATAACGTATCCTCACAATTGCTGCTTATTTATGATCTCTGCCCGCACCATACCATGAAATCTATATTTCCTAACACTACTAATGTGATATGCACTCGTAATGTGAAACAGTGAGGCCCGGGCCGCCCAAGCGGAATGTGGGCACTTACCTGCTCCACCACAGGGCCGGCCCTGAATTGTACTTTTGGACCAACCTTTTGCCTGAACTTGGGAAGACGTGGGCCTGTTTGGATTATTCGTGAAGGTGATTAGTAATAACATCATGGACGGTAACATTTTCCGTTCGTTCATGGGTTTAGGACTGATCATGTTCTCTTCGTAGTATTCCTCTTCACCTATTTGGAATGGTCTGCCTTTCTGTAGCATCTGTAAGCATTTGGAGGTGATTTCCCATCCTTGGAAGTTCACCTTCCGTAAACTCTTTCCGCCCCCAAAGCTTTATGACATCATTTCTGGACCCCGTTTTGGATTTTTGATTTGAGGTGAATTTATAGCCATGACCCTGCATTAGAACGTACTATAACTTCCAGATTCACATCCTCATTGCTTTAGACTTCTGTGTAGCTTACATCATCTTCACCAGTGTAAGACTAATCACAGGCCCTCACCACACACTTGTGCCTAATCTTCTCTTTCACCCTCCGTCACCGCCCCTCTTTGCCTCTGGGAGCCCGCATACAAATGTTCAGTGCCACCTGTTGGTTAGTGCTTGCTTTTTCTTCTCCTTGTAAGTGAGATTCTATGGTATTTGAATTTCTCACTGGGGCTTGTTACACTTCCCCTAAAACCCTCACAGCCATTCTAGTGGTCACAAATGGCTGGCTTGCATCATTTGTTCCGGCTGAGTGGTATGCCATTTTGTGGCTATAGCCCATCTTCCTTCTCCAATCATCCCTTGCTGGACACCAGGGTGCTTTCCAAGTCTTGGATATCAGGAGTAAGACTGTGGTGAACACAGCCATGCACATGTCTTTATGCGGTAGTCTTTCTGACTTTTTTGGATAAGCAAGCGGCAGATTAATAGCTGGGTCATACGGGACATGGATACTTAAACTTCTGAGGCAGTTCCACACCTTTGGCATCGTGGCTGCACCGGGTTACACTCCCACCAGCAGTGCAGGAGGCTTCCCTTCTCTCCACCTCCTCTCTGACACTTGTTATTTCCTGTCTGCTTCCTTCTAGCCATGCTGACCACAGTGAGCTGCCATGGCCTTGCAGTTTGGATTTGCATTTTCCTGAGACTTAATGATGGTGAACAAGTTTTCATGCACCTACTGGCCCTCTTTCTGTCTTCTTCGGAGAAATCTCTGCTTCCATCTTTTGACCAGGTTTTCATTGGCTTGTTTTTTTTCTTGTGGAGACGTGCGAGTTGATTGTATCTTTGGGCTTTTCACCCCTTGTCCGATGTGTGGTTTGCAAACATCCTCTCCCAATTGTTGTGGTGTCTTAGTATTCAGTTGATGGTTTCCTTGAGTGGGCAGAAGTGTGTGCATTTGATGTGGTCCCGTTTGTTTCTTGTTTCCTTTGTTGCCCTTGCCCAGTCAGACATGCTTCTTCCAAATAGGCGGCTCAGACAGATGGCAAAGAGCACTCTGCCTAGGTCTTCTCCTACAAGGTTCACGGTTTCAAGTCTGCCATTCAAGGCTTTAATCCATTTCAGGTGGTGTGTGTGCCAGGTGTAACATCATGGTGTACTCTCGTTGTGTTCCATGTGGCTGTGCAGGCTTCCCAGCACCGTTTATTGTAGAGACTCTCCTTTCTCCGCTGTCTCCACTTGGCTCCCTGGTCCAAAATGGGCTGTCCATGTAAGTTTGAGTTGGGCTCTGGGCTCTCAATTGTTTTGCATGGGTCTTCATGCCTGTTTTGGGGCCCAGACTGTGCCGTTTCGGTACCTAGCGCTTCGTCCTCTATGTTGAAATCAGAAATTGTGACACGTGCCGCTTTGTTCGTTTTCCTGAGGATTCCTTTGCCTAGTCAGGGTCTCGTGTTGCTGGCTAGAAACTTTAGGATTCTCTCTTCTTCTCTGTGGCAAATACTGCTGCAACTTTGACTGGGATTGCATGGAATCCAGAGATTCCTTACTGCGGTATGAACCTTTCAAGTGTGTTAATCCTTCCATTCCTAGATCCCTCGATATCTTTTTTTTTCTTGTGTCTTCTTGAGTTTCTTTCCCCAAAGGTTTGCTAGTTTTTGAATTAACATAGAATTCACCTGTTTTGCTAAGGTTATTCACAGAGATCCTATTCTTCGTAATGGCAAGCTCCTGTTTTTTTGTTTTTTTTTTTTTTCTTAGCTTCAGTTTTTCTATTCTTTGCAACTTTTAATTGGTTTTGTTTTGGCACAAGTGCATTGCTGTGCTCACATCTGCTGGCAATGCTCCTGTATTTGCTGTGGAAGTCTGGCCCTGTCCAACGTCCCTTCCCATCTGCCTCTACTCTACCTCGGACGCCTGCACCAGAACAACTGAAGCAGTGGTGAGGAGGCCCAAACCGAGGATTCCACCCAGCCCATACTGGGCCACAGACCCAGAAGGTGCGGACCTCACCACTGCACCACCGGCCGGCCACTTACATGTTCAGTGGCAACGTGCAGTTGAGTGCAATGGGAGTTAAATATACTAGTGAGCCCAACTCTAGCACTGTGTAGATGAGGCTAGGTTGTTTTTCGGGTCCATTGTGATGTCAGAGGATTTGTCATAATTGTGTCTCTGAGGTCCAGCATGCTTCCTGGATACAGGTTTCAGAGCCTGCTTGGAGCAGTCTCATAACTCACCCTTCCCAGTTAGCCCATGCTTGACCTTCGCTGCCGTTTTTTGGCTTGTGAATTTCTCTGACTTTCAAACGTTCCAGCAGAGTCTGTCTAAAGACGGACATCATCTTTCATTGTGGATAATTCAGGTGTGATTTCTGTTCACCTTCCATTTTCTGGGTCCTCTTTTTCTTTTCCATAGTATACTCGTCATGGTCTTTCTCAGCTATCTCCCTTAGACATGCTTATCAGTCCGTTCTCCTTCATTCCAAGGGATTAGTTTGTATTTCGTTAATCGCTGTATGTTCTCTAGGGTGAGGTGTGAGTGCTTTCGTGACTCTTGGTTGTTGTCCTTGAATTTGCACCGGTCACTTGTAGGACTCTTGGCTACCCTAGCCTAGGTCAAACTAAGCACTGAGAACACGTGGTCATGTGGGTTGGTTTGACATCCTGAGATCAGAAACTCCAAATTCGAGGTGGTCCTGGCAACCCCCTTCACGGACACAATGTTTCCAAGACAACTTAGACAAATCGGATGAATTCCACTCTCCAGGAAAGATATTTTTCTGTCTCTTTTCCGGATTTGGGAAGTTTCGAACTTGACCCCTGATCCTTGAACGTTCCCCTAGATTCCGTCCAGATACGGGCTTACTTAATTTTTATAGGGTGTGCCATTTGTTTGCCCTACATCCTCTACCCTGGCCTGTTTATTTTTCTTGAAACACAACTGTAAAGTTCTAATTTTCGTGCAACTTCCTTACATATGGTGTCAAAACACATAATCAATAATCCTTCTACGGCAAGAGGTAGGGGGAGAGAATTTCGATGGAGGCAAACAGAGCACACTAGCCTGGGAGGGCAGCCTTCACGAAGGAACGAAGCCCTGTGGAAGAGGGTGCTTTTCAGCACCCTTGTAGAGCACTTCCAAACAAAGAGACATACCCCAAGCGTGACAGGGCTCCATTCCTTCAAGGCTTCCAAGACATCTCTTGGGACACATTACCATGTGCCCAGTGGGCCCACGTGACACCAGAGCTTCGGAAAAAGAGACTGACCTTCAAAGAATGCTATGGGCCTTGGAAAGGAGGCATCGATTCTTCTCTTCAATGTCCTCAAGACATCTTTCTTGACTTTGCATTATGCTTAAGGCACAAGGGCACTGTAGGTGTGATGAACGCCAAGTCCGGCCACTTGTTTCCAATGAAGTTGCAAGCTTGAATCAGCATGACCTCCCCATAGACTTGAATAGATGACAATGTTCTCCTCTCCGTGCCTGTCCCTCTATTCTCACTTGTGGCCTAGGGTTCCTTTCTTATCCCTTGCATCAGACTCTGTTTTATCTCTTCTAGTTTCTGTGCCTGCTTTCTGTTTGCCAAACCTGTTTCTGGGTATCTGTCCCTTTAATAGCCTAGCCTAGGCCAATCCTCAGACTGTAACCATGCGGCCACCCTGGGGGACATGTTCACCGTGATGTCATAAGCGACCTCAAAATTCGAAGTTGTCCTGACAACCTCCGTGCACACAGAGTTTCACAGCCATCTCAGACCAGTCTGACTCCTCACCCTGTCTAGGTAGGATAGTTTTCCTTTTTCTGCAATTGTTGTCAGTTTCTATCTTTCTCCTTGAACTTCGAAAGGGCTCCTACATTCTCTCTAGACACTGGTTTCACTCCTGTAAGATTATCCTGGGTTTTATCTCTTATATCTTGGGTAGATGGCAAAATGGGTGGACCTTACCCAGAAAAAGTCCTGGACTCCCTCACAAGTTGAAGTTGCCCAGGGAATGTTCTGATGCACAATGATGGTGTCATCTCGTGGCACTCTGCCAATTCCACCTTGGCAGGTCACAAGTTTTCCTTCCTTCTGCCTTTGGGAAGTGTACCAGATACTTCCATAGATTGTAATATTCTTATGGTTCCTTTTCTTGTGCGTATTGATAACGTATCCTCACAATTGCTGCTTATTTATGATCTCTGCCCGCACCATACCATGAAATCTATATTTCCTAACACTACTAATGTGATATGCACTCGTAATGTGAAACAGTGAGGCCCGGGCCGCCCAAGCGGAATGTGGGCACTTACCTGCTCCACCACAGGGCCGGCCCTGAATTGTACTTTTGGACCAACCTTTTGCCTGAACTTGGGAAGACGTGGGCCTGTTTGGATTATTCGTGAAGGTGATTAGTAATAACATCATGGACGGTAACATTTTCCGTTCGTTCATGGGTTTAGGACTGATCATGTTCTCTTCGTAGTATTCCTCTTCACCTATTTGGAATGGTCTGCCTTTCTGTAGCATCTGTAAGCATTTGGAGGTGATTTTCCATCCTTGGAAGTTCACCTTCCGTAAACTCTTTCCGCCCCCAAAGCTTTATGACATCATTCTGGACCCCGTTTTGGATTTTTGATTTGAGGTGAATTTATAGCCATGACCCTGCATTAGAACGTACTATAACTTCCAGATTCACATCCTCATTGCTTTAGACTTCTGTGTAGCTTACATCATCTTCACCAGTGTAAGACTAATCACAGGCCCTCACCACACACTTGTGCCTAATCTTCTCTTTCACCCTCCGTCACCGCCCCTCTTTGCCTCTGGGAGCCCGCATACAAATGTTCAGTGCCACCTGTTGGTTAGTGCTTGCTTTTTCTTCTCCTTGTAAGTGAGATTCTATGGTATTTGAATTTCTCCCTGGGGCTTGTTACACTTCCCCTAAAACCCTCACAGCCATTCTGGTGGTCACAAATGGCTGGATTGCATCATTTGTTCCGGCTGAGTGGTATACCATTGTGTGGCTATAGCCCATCTTCCTTCTCCAATCATCCCTTGCTGGACACCAGGGTGCTTTCCAAGTCTTGGATATCAGGAGTAAGACTGTGGTGAACACAGCCATGCACATGTCTTTATGCGGTAGTCTTTCTGACTTTTTTGGATAAGCAAGCGGCAGATTAATAGCTGGGTCATACGGGACATGGATACTTAAACTTCTGAGGCAGTTCCACACCTTTGGCATCGTGGCTGCACCGGGTTACACTCCCACCAGCAGTGCAGGAGGCTTCCCTTCTCTCCACCTCCTCTCTGACACTTGTTATTTCCTGTCTGCTTCCTTCTAGCCATGCTGACCACAGTGAGCTGCCATGGCCTTGCAGTTTGGATTTGCATTTTCCTGAGACTTAATGATGGTGAACAAGTTTTCATGCACCTACTGGCCCTCTTTCTGTCTTCTTCGGAGAAATCTCTGCTTCCATCTTTTGACCAGGTTTTCATTGGCTTGTTTTTTTTCTTGTGGAGACGTGCGAGTTGATTGTATCTTTGGGCTTTTCACCCCTTGTCCGATGTGTGGTTTGCAAACATCCTCTCCCAATTGTTGTGGTGTCTTAGTATTCAGTTGATGGTTTCCTTGAGTGGGCAGAAGTGTGTGCATTTGATGTGGTCCCGTTTGTTTCTTGTTTCCTTTGTTGCCCTTGCCCAGTCAGACATGCTTCTTCCAAATAGGCGGCTCAGACAGATGGCAAAGAGCACTCTGCCTAGGTCTTCTCCTACAAGGTTCACGGTTTCAAGTCTGCCATTCAAGGCTTTAATCCATTTCAGGTGGTGTGTGTGCCAGGTGTAACATCATGGTGTACTCTCGTTGTGTTCCATGTGGCTGTGCAGGCTTCCCAGCACCGTTTATTGTAGAGACTCTCCTTTCTCCGCTGTCTCCACTTGGCTCCCTGGTCCAAAATGGGCTGTCCATGTAAGTTTGAGTTGGGCTCTGGGCTCTCAATTGTTTTGCATGGGTCTTCATGCCTGTTTTGGGGCCCAGACTGTGCCGTTTCGGTACCTAGCGCTTCGTCCTCTATGTTGAAATCAGAAATTGTGACACGTGCCGCTTTGTTCGTTTTCCTGAGGATTCCTTTGCCTAGTCAGGGTCTCGTGTTGCTGGCTAGAAACTTTAGGATTCTCTCTTCTTCTCTGTGGCAAATACTGCTGCAACTTTGACTGGGATTGCATGGAATCCAGAGATTCCTTACTGCGGTATGAACCTTTCAAGTGTGTTAATCCTTCCATTCCTAGATCCCTCGATATCTTTTTTTTTCTTGTGTCTTCTTGAGTTTCTTTCCCCAAAGGTTTGCTAGTTTTTGAATTAACATAGAATTCACCTGTTTTGCTAAGGTTATTCACAGAGATCCTATTCTTCGTAATGGCAAGCTCCTGTTTTTTTGTTTTTTTTTTTTTTCTTAGCTTCAGTTTTTCTATTCTTTGCAACTTTTAATTGGTTTTGTTTTGGCACAAGTGCATTGCTGTGCTCACATCTGCTGGCAATGCTCCTGTATTTGCTGTGGAAGTCTGGCCCTGTCCAACGTCCCTTCCCATCTGCCTCTACTCTACCTCGGACGCCTGCACCAGAACAACTGAAGCAGTGGTGAGGAGGCCCAAACCGAGGATTCCACCCAGCCCATACTGGGCCACAGACCCAGAAGGTGCGGACCTCACCACTGCACCACCGGCCGGCCACTTACATGTTCAGTGGCAACGTGCAGTTGAGTGCAATGGGAGTTAAATATACTAGTGAGCCCAACTCTAGCACTGTGTAGATGAGGCTAGGTTGTTTTTCGGGTCCATTGTGATGTCAGAGGATTTGTCATAATTGTGTCTCTGAGGTCCAGCATGCTTCCTGGATACAGGTTTCAGAGCCTGCTTGGAGCAGTCTCATAACTCACCCTTCCCAGTTAGCCCATGCTTGACCTTCGCTGCCGTTTTTTGGCTTGTGAATTTCTCTGACTTTCAAACGTTCCAGCAGAGTCTGTCTAAAGACGGACATCATCTTTCATTGTGGATAATTCAGGTGTGATTTCTGTTCACCTTCCATTTTCTGGGTCCTCTTTTTCTTTTCCATAGTATACTCGTCATGGTCTTTCTCAGCTATCTCCCTTAGACATGCTTATCAGTCCGTTCTCCTTCATTCCAAGGGATTAGTTTGTATTTCGTTAATCGCTGTATGTTCTCTAGGGTGAGGTGTGAGTGCTTTCGTGACTCTTGGTTGTTGTCCTTGAATTTGCACCGGTCACTTGTAGGACTCTTGGCTACCCTAGCCTAGGTCAAACTAAGCACTGAGAACACGTGGTCGTGTGGGTTGGTTTGACATCCTGAGATCAGAAACTCCAAATTCGAGGTGGTCCTGGCAACCCCCTTCACGGACACAATGTTTCCAAGACAACTTAGACAAATCGGATGAATTCCACTCTCCAGGAAAGATATTTTTCTGTCTCTTTTCCGGATTTGGGAAGTTTCGAACTTGACCCCTGATCCTTGAACGTTCCCCTAGATTCCGTCCAGATACGGGCTTACTTAATTTTTATAGGGTGTGCCATTTGTTTGCCCTACATCCTCTACCCTGGCCTGTTTATTTTTCTTGAAACACAACTGTAAAGTTCTAATTTTCGTACAACTTCCTTACATATGGTGTCAAAACACATAATCAATAATCCTTCTACGGCAAGAGGTAGGGGGAGAGAATTTCGATGGAGGCAAACAGAGCACACTAGCCTGGGAGGGCAGCCTTCAGGAAGGAACGAAGCCCTGTGGAAGAGGGTGCTTTTCAGCACCCTTGTAGAGCACTTCCAAACAAAGAGACATACCCCAAGCGTGACAGGGCTCCATTCCTTCAAGGCTTCCAAGACATCTCTTGGGACACATTACCATGTGCCCAGTGGGCCCACGTGACACCAGAGCTTCGGAAAAAGAGACTGACCTTCAAAGAATGCTATGGGCCTTGGAAAGGAGGCATCGATTCTTCTCTTCAATGTCCTCAAGACATCTTTCTTGACTTTGCATTATGCTTAAGGCACAAGGGCACTGTAGGTGTGATGAACGCCAAGTCCGGCCACTTGTTTCCAATGAAGTTGCAAGCTTGAATCAGCATGACCTCCCCATAGACTTGAATAGATGACAATGTTCTCCTCTCCGTGCCTGTCCCTCTATTCTCACTTGTGGCCTAGGGTTCCTTTCTTATCCCTTGCATCAGACTCTGTTTTATCTCTTCTAGTTTCTGTGCCTGCTTTCTGTTTGCCAAACCTGTTTCTGGGTATCTGTCCCTTTAATAGCCTAGCCTAGGCCAATCCTCAGACTGTAACCATGCGGCCACCCTGGGGGACATGTTCACCGTGATGTCATAAGCGACCTCAAAATTCGAAGTTGTCCTGACAACCTCCGTGCACACAGAGTTTCACAGCCATCTCAGACCAGTCTGACTCCTCACCCTGTCTAGGTAGGATAGTTTTCCTTTTTCTGCAATTGTTGTCAGTTTCTATCTTTCTCCTTGAACTTCGAAAGGGCTCCTACATTCTCTCTAGACACTGGTTTCACTCCTGTAAGATTATCCTGGGTTTTATCTCTTATATCTTGGGTAGATGGCAAAATGGGTGGACCTTACCCAGAAAAAGTCCTGGACTCCCTCACAAGTTGAAGTTGCCCAGGGAATGTTCTGATGCACAATGATGGTGTCATCTCGTGGCACTCTGCCAATTCCACCTTGGCAGGTCACAAGTTTTCCTTCCTTCTGCCTTTGGGAAGTGTACCAGATACTTCCATAGATTGTAATATTCTTATGGTTCCTTTTCTTGTGCGTATTGATAACGTATCCTCACAATTGCTGCTTATTTATGATCTCTGCCCGCACCATACCATGAAATCTATATTTCCTAACACTACTAATGTGATATGCACTCGTAATGTGAAACAGTGAGGCCCGGGCCGCCCAAGCGGAATGTGGGCACTTACCTGCTCCACCACAGGGCCGGCCCTGAATTGTACTTTTGGACCAACCTTTTGCCTGAACTTGGGAAGACGTGGGCCTGTTTGGATTATTCGTGAAGGTGATTAGTAATAACATCATGGACGGTAACATTTTCCGTTCGTTCATGGGTTTAGGACTGATCATGTTCTCTTCGTAGTATTCCTCTTCACCTATTTGGAATGGTCTGCCTTTCTGTAGCATCTGTAAGCATTTGGAGGTGATTTTCCATCCTTGGAAGTTCACCTTCCGTAAACTCTTTCCGCCCCCAAAGCTTTATGACATCATTCTGGACCCCGTTTTGGATTTTTGATTTGAGGTGAATTTATAGCCATGACCCTGCATTAGAACGTACTATAACTTCCAGATTCACATCCTCATTGCTTTAGACTTCTGTGTAGCTTACATCATCTTCACCAGTGTAAGACTAATCACAGGCCCTCACCACACACTTGTGCCTAATCTTCTCTTTCACCCTCCGTCACCGCCCCTCTTTGCCTCTGGGAGCCCGCATACAAATGTTCAGTGCCACCTGATGGTTAGTGCTTGCTTTTTCTTCTCCTTGTAAGTGAGATTCTATGGTATTTGAATTTCTCCCTGGGGCTTGTTACACTTCCCCTAAAACCCTCACAGCCATTCTGGTGGTCACAAATGGCTGGATTGCATCATTTGTTCCGGCTGAGTGGTATACCATTGTGTGGCTATAGCCCATCTTCCTTCTCCAATCATCCCTTGCTGGACACCAGGGTGCTTTCCAAGTCTTGGATATCAGGAGTAAGACTGTGGTGAACACAGCCATGCACATGTCTTTATGCGGTAGTCTTTCTGACTTTTTTGGATAAGCAAGCGGCAGATTAATAGCTGGGTCATACGGGACATGGATACTTAAACTTCTGAGGCAGTTCCACACCTTTGGCATCGTGGCTGCACCGGGTTACACTCCCACCAGCAGTGCAGGAGGCTTCCCTTCTCTCCACCTCCTCTCTGACACTTGTTATTTCCTGTCTGCTTCCTTCTAGCCATGCTGACCACAGTGAGCTGCCATGGCCTTGCAGTTTGGATTTGCATTTTCCTGAGACTTAATGATGGTGAACAAGTTTTCATGCACCTACTGGCCCTCTTTCTGTCTTCTTCGGAGAAATCTCTGCTTCCATCTTTTGACCAGGTTTTCATTGGCTTGTTTTTTTTCTTGTGGAGACGTGCGAGTTGATTGTATCTTTGGGCTTTTCACCCCTTGTCCGATGTGTGGTTTGCAAACATCCTCTCCCAATTGTTGTGGTGTCTTAGTATTCAGTTGATGGTTTCCTTGAGTGGGCAGAAGTGTGTGCATTTGATGTGGTCCCGTTTGTTTCTTGTTTCCTTTGTTGCCCTTGCCCAGTCAGACATGCTTCTTCCAAATAGGCGGCTCAGACAGATGGCAAAGAGCACTCTGCCTAGGTCTTCTCCTACAAGGTTCACGGTTTCAAGTCTGCCATTCAAGGCTTTAATCCATTTCAGGTGGTGTGTGTGCCAGGTGTAACATCATGGTGTACTCTCGTTGTGTTCCATGTGGCTGTGCAGGCTTCCCAGCACCGTTTATTGTAGAGACTCTCCTTTCTCCGCTGTCTCCACTTGGCTCCCTGGTCCAAAATGGGCTGTCCATGTAAGTTTGAGTTGGGCTCTGGGCTCTCAATTGTTTTGCATGGGTCTTCATGCCTGTTTTGGGGCCCAGACTGTGCCGTTTCGGTACCTAGCGCTTCGTCCTCTATGTTGAAATCAGAAATTGTGACACGTGCCGCTTTGTTCGTTTTCCTGAGGATTCCTTTGCCTAGTCAGGGTCTCGTGTTGCTGGCTAGAAACTTTAGGATTCTCTCTTCTTCTCTGTGGCAAATACTGCTGCAACTTTGACTGGGATTGCATGGAATCCAGAGATTCCTTACTGCGGTATGAACCTTTCAAGTGTGTTAATCCTTCCATTCCTAGATCCCTCGATATCTTTTTTTTTCTTGTGTCTTCTTGAGTTTCTTTCCCCAAAGGTTTGCTAGTTTTTGAATTAACATAGAATTCACCTGTTTTGCTAAGGTTATTCACAGAGATCCTATTCTTCGTAATGGCAAGCTCCTGTTTTTTTGTTTTTTTTTTTTTTTCTTAGCTTCAGTTTTTCTATTCTTTGCAACTTTTAATTGGTTTTGTTTTGGCACAAGTGCATTGCTGTGCTCACATCTGCTGGCAATGCTCCTGTATTTGCTGTGGAAGTCTGGCCCTGTCCAACGTCCCTTCCCATCTGCCTCTACTCTACCTCGGACGCCTGCACCAGAACAACTGAAGCAGTGGTGAGGAGGCCCAAACCGAGGATTCCACCCAGCCCATACTGGGCCACAGACCCAGAAGGTGCGGACCTCACCACTGCACCACCGGCCGGCCACTTACATGTTCAGTGGCAACGTGCAGTTGAGTGCAATGGGAGTTAAATATACTAGTGAGCCCAACTCTAGCACTGTGTAGATGAGGCTAGGTTGTTTTTCGGGTCCATTGTGATGTCAGAGGATTTGTCATAATTGTGTCTCTGAGGTCCAGCATGCTTCCTGGATACAGGTTTCAGAGCCTGCTTGGAGCAGTCTCATAACTCACCCTTCCCAGTTAGCCCATGCTTGACCTTCGCTGCCGTTTTTTGGCTTGTGAATTTCTCTGACTTTCAAACGTTCCAGCAGAGTCTGTCTAAAGACGGACATCATCTTTCATTGTGGATAATTCAGGTGTGATTTCTGTTCACCTTCCATTTTCTGGGTCCTCTTTTTCTTTTCCATAGTATACTCGTCATGGTCTTTCTCAGCTATCTCCCTTAGACATGCTTATCAGTCCGTTCTCCTTCATTCCAAGGGATTAGTTTGTATTTCGTTAATCGCTGTATGTTCTCTAGGGTGAGGTGTGAGTGCTTTCGTGACTCTTGGTTGTTGTCCTTGAATTTGCACCGGTCACTTGTAGGACTCTTGGCTACCCTAGCCTAGGTCAAACTAAGCACTGAGAACACGTGGTCATGTGGGTTGGTTTGACATCCTGAGATCAGAAACTCCAAATTCGAGGTGGTCCTGGCAACCCCCTTCACGGACACAATGTTTCCAAGACAACTTAGACAAATCGGATGAATTCCACTCTCCAGGAAAGATATTTTTCTGTCTCTTTTCCGGATTTGGGAAGTTTCGAACTTGACCCCTGATCCTTGAACGTTCCCCTAGATTCCGTCCAGATACGGGCTTACTTAATTTTTATAGGGTGTGCCATTTGTTTGCCCTACATCCTCTACCCTGGCCTGTTTATTTTTCTTGAAACACAACTGTAAAGTTCTAATTTTCGTACAACTTCCTTACATATGGTGTCAAAACACATAATCAATAATCCTTCTACGGCAAGAGGTAGGGGGAGAGAATTTCGATGGAGGCAAACAGAGCACACTAGCCTGGGAGGGCAGCCTTCAGGAAGGAACGAAGCCCTGTGGAAGAGGGTGCTTTTCAGCACCCTTGTAGAGCACTTCCAAACAAAGAGACATACCCCAAGCGTGACAGGGCTCCATTCCTTCAAGGCTTCCAAGACATCTCTTGGGACACATTACCATGTGCCCAGTGGGCCCACGTGACACCAGAGCTTCGGAAAAAGAGACTGACCTTCAAAGAATGCTATGGGCCTTGGAAAGGAGGCATCGATTCTTCTCTTCAATGTCCTCAAGACATCTTTCTTGACTTTGCATTATGCTTAAGGCACAAGGGCACTGTAGGTGTGATGAACGCCAAGTCCGGCCACTTGTTTCCAATGAAGTTGCAAGCTTGAATCAGCATGACCTCCCCATAGACTTGAATAGATGACAATGTTCTCCTCTCCGTGCCTGTCCCTCTATTCTCACTTGTGGCCTAGGGTTCCTTTCTTATCCCTTGCATCAGACTCTGTTTTATCTCTTCTAGTTTCTGTGCCTGCTTTCTGTTTGCCAAACCTGTTTCTGGGTATCTGTCCCTTTAATAGCCTAGCCTAGGCCAATCCTCAGACTGTAACCATGCGGCCACCCTGGGGGACATGTTCACCGTGATGTCATAAGCGACCTCAAAATTCGAAGTTGTCCTGACAACCTCCGTGCACACAGAGTTTCACAGCCATCTCAGACCAGTCTGACTCCTCACCCTGTCTAGGTAGGATAGTTTTCCTTTTTCTGCAATTGTTGTCAGTTTCTATCTTTCTCCTTGAACTTCGAAAGGGCTCCTACATTCTCTCTAGACACTGGTTTCACTCCTGTAAGATTATCCTGGGTTTTATCTCTTATATCTTGGGTAGATGGCAAAATGGGTGGACCTTACCCAGAAAAAGTCCTGGACTCCCTCACAAGTTGAAGTTGCCCAGGGAATGTTCTGATGCACAATGATGGTGTCATCTCGTGGCACTCTGCCAATTCCACCTTGGCAGGTCACAAGTTTTCCTTCCTTCTGCCTTTGGGAAGTGTACCAGATACTTCCATAGATTGTAATATTCTTATGGTTCCTTTTCTTGTGCGTATTGATAACGTATCCTCACAATTGCTGCTTATTTATGATCTCTGCCCGCACCATACCATGAAATCTATATTTCCTAACACTACTAATGTGATATGCACTCGTAATGTGAAACAGTGAGGCCCGGGCCGCCCAAGCGGAATGTGGGCACTTACCTGCTCCACCACAGGGCCGGCCCTGAATTGTACTTTTGGACCAACCTTTTGCCTGAACTTGGGAAGACGTGGGCCTGTTTGGATTATTCGTGAAGGTGATTAGTAATAACATCATGGACGGTAACATTTTCCGTTCGTTCATGGGTTTAGGACTGATCATGTTCTCTTCGTAGTATTCCTCTTCACCTATTTGGAATGGTCTGCCTTTCTGTAGCATCTGTAAGCATTTGGAGGTGATTTTCCATCCTTGGAAGTTCACCTTCCGTAAACTCTTTCCGCCCCCAAAGCTTTATGACATCATTCTGGACCCCGTTTTGGATTTTTGATTTGAGGTGAATTTATAGCCATGACCCTGCATTAGAACGTACTATAACTTCCAGATTCACATCCTCATTGCTTTAGACTTCTGTGTAGCTTACATCATCTTCACCAGTGTAAGACTAATCACAGGCCCTCACCACACACTTGTGCCTAATCTTCTCTTTCACCCTCCGTCACCGCCCCTCTTTGCCTCTGGGAGCCCGCATACAAATGTTCAGTGCCACCTGATGGTTAGTGCTTGCTTTTTCTTCTCCTTGTAAGTGAGATTCTATGGTATTTGAATTTCTCCCTGGGGCTTGTTACACTTCCCCTAAAACCCTCACAGCCATTCTGGTGGTCACAAATGGCTGGATTGCATCATTTGTTCCGGCTGAGTGGTATACCATTGTGTGGCTATAGCCCATCTTCCTTCTCCAATCATCCCTTGCTGGACACCAGGGTGCTTTCCAAGTCTTGGATATCAGGAGTAAGACTGTGGTGAACACAGCCATGCACATGTCTTTATGCGGTAGTCTTTCTGACTTTTTTGGATAAGCAAGCGGCAGATTAATAGCTGGGTCATACGGGACATGGATACTTAAACTTCTGAGGCAGTTCCACACCTTTGGCATCGTGGCTGCACCGGGTTACACTCCCACCAGCAGTGCAGGAGGCTTCCCTTCTCTCCACCTCCTCTCTGACACTTGTTATTTCCTGTCTGCTTCCTTCTAGCCATGCTGACCACAGTGAGCTGCCATGGCCTTGCAGTTTGGATTTGCATTTTCCTGAGACTTAATGATGGTGAACAAGTTTTCATGCACCTACTGGCCCTCTTTCTGTCTTCTTCGGAGAAATCTCTGCTTCCATCTTTTGACCAGGTTTTCATTGGCTTGTTTTTTTTCTTGTGGAGACGTGCGAGTTGATTGTATCTTTGGGCTTTTCACCCCTTGTCCGATGTGTGGTTTGCAAACATCCTCTCCCAATTGTTGTGGTGTCTTAGTATTCAGTTGATGGTTTCCTTGAGTGGGCAGAAGTGTGTGCATTTGATGTGGTCCCGTTTGTTTCTTGTTTCCTTTGTTGCCCTTGCCCAGTCAGACATGCTTCTTCCAAATAGGCGGCTCAGACAGATGGCAAAGAGCACTCTGCCTAGGTCTTCTCCTACAAGGTTCACGGTTTCAAGTCTGCCATTCAAGGCTTTAATCCATTTCAGGTGGTGTGTGTGCCAGGTGTAACATCATGGTGTACTCTCGTTGTGTTCCATGTGGCTGTGCAGGCTTCCCAGCACCGTTTATTGTAGAGACTCTCCTTTCTCCGCTGTCTCCACTTGGCTCCCTGGTCCAAAATGGGCTGTCCATGTAAGTTTGAGTTGGGCTCTGGGCTCTCAATTGTTTTGCATGGGTCTTCATGCCTGTTTTGGGGCCCAGACTGTGCCGTTTCGGTACCTAGCGCTTCGTCCTCTATGTTGAAATCAGAAATTGTGACACGTGCCGCTTTGTTCGTTTTCCTGAGGATTCCTTTGCCTAGTCAGGGTCTCGTGTTGCTGGCTAGAAACTTTAGGATTCTCTCTTCTTCTCTGTGGCAAATACTGCTGCAACTTTGACTGGGATTGCATGGAATCCAGAGATTCCTTACTGCGGTATGAACCTTTCAAGTGTGTTAATCCTTCCATTCCTAGATCCCTCGATATCTTTTTTTTTCTTGTGTCTTCTTGAGTTTCTTTCCCCAAAGGTTTGCTAGTTTTTGAATTAACATAGAATTCACCTGTTTTGCTAAGGTTATTCACAGAGATCCTATTCTTCGTAATGGCAAGCTCCTGTTTTTTTGTTTTTTTTTTTTTCTTAGCTTCAGTTTTTCTATTCTTTGCAACTTTTAATTGGTTTTGTTTTGGCACAAGTGCATTGCTGTGCTCACATCTGCTGGCAATGCTCCTGTATTTGCTGTGGAAGTCTGGCCCTGTCCAACGTCCCTTCCCATCTGCCTCTACTCTACCTCGGACGCCTGCACCAGAACAACTGAAGCAGTGGTGAGGAGGCCCAAACCGAGGATTCCACCCAGCCCATACTGGGCCACAGACCCAGAAGGTGCGGACCTCACCACTGCACCACCGGCCGGCCACTTACATGTTCAGTGGCAACGTGCAGTTGAGTGCAATGGGAGTTAAATATACTAGTGAGCCCAACTCTAGCACTGTGTAGATGAGGCTAGGTTGTTTTTCGGGTCCATTGTGATGTCAGAGGATTTGTCATAATTGTGTCTCTGAGGTCCAGCATGCTTCCTGGATACAGGTTTCAGAGCCTGCTTGGAGCAGTCTCATAACTCACCCTTCCCAGTTAGCCCATGCTTGACCTTCGCTGCCGTTTTTTGGCTTGTGAATTTCTCTGACTTTCAAACGTTCCAGCAGAGTCTGTCTAAAGACGGACATCATCTTTCATTGTGGATAATTCAGGTGTGATTTCTGTTCACCTTCCATTTTCTGGGTCCTCTTTTTCTTTTCCATAGTATACTCGTCATGGTCTTTCTCAGCTATCTCCCTTAGACATGCTTATCAGTCCGTTCTCCTTCATTCCAAGGGATTAGTTTGTATTTCGTTAATCGCTGTATGTTCTCTAGGGTGAGGTGTGAGTGCTTTCGTGACTCTTGGTTGTTGTCCTTGAATTTGCACCGGTCACTTGTAGGACTCTTGGCTACCCTAGCCTAGGTCAAACTAAGCACTGAGAACACGTGGTCATGTGGGTTGGGTTGACATCCTGAGATCAGAAACTCCAAATTCGAGGTGGTCCTGGCAACCCCCTTCACGGACACAATGTTTCCAAGACAACTTAGACAAATCGGATGAATTCCACTCTCCAGGAAAGATATTTTTCTGTCTCTTTTCCGGATTTGGGAAGTTTCGAACTTGACCCCTGATCCTTGAACGTTCCCCTAGATTCCGTCCAGATACGGGCTTACTTAATTTTTATAGGGTGTGCCATTTGTTTGCCCTACATCCTCTACCCTGGCCTGTTTATTTTTCTTGAAACACAACTGTAAAGTTCTAATTTTCGTGCAACTTCCTTACATATGGTGTCAAAACACATAATCAATAATCCTTCTACGGCAAGAGGTAGGGGGAGAGAATTTCGATGGAGGCAAACAGAGCACACTAGCCTGGGAGGGCAGCCTTCACGAAGGAACGAAGCCCTGTGGAAGAGGGTGCTTTTCAGCACCCTTGTAGAGCACTTCCAAACAAAGAGACATACCCCAAGCGTGACAGGGCTCCATTCCTTCAAGGCTTCCAAGACATCTCTTGGGACACATTACCATGTGCCCAGTGGGCCCACGTGACACCAGAGCTTCGGAAAAAGAGACTGACCTGCAAAGAATGCTATGGGCCTTGGAAAGGAGGCATCGATTCTTCTCTTCAATGTCCTCAAGACATCTTTCTTGACTTTGCATTATGCTTAAGGCACAAGGGCACTGTAGGTGTGATGAACGCCAAGTCCGGCCACTTGTTTCCAATGAAGTTGCAAGCTTGAATCAGCATGACCTCCCCATAGACTTGAATAGATGACAATGTTCTCCTCTCCGTGCCTGTCCCTCTATTCTCACTTGTGGCCTAGGGTTCCTTTCTTATCCCTTGCATCAGACTCTGTTTTATCTCTTCTAGTTTCTGTGCCTGCTTTCTGTTTGCCAAACCTGTTTCTGGGTATCTGTCCCTTTAATAGCCTAGCCTAGGCCAATCCTCAGACTGTAACCATGCGGCCACCCTGGGGGACATGTTCACCGTGATGTCATAAGCGACCTCAAAATTCGAAGTTGTCCTGACAACCTCCGTGCACACAGAGTTTCACAGCCATCTCAGACCAGTCTGACTCCTCACCCTGTCTAGGTAGGATAGTTTTCCTTTTTCTGCAATTGTTGTCAGTTTCTATCTTTCTCCTTGAACTTCGAAAGGGCTCCTACATTCTCTCTAGACACTGGTTTCACTCCTGTAAGATTATCCTGGGTTTTATCTCTTATATCTTGGGTAGATGGCAAAATGGGTGGACCTTACCCAGAAAAAGTCCTGGACTCCCTCACAAGTTGAAGTTGCCCAGGGAATGTTCTGATGCACAATGATGGTGTCATCTCGTGGCACTCTGCCAATTCCACCTTGGCAGGTCACAAGTTTTCCTTCCTTCTGCCTTTGGGAAGTGTACCAGATACTTCCATAGATTGTAATATTCTTATGGTTCCTTTTCTTGTGCGTATTGATAACGTATCCTCACAATTGCTGCTTATTTATGATCTCTGCCCGCACCATACCATGAAATCTATATTTCCTAACACTACTAATGTGATATGCACTCGTAATGTGAAACAGTGAGGCCCGGGCCGCCCAAGCGGAATGTGGGCACTTACCTGCTCCACCACAGGGCCGGCCCTGAATTGTACTTTTGGACCAACCTTTTGCCTGAACTTGGGAAGACGTGGGCCTGTTTGGATTATTCGTGAAGGTGATTAGTAATAACATCATGGACGGTAACATTTTCCGTTCGTTCATGGGTTTAGGACTGATCATGTTCTCTTCGTAGTATTCCTCTTCACCTATTTGGAATGGTCTGCCTTTCTGTAGCATCTGTAAGCATTTGGTGGTGATTTTCCATCCTTGGAAGTTCACCTTCCGTAAACTCTTTCCGCCCCCAAAGCTTTATGACATCATTCTGGACCCCGTTTTGGATTTTTGATTTGAGGTGAATTTCTAGCCATGACCCTGCATTAGAACGTACTATAACTTCCAGATTCACATCCTCATTGCTTTAGACTTCTGTGTAGCTTACATCATCTTCACCAGTGTAAGACTAATCACAGGCCCTCACCACACACTTGTGCCTAATCTTCTCTTTCACCCTCCGTCACCGCCCCTCTTTGCCTCTGGGAGCCCGCATACAAATGTTCAGTGCCACCTGTTGGTTAGTGCTTGCTTTTTCTTCTCCTTGTAAGTGAGATTCTATGGTATTTGAATTTCTCCCTGGGGCTTGTTACACTTCCCCTAAAACCCTCACAGCCATTCTGGTGGTCACAAATGGCTGGATTGCATCATTTGTTCCGGCTGAGTGGTATACCATTGTGTGGCTATAGCCCATCTTCCTTCTCCAATCATCCCTTGCTGGACACCAGGGTGCTTTCCAAGTCTTGGATATCAGGAGTAAGACTGTGGTGAACACAGCCATGCACATGTCTTTATGCGGTAGTCTTTCTGACTTTTTTGGATAAGCAAGCGGCAGATTAATAGCTGGGTCATACGGGACATGGATACTTAAACTTCTGAGGCAGTTCCACACCTTTGGCATCGTGGCTGCACCGGGTTACACTCCCACCAGCAGTGCAGGAGGCTTCCCTTCTCTCCACCTCCTCTCTGACACTTGTTATTTCCTGTCTGCTTCCTTCTAGCCATGCTGACCACAGTGAGCTGCCATGGCCTTGCAGTTTGGATTTGCATTTTCCTGAGACTTAATGATGGTGAACAAGTTTTCATGCACCTACTGGCCCTCTTTCTGTCTTCTTCGGAGAAATCTCTGCTTCCATCTTTTGACCAGGTTTTCATTGGCTTGTTTTTTTTCTTGTGGAGACGTGCGAGTTGATTGTATCTTTGGGCTTTTCACCCCTTGTCCGATGTGTGGTTTGCAAACATCCTCTCCCAATTGTTGTGGTGTCTTAGTATTCAGTTGATGGTTTCCTTGAGTGGGCAGAAGTGTGTGCATTTGATGTGGTCCCGTTTGTTTCTTGTTTCCTTTGTTGCCCTTGCCCAGTCAGACATGCTTCTTCCAAATAGGCGGCTCAGACAGATGGCAAAGAGCACTCTGCCTAGGTCTTCTCCTACAAGGTTCACGGTTTCAAGTCTGCCATTCAAGGCTTTAATCCATTTCAGGTGGTGTGTGTGCCAGGTGTAACATCATGGTGTACTCTCGTTGTGTTCCATGTGGCTGTGCAGGCTTCCCAGCACCGTTTATTGTAGAGACTCTCCTTTCTCCGCTGTCTCCACTTGGCTCCCTGGTCCAAAATGGGCTGTCCATGTAAGTTTGAGTTGGGCTCTGGGCTCTCAATTGTTTTGCATGGGTCTTCATGCCTGTTTTGGGGCCCAGACTGTGCCGTTTCGGTACCTAGCGCTTCGTCCTCTATGTTGAAATCAGAAATTGTGACACGTGCCGCTTTGTTCGTTTTCCTGAGGATTCCTTTGCCTAGTCAGGGTCTCGTGTTGCTGGCTAGAAACTTTAGGATTCTCTCTTCTTCTCTGTGGCAAATACTGCTGCAACTTTGACTGGGATTGCATGGAATCCAGAGATTCCTTACTGCGGTATGAACCTTTCAAGTGTGTTAATCCTTCCATTCCTAGATCCCTCGATATCTTTTTTTTTCTTGTGTCTTCTTGAGTTTCTTTCCCCAAAGGTTTGCTAGTTTTTGAATTAACATAGAATTCACCTGTTTTGCTAAGGTTATTCACAGAGATCCTATTCTTCGTAATGGCAAGCTCCTGTTTTTTTGTTTTTTTTTTCCTTAGCTTCAGTTTTTCTATTCTTTGCAACTTTTAATTGGTTTTGTTTTGGCACAAGTGCATTGCTGTGCTCACATCTGCTGGCAATGCTCCTGTATTTGCTGTGGAAGTCTGGCCCTGTCCAACGTCCCTTCCCATCTGCCTCTACTCTACCTCGGACGCCTGCACCAGAACAACTGAAGCAGTGGTGAGGAGGCCCAAACCGAGGATTCCACCCAGCCCATACTGGGCCACAGACCCAGAAGGTGCGGACCTCACCACTGCACCACCGGCCGGCCACTTACATGTTCAGTGGCAACGTGCAGTTGAGTGCAATGGGAGTTAAATATACTAGTGAGCCCAACTCTAGCACTGTGTAGATGAGGCTAGGTTGTTTTTCGGGTCCATTGTGATGTCAGAGGATTTGTCATAATTGTGTCTCTGAGGTCCAGCATGCTTCCTGGATACAGGTTTCAGAGCCTGCTTGGAGCAGTCTCATAACTCACCCTTCCCAGTTAGCCCATGCTTGACCTTCGCTGCCGTTTTTTGGCTTGTGAATTTCTCTGACTTTCAAACGTTCCAGCAGAGTCTGTCTAAAGACGGACATCATCTTTCATTGTGGATAATTCAGGTGTGATTTCTGTTCACCTTCCATTTTCTGGGTCCTCTTTTTCTTTTCCATAGTATACTCGTCATGGTCTTTCTCAGCTATCTCCCTTAGACATGCTTATCAGTCCGTTCTCCTTCATTCCAAGGGATTAGTTTGTATTTCGTTAATCGCTGTATGTTCTCTAGGGTGAGGTGTGAGTGCTTTCGTGACTCTTGGTTGTTGTCCTTGAATTTGCACCGGTCACTTGTAGGACTCTTGGCTACCCTAGCCTAGGTCAAACTAAGCACTGAGAACACGTGGTCATGTGGGTTGGTTTGACATCCTGAGATCAGAAACTCCAAATTCGAGGTGGTCCTGGCAACCCCCTTCACGGACACAATGTTTCCAAGACAACTTAGACAAATCGGATGAATTCCACTCTCCAGGAAAGATATTTTTCTGTCTCTTTTCCGGATTTGGGAAGTTTCGAACTTGACCCCTGATCCTTGAACGTTCCCCTAGATTCCGTCCAGATACGGGCTTACTTAATTTTTATAGGGTGTGCCATTTGTTTGCCCTACATCCTCTACCCTGGCCTGTTTATTTTTCTTGAAACACAACTGTAAAGTTCTAATTTTCGTGCAACTTCCTTACATATGGTGTCAAAACACATAATCAATAATCCTTCTACGGCAAGAGGTAGGGGGAGAGAATTTCGATGGAGGCAAACAGAGCACACTAGCCTGGGAGGGCAGCCTTCACGAAGGAACGAAGCCCTGTGGAAGAGGGTGCTTTTCAGCACCCTTGTAGAGCACTTCCAAACAAAGAGACATACCCCAAGCGTGACAGGGCTCCATTCCTTCAAGGCTTCCAAGACATCTCTTGGGACACATTACCATGTGCCCAGTGGGCCCACGTGACACCAGAGCTTCGGAAAAAGAGACTGACCTGCAAAGAATGCTATGGGCCTTGGAAAGGAGGCATCGATTCTTCTCTTCAATGTCCTCAAGACATCTTTCTTGACTTTGCATTATGCTTAAGGCACAAGGGCACTGTAGGTGTGATGAACGCCAAGTCCGGCCACTTGTTTCCAATGAAGTTGCAAGCTTGAATCAGCATGACCTCCCCATAGACTTGAATAGATGACAATGTTCTCCTCTCCGTGCCTGTCCCTCTATTCTCACTTGTGGCCTAGGGTTCCTTTCTTATCCCTTGCATCAGACTCTGTTTTATCTCTTCTAGTTTCTGTGCCTGCTTTCTGTTTGCCAAACCTGTTTCTGGGTATCTGTCCCTTTAATAGCCTAGCCTAGGCCAATCCTCAGACTGTAACCATGCGGCCACCCTGGGGGACATGTTCACCGTGATGTCATAAGCGACCTCAAAATTCGAAGTTGTCCTGACAACCTCCGTGCACACAGAGTTTCACAGCCATCTCAGACCAGTCTGACTCCTCACCCTGTCTAGGTAGGATAGTTTTCCTTTTTCTGCAATTGTTGTCAGTTTCTATCTTTCTCCTTGAACTTCGAAAGGGCTCCTACATTCTCTCTAGACACTGGTTTCACTCCTGTAAGATTATCCTGGGTTTTATCTCTTATATCTTGGGTAGATGGCAAAATGGGTGGACCTTACCCAGAAAAAGTCCTGGACTCCCTCACAAGTTGAAGTTGCCCAGGGAATGTTCTGATGCACAATGATGGTGTCATCTCGTGGCACTCTGCCAATTCCACCTTGGCAGGTCACAAGTTTTCCTTCCTTCTGCCTTTGGGAAGTGTACCAGATACTTCCATAGATTGTAATATTCTTATGGTTCCTTTTCTTGTGCGTATTGATAACGTATCCTCACAATTGCTGCTTATTTATGATCTCTGCCCGCACCATACCATGAAATCTATATTTCCTAACACTACTAATGTGATATGCACTCGTAATGTGAAACAGTGAGGCCCGGGCCGCCCAAGCGGAATGTGGGCACTTACCTGCTCCACCACAGGGCCGGCCCTGAATTGTACTTTTGGACCAACCTTTTGCCTGAACTTGGGAAGACGTGGGCCTGTTTGGATTATTCGTGAAGGTGATTAGTAATAACATCATGGACGGTAACATTTTCCGTTCGTTCATGGGTTTAGGACTGATCATGTTCTCTTCGTAGTATTCCTCTTCACCTATTTGGAATGGTCTGCCTTTCTGTAGCATCTGTAAGCATTTGGAGGTGATTTTCCATCCTTGGAAGTTCACCTTCCGTAAACTCTTTCCGCCCCCAAAGCTTTATGACATCATTCTGGACCCCTTTTTGGATTTTTGATTTGAGGTGAATTTATAGCCATGACCCTGCATTAGAACGTACTATAACTTCCAGATTCACATCCTCATTGCTTTAGACTTCTGTGTAGCTTACATCATCTTCACCAGTGTAAGACTAATCACAGGCCCTCACCACACACTTGTGCCTAATCTTCTCTTTCACCCTCCGTCACCGCCCCTCTTTGCCTCTGGGAGCCCGCATACAAATGTTCAGTGCCACCTGTTGGTTAGTGCTTGCTTTTTCTTCTCCTTGTAAGTGAGATTCTATGGTATTTGAATTTCTCCCTGGGGCTTGTTACACTTCCCCTAAAACCCTCACAGCCATTCTGGTGGTCACAAATGGCTGGATTGCATCATTTGTTCCGGCTGAGTGGTATACCATTGTGTGGCTATAGCCCATCTTCCTTCTCCAATCATCCCTTGCTGGACACCAGGGTGCTTTCCAAGTCTTGGATATCAGGAGTAAGACTGTGGTGAACACAGCCATGCACATGTCTTTATGCGGTAGTCTTTCTGACTTTTTTGGATAAACAAGCGGCAGATTAATAGCTGGGTCATACGGGACATGGATACTTAAATTTCTGAGGCAGTTCCACACCTTTGGCATCGTGGCTGCACCGGGTTACACTCCCACCAGCAGTGCAGGAGGCTTCCCTTCTCTCCACCTCCTCTCTGACACTTGTTATTTCCTGTCTGCTTCCTTCTAGCCATGCTGACCACAGTGAGCTGCCATGGCCTTGCAGTTTGGATTTGCATTTTCCTGAGACTTAATGATGGTGAACAAGTTTTCATGCACCTACTGGCCCTCTTTCTGTCTTCTTCGGAGAAATCTCTGCTTCCATCTTTTGACCAGGTTTTCATTGGCTTGTTTTTTTTCTTGTGGAGACGTGCGAGTTGATTGTATCTTTGGGCTTTTCACCCCTTGTCCGATGTGTGGTTTGCAAACATCCTCTCCCAATTGTTGTGGTGTCTTAGTATTCAGTTGATGGTTTCCTTGAGTGGGCAGAAGTGTGTGCATTTGATGTGGTCCCGTTTGTTTCTTGTTTCCTTTGTTGCCCTTGCCCAGTCAGACATGCTTCTTCCAAATAGGCGGCTCAGACAGATGGCAAAGAGCACTCTGCCTAGGTCTTCTCCTACAAGGTTCACGGTTTCAAGTCTGCCATTCAAGGCTTTAATCCATTTCAGGTGGTGTGTGTGCCAGGTGTAACATCATGGTGTACTCTCGTTGTGTTCCATGTGGCTGTGCAGGCTTCCCAGCACCGTTTATTGTAGAGACTCTCCTTTCTCCGCTGTCTCCACTTGGCTCCCTGGTCCAAAATGGGCTGTCCATGTAAGTTTGAGTTGGGCTCTGGGCTCTCAATTGTTTTGCATGGGTCTTCATGCCTGTTTTGGGGCCCAGACTGTGCCGTTTCGGTACCTAGCGCTTCGTCCTCTATGTTGAAATCAGAAATTGTGACACGTGCCGCTTTGTTCGTTTTCCTGAGGATTCCTTTGCCTAGTCAGGGTCTCGCGTTGCTGGCTAGAAACTTTAGGATTCTCTCTTCTTCTCTGTGGCAAATACTGCTGCAACTTTGACTGGGATTGCATGGAATCCAGAGATTCCTTACTGCGGTATGAACCTTTCAAGTGTGTTAATCCTTCCATTCCTAGATCCCTCGATATCTTTTTTTTTCTTGTGTCTTCTTGAGTTTCTTTCCCCAAAGGTTTGCTAGTTTTTGAATTAACATAGAATTCACCTGTTTTGCTAAGGTTATTCACAGAGATCCTATTCTTCGTAATGGCAAGCTCCTGTTTTTTTGTTTTTTTTTTCCTTAGCTTCAGTTTTTCTATTCTTTGCAACTTTTAATTGGTTTTGTTTTGGCACAAGTGCATTGCTGTGCTCACATCTGCTGGCAATGCTCCTGTATTTGCTGTGGAAGTCTGGCCCTGTCCAACGTCCCTTCCCATCTGCCTCTACTCTACCTCGGACGCCTGCACCAGAACAACTGAAGCAGTGGTGAGGAGGCCCAAACCGAGGATTCCACCCAGCCCATACTGGGCCACAGACCCAGAAGGTGCGGACCTCACCACTGCACCACCGGCCGGCCACTTACATGTTCAGTGGCAACGTGCAGTTGAGTGCAATGGGAGTTAAATATACTAGTGAGCCCAACTCTAGCACTGTGTAGATGAGGCTAGGTTGTTTTTCGGGTCCATTGTGATGTCAGAGGATTTGTCATAATTGTGTCTCTGAGGTCCAGCATGCTTCCTGGATACAGGTTTCAGAGCCTGCTTGGAGCAGTCTCATAACTCACCCTTCCCAGTTAGCCCATGCTTGACCTTCGCTGCCGTTTTTTGGCTTGTGAATTTCTCTGACTTTCAAACGTTCCAGCAGAGTCTGTCTAAAGACGGACATCATCTTTCATTGTGGATAATTCAGGTGTGATTTCTGTTCACCTTCCATTTTCTGGGTCCTCTTTTTCTTTTCCATAGTATACTCGTCATGGTCTTTCTCAGCTATCTCCCTTAGACATGCTTATCAGTCCGTTCTCCTTCATTCCAAGGGATTAGTTTGTATTTCTTTAATCGCTGTATGTTCTCTAGGGTGAGGTGTGAGTGCTTTCGTGACTCTTGGTTGTTGTCCTTGAATTTGCACCGGTCACTTGTAGGACTCTTGGCTACCCTAGCCTAGGTCAAACTAAGCACTGAGAACACGTGGTCATGTGGGTTGGTTTGACATCCTGAGATCAGAAACTCCAAATTCGAGGTGGTCCTGGCAACCCCCTTCACGGACACAATGTTTCCAAGACAACTTAGACAAATCGGATGAATTCCACTCTCCAGGAAAGATATTTTTCTGTCTCTTTTCCGGATTTGGGAAGTTTCGAACTTGACCCCTGATCCTTGAACGTTCCCCTAGATTCCGTCCAGATACGGGCTTACTTAATTTTTATAGGGTGTGCCATTTGTTTGCCCTACATCCTCTACCCTGGCCTGTTTATTTTTCTTGAAACACAACTGTAAAGTTCTAATTTTCGTGCAACTTCCTTACATATGGTGTCAAAACACATAATCAATAATCCTTCTACGGCAAGAGGTAGGGGGAGAGAATTTCGATGGAGGCAAACAGAGCACACTAGCCTGGGAGGGCAGCCTTCACGAAGGAACGAAGCCCTGTGGAAGAGGGTGCTTTTCAGCACCCTTGTAGAGCACTTCCAAACAAAGAGACATACCCCAAGCGTGACAGGGCTCCATTCCTTCAAGGCTTCCAAGACATCTCTTGGGACACATTACCATGTGCCCAGTGGGCCCACGTGACACCAGAGCTTCGGAAAAAGAGACTGACCTGCAAAGAATGCTATGGGCCTTGGAAAGGAGGCATCGATTCTTCTCTTCAATGTCCTCAAGACATCTTTCTTGACTTTGCATTATGCTTAAGGCACAAGGGCACTGTAGGTGTGATGAACGCCAAGTCCGGCCACTTGTTTCCAATGAAGTTGCAAGCTTGAATCAGCATGACCTCCCCATAGACTTGAATAGATGACAATGTTCTCCTCTCCGTGCCTGTCCCTCTATTCTCACTTGTGGCCTAGGGTTCCTTTCTTATCCCTTGCATCAGACTCTGTTTTATCTCTTCTAGTTTCTGTGCCTGCTTTCTGTTTGCCAAACCTGTTTCTGGGTATCTGTCCCTTTAATAGCCTAGCCTAGGCCAATCCTCAGACTGTAACCATGCGGCCACCCTGGGGGACATGTTCACCGTGATGTCATAAGCGACCTCAAAATTCGAAGTTGTCCTGACAACCTCCGTGCACACAGAGTTTCACAGCCATCTCAGACCAGTCTGACTCCTCACCCTGTCTAGGTAGGATAGTTTTCCTTTTTCTGCAATTGTTGTCAGTTTCTATCTTTCTCCTTGAACTTCGAAAGGGCTCCTACATTCTCTCTAGACACTGGTTTCACTCCTGTAAGATTATCCTGGGTTTTATCTCTTATATCTTGGGTAGATGGCAAAATGGGTGGACCTTACCCAGAAAAAGTCCTGGACTCCCTCACAAGTTGAAGTTGCCCAGGGAATGTTCTGATGCACAATGATGGTGTCATCTCGTGGCACTCTGCCAATTCCACCTTGGCAGGTCACAAGTTTTCCTTCCTTCTGCCTTTGGGAAGTGTACCAGATACTTCCATAGATTGTAATATTCTTATGGTTCCTTTTCTTGTGCGTATTGATAACGTATCCTCACAATTGCTGCTTATTTATGATCTCTGCCCGCACCATACCATGAAATCTATATTTCCTAACACTACTAATGTGATATGCACTCGTAATGTGAAACAGTGAGGCCCGGGCCGCCCAAGCGGAATGTGGGCACTTACCTGCTCCACCACAGGGCCGGCCCTGAATTGTACTTTTGGACCAACCTTTTGCCTGAACTTGGGAAGACGTGGGCCTGTTTGGATTATTCGTGAAGGTGATTAGTAATAACATCATGGACGGTAACATTTTCCGTTCGTTCATGGGTTTAGGACTGATCATGTTCTCTTCGTAGTATTCCTCTTCACCTATTTGGAATGGTCTGCCTTTCTGTAGCATCTGTAAGCATTTGGTGGTGATTTTCCATCCTTGGAAGTTCACCTTCCGTAAACTCTTTCCGCCCCCAAAGCTTTATGACATCATTCTGGACCCCGTTTTGGATTTTTGATTTGAGGTGAATTTCTAGCCATGACCCTGCATTAGAACGTACTATAACTTCCAGATTCACATCCTCATTGCTTTAGACTTCTGTGTAGCTTACATCATCTTCACCAGTGTAAGACTAATCACAGGCCCTCACCACACACTTGTGCCTAATCTTCTCTTTCACCCTCCGTCACCGCCCCTCTTTGCCTCTGGGAGCCCGCATACAAATGTTCAGTGCCACCTGTTGGTTAGTGCTTGCTTTTTCTTCTCCTTGTAAGTGAGATTCTATGGTATTTGAATTTCTCCCTGGGGCTTGTTACACTTCCCCTAAAACCCTCACAGCCATTCTGGTGGTCACAAATGGCTGGATTGCATCATTTGTTCCGGCTGAGTGGTATACCATTGTGTGGCTATAGCCCATCTTCCTTCTCCAATCATCCCTTGCTGGACACCAGGGTGCTTTCCAAGTCTTGGATATCAGGAGTAAGACTGTGGTGAACACAGCCATGCACATGTCTTTATGCGGTAGTCTTTCTGACTTTTTTGGATAAGCAAGCGGCAGATTAATAGCTGGGTCATACGGGACATGGATACTTAAACTTCTGAGGCAGTTCCACACCTTTGGCATCGTGGCTGCACCGGGTTACACTCCCACCAGCAGTGCAGGAGGCTTCCCTTCTCTCCACCTCCTCTCTGACACTTGTTATTTCCTGTCTGCTTCCTTCTAGCCATGCTGACCACAGTGAGCTGCCATGGCCTTGCAGTTTGGATTTGCATTTTCCTGAGACTTAATGATGGTGAACAAGTTTTCATGCACCTACTGGCCCTCTTTCTGTCTTCTTCGGAGAAATCTCTGCTTCCATCTTTTGACCAGGTTTTCATTGGCTTGTTTTTTTTCTTGTGGAGACGTGCGAGTTGATTGTATCTTTGGGCTTTTCACCCCTTGTCCGATGTGTGGTTTGCAAACATCCTCTCCCAATTGTTGTGGTGTCTTAGTATTCAGTTGATGGTTTCCTTGAGTGGGCAGAAGTGTGTGCATTTGATGTGGTCCCGTTTGTTTCTTGTTTCCTTTGTTGCCCTTGCCCAGTCAGACATGCTTCTTCCAAATAGGCGGCTCAGACAGATGGCAAAGAGCACTCTGCCTAGGTCTTCTCCTACAAGGTTCACGGTTTCAAGTCTGCCATTCAAGGCTTTAATCCATTTCAGGTGGTGTGTGTGCCAGGTGTAACATCATGGTGTACTCTCGTTGTGTTCCATGTGGCTGTGCAGGCTTCCCAGCACCGTTTATTGTAGAGACTCTCCTTTCTCCGCTGTCTCCACTTGGCTCCCTGGTCCAAAATGGGCTGTCCATGTAAGTTTGAGTTGGGCTCTGGGCTCTCAATTGTTTTGCATGGGTCTTCATGCCTGTTTTGGGGCCCAGACTGTGCCGTTTCGGTACCTAGCGCTTCGTCCTCTATGTTGAAATCAGAAATTGTGACACGTGCCGCTTTGTTCGTTTTCCTGAGGATTCCTTTGCCTAGTCAGGGTCTCGTGTTGCTGGCTAGAAACTTTAGGATTCTCTCTTCTTCTCTGTGGCAAATACTGCTGCAACTTTGACTGGGATTGCATGGAATCCAGAGATTCCTTACTGCGGTATGAACCTTTCAAGTGTGTTAATCCTTCCATTCCTAGATCCCTCGATATCTTTTTTTTTCTTGTGTCTTCTTGAGTTTCTTTCCCCAAAGGTTTGCTAGTTTTTGAATTAACATAGAATTCACCTGTTTTGCTAAGGTTATTCACAGAGATCCTATTCTTCGTAATGGCAAGCTCCTGTTTTTTTGTTTTTTTTTTCCTTAGCTTCAGTTTTTCTATTCTTTGCAACTTTTAATTGGTTTTGTTTTGGCACAAGTGCATTGCTGTGCTCACATCTGCTGGCAATGCTCCTGTATTTGCTGTGGAAGTCTGGCCCTGTCCAACGTCCCTTCCCATCTGCCTCTACTCTACCTCGGACGCCTGCACCAGAACAACTGAAGCAGTGGTGAGGAGGCCCAAACCGAGGATTCCACCCAGCCCATACTGGGCCACAGACCCAGAAGGTGCGGACCTCACCACTGCACCACCGGCCGGCCACTTACATGTTCAGTGGCAACGTGCAGTTGAGTGCAATGGGAGTTAAATATACTAGTGAGCCCAACTCTAGCACTGTGTAGATGAGGCTAGGTTGTTTTTCGGGTCCATTGTGATGTCAGAGGATTTGTCATAATTGTGTCTCTGAGGTCCAGCATGCTTCCTGGATACAGGTTTCAGAGCCTGCTTGGAGCAGTCTCATAACTCACCCTTCCCAGTTAGCCCATGCTTGACCTTCGCTGCCGTTTTTTGGCTTGTGAATTTCTCTGACTTTCAAACGTTCCAGCAGAGTCTGTCTAAAGACGGACATCATCTTTCATTGTGGATAATTCAGGTGTGATTTCTGTTCACCTTCCATTTTCTGGGTCCTCTTTTTCTTTTCCATAGTATACTCGTCATGGTCTTTCTCAGCTATCTCCCTTAGACATGCTTATCAGTCCGTTCTCCTTCATTCCAAGGGATTAGTTTGTATTTCGTTAATCGCTGTATGTTCTCTAGGGTGAGGTGTGAGTGCTTTCGTGACTCTTGGTTGTTGTCCTTGAATTTGCACCGGTCACTTGTAGGACTCTTGGCTACCCTAGCCTAGGTCAAACTAAGCACTGAGAACACGTGGTCATGTGGGTTGGTTTGACATCCTGAGATCAGAAACTCCAAATTCGAGGTGGTCCTGGCAACCCCCTTCACGGACACAATGTTTCCAAGACAACTTAGACAAATCGGATGAATTCCACTCTCCAGGAAAGATATTTTTCTGTCTCTTTTCCGGATTTGGGAAGTTTCGAACTTGACCCCTGATCCTTGAACGTTCCCCTAGATTCCGTCCAGATACGGGCTTACTTAATTTTTATAGGGTGTGCCATTTGTTTGCCCTACATCCTCTACCCTGGCCTGTTTATTTTTCTTGAAACACAACTGTAAAGTTCTAATTTTCGTGCAACTTCCTTACATATGGTGTCAAAACACATAATCAATAATCCTTCTACGGCAAGAGGTAGGGGGAGAGAATTTCGATGGAGGCAAACAGAGCACACTAGCCTGGGAGGGCAGCCTTCACGAAGGAACGAAGCCCTGTGGAAGAGGGTGCTTTTCAGCACCCTTGTAGAGCACTTCCAAACAAAGAGACATACCCCAAGCGTGACAGGGCTCCATTCCTTCAAGGCTTCCAAGACATCTCTTGGGACACATTACCATGTGCCCAGTGGGCCCACGTGACACCAGAGCTTCGGAAAAAGAGACTGACCTGCAAAGAATGCTATGGGCCTTGGAAAGGAGGCATCGATTCTTCTCTTCAATGTCCTCAAGACATCTTTCTTGACTTTGCATTATGCTTAAGGCACAAGGGCACTGTAGGTGTGATGAACGCCAAGTCCGGCCACTTGTTTCCAATGAAGTTGCAAGCTTGAATCAGCATGACCTCCCCATAGACTTGAATAGATGACAATGTTCTCCTCTCCGTGCCTGTCCCTCTATTCTCACTTGTGGCCTAGGGTTCCTTTCTTATCCCTTGCATCAGACTCTGTTTTATCTCTTCTAGTTTCTGTGCCTGCTTTCTGTTTGCCAAACCTGTTTCTGGGTATCTGTCCCTTTAATAGCCTAGCCTAGGCCAATCCTCAGACTGTAACCATGCGGCCACCCTGGGGGACATGTTCACCGTGATGTCATAAGCGACCTCAAAATTCGAAGTTGTCCTGACAACCTCCGTGCACACAGAGTTTCACAGCCATCTCAGACCAGTCTGACTCCTCACCCTGTCTAGGTAGGATAGTTTTCCTTTTTCTGCAATTGTTGTCAGTTTCTATCTTTCTCCTTGAACTTCGAAAGGGCTCCTACATTCTCTCTAGACACTGGTTTCACTCCTGTAAGATTATCCTGGGTTTTATCTCTTATATCTTGGGTAGATGGCAAAATGGGTGGACCTTACCCAGAAAAAGTCCTGGACTCCCTCACAAGTTGAAGTTGCCCAGGGAATGTTCTGATGCACAATGATGGTGTCATCTCGTGGCACTCTGCCAATTCCACCTTGGCAGGTCACAAGTTTTCCTTCCTTCTGCCTTTGGGAAGTGTACCAGATACTTCCATAGATTGTAATATTCTTATGGTTCCTTTTCTTGTGCGTATTGATAACGTATCCTCACAATTGCTGCTTATTTATGATCTCTGCCCGCACCATACCATGAAATCTATATTTCCTAACACTACTAATGTGATATGCACTCGTAATGTGAAACAGTGAGGCCCGGGCCGCCCAAGCGGAATGTGGGCACTTACCTGCTCCACCACAGGGCCGGCCCTGAATTGTACTTTTGGACCAACCTTTTGCCTGAACTTGGGAAGACGTGGGCCTGTTTGGATTATTCGTGAAGGTGATTAGTAATAACATCATGGACGGTAACATTTTCCGTTCGTTCATGGGTTTAGGACTGATCATGTTCTCTTCGTAGTATTCCTCTTCACCTATTTGGAATGGTCTGCCTTTCTGTAGCATCTGTAAGCATTTGGAGGTGATTTTCCATCCTTGGAAGTTCACCTTCCGTAAACTCTTTCCGCCCCCAAAGCTTTATGACATCATTCTGGACCCCGTTTTGGATTTTTGATTTGAGGTGAATTTATAGCCATGACCCTGCATTAGAACGTACTATAACTTCCAGATTCACATCCTCATTGCTTTAGACTTCTGTGTAGCTTACATCATCTTCACCAGTGTAAGACTAATCACAGGCCCTCACCACACACTTGTGCCTAATCTTCTCTTTCACCCTCCGTCACCGCCCCTCTTTGCCTCTGGGAGCCCGCATACAAATGTTCAGTGCCACCTGTTGGTTAGTGCTTGCTTTTTCTTCTCCTTGTAAGTGAGATTCTATGGTATTTGAATTTCTCCCTGGGGCTTGTTACACTTCCCCTAAAACCCTCACAGCCATTCTGGTGGTCACAAATGGCTGGATTGCATCATTTGTTCCGGCTGAGTGGTATACCATTGTGTGGCTATAGCCCATCTTCCTTCTCCAATCATCCCTTGCTGGACACCAGGGTGCTTTCCAAGTCTTGGATATCAGGAGTAAGACTGTGGTGAACACAGCCATGCACATGTCTTTATGCGGTAGTCTTTCTGACTTTTTTGGATAAGCAAGCGGCAGATTAATAGCTGGGTCATACGGGACATGGATACTTAAACTTCTGAGGCAGTTCCACACCTTTGGCATCGTGGCTGCACCGGGTTACACTCCCACCAGCAGTGCAGGAGGCTTCCCTTCTCTCCACCTCCTCTCTGACACTTGTTATTTCCTGTCTGCTTCCTTCTAGCCATGCTGACCACAGTGAGCTGCCATGGCCTTGCAGTTTGGATTTGCATTTTCCTGAGACTTAATGATGGTGAACAAGTTTTCATGCACCTACTGGCCCTCTTTCTGTCTTCTTCGGAGAAATCTCTGCTTCCATCTTTTGACCAGGTTTTCATTGGCTTGTTTTTTTTCTTGTGGAGACGTGCGAGTTGATTGTATCTTTGGGCTTTTCACCCCTTGTCCGATGTGTGGTTTGCAAACATCCTCTCCCAATTGTTGTGGTGTCTTAGTATTCAGTTGATGGTTTCCTTGAGTGGGCAGAAGTGTGTGCATTTGATGTGGTCCCGTTTGTTTCTTGTTTCCTTTGTTGCCCTTGCCCAGTCAGACATGCTTCTTCCAAATAGGCGGCTCAGACAGATGGCAAAGAGCACTCTGCCTAGGTCTTCTCCTACAAGGTTCACGGTTTCAAGTCTGCCATTCAAGGCTTTAATCCATTTCAGGTGGTGTGTGTGCCAGGTGTAACATCATGGTGTACTCTCGTTGTGTTCCATGTGGCTGTGCAGGCTTCCCAGCACCGTTTATTGTAGAGACTCTCCTTTCTCCGCTGTCTCCACTTGGCTCCCTGGTCCAAAATGGGCTGTCCATGTAAGTTTGAGTTGGGCTCTGGGCTCTCAATTGTTTTGCATGGGTCTTCATGCCTGTTTTGGGGCCCAGACTGTGCCGTTTCGGTACCTAGCGCTTCGTCCTCTATGTTGAAATCAGAAATTGTGACACGTGCCGCTTTGTTCGTTTTCCTGAGGATTCCTTTGCCTAGTCAGGGTCTCGTGTTGCTGGCTAGAAACTTTAGGATTCTCTCTTCTTCTCTGTGGCAAATACTGCTGCAACTTTGACTGGGATTGCATGGAATCCAGAGATTCCTTACTGCGGTATGAACCTTTCAAGTGTGTTAATCCTTCCATTCCTAGATCCCTCGATATCTTTTTTTTTCTTGTGTCTTCTTGAGTTTCTTTCCCCAAAGGTTTGCTAGTTTTTGAATTAACATAGAATTCACCTGTTTTGCTAAGGTTATTCACAGAGATCCTATTCTTCGTAATGGCAAGCTCCTGTTTTTTTGTTTTTTTTTTTCCTTAGCTTCAGTTTTTCTATTCTTTGCAACTTTTAATTGGTTTTGTTTTGGCACAAGTGCATTGCTGTGCTCACATCTGCTGGCAATGCTCCTGTATTTGCTGTGGAAGTCTGGCCCTGTCCAACGTCCCTTCCCATCTGCCTCTACTCTACCTCGGACGCCTGCACCAGAACAACTGAAGCAGTGGTGAGGAGGCCCAAACCGAGGATTCCACCCAGCCCATACTGGGCCACAGACCCAGAAGGTGCGGACCTCACCACTGCACCACCGGCCGGCCACTTACATGTTCAGTGGCAACGTGCAGTTGAGTGCAATGGGAGTTAAATATACTAGTGAGCCCAACTCTAGCACTGTGTAGATGAGGCTAGGTTGTTTTTCGGGTCCATTGTGATGTCAGAGGATTTGTCATAATTGTGTCTCTGAGGTCCAGCATGCTTCCTGGATACAGGTTTCAGAGCCTGCTTGGAGCAGTCTCATAACTCACCCTTCCCAGTTAGCCCATGCTTGACCTTCGCTGCCGTTTTTTGGCTTGTGAATTTCTCTGACTTTCAAACGTTCCAGCAGAGTCTGTCTAAAGACGGACATCATCTTTCATTGTGGATAATTCAGGTGTGATTTCTGTTCACCTTCCATTTTCTGGGTCCTCTTTTTCTTTTCCATAGTATACTCGTCATGGTCTTTCTCAGCTATCTCCCTTAGACATGCTTATCAGTCCGTTCTCCTTCATTCCAAGGGATTAGTTTGTATTTCGTTAATCGCTGTATGTTCTCTAGGGTGAGGTGTGAGTGCTTTCGTGACTCTTGGTTGTTGTCCTTGAATTTGCACCGGTCACTTGTAGGACTCTTGGCTACCCTAGCCTAGGTCAAACTAAGCACTGAGAACACGTGGTCATGTGGGTTGGTTTGACATCCTGAGATCAGAAACTCCAAATTCGAGGTGGTCCTGGCAACCCCCTTCACGGACACAATGTTTCCAAGACAACTTAGACAAATCGGATGAATTCCACTCTCCAGGAAAGATATTTTTCTGTCTCTTTTCCGGATTTGGGAAGTTTCGAACTTGACCCCTGATCCTTGAACGTTCCCCTAGATTCCGTCCAGATACGGGCTTACTTAATTTTTATAGGGTGTGCCATTTGTTTGCCCTACATCCTCTACCCTGGCCTGTTTATTTTTCTTGAAACACAACTGTAAAGTTCTAATTTTCGTACAACTTCCTTACATATGGTGTCAAAACACATAATCAATAATCCTTCTACGGCAAGAGGTAGGGGGAGAGAATTTCGATGGAGGCAAACAGAGCACACTAGCCTGGGAGGGCAGCCTTCAGGAAGGAACGAAGCCCTGTGGAAGAGGGTGCTTTTCAGCACCCTTGTAGAGCACTTCCAAACAAAGAGACATACCCCAAGCGTGACAGGGCTCCATTCCTTCAAGGCTTCCAAGACATCTCTTGGGACACATTACCATGTGCCCAGTGGGCCCACGTGACACCAGAGCTTCGGAAAAAGAGACTGACCTTCAAAGAATGCTATGGGCCTTGGAAAGGAGGCATCGATTCTTCTCTTCAATGTCCTCAAGACATCTTTCTTGACTTTGCATTATGCTTAAGGCACAAGGGCACTGTAGGTGTGATGAACGCCAAGTCCGGCCACTTGTTTCCAATGAAGTTGCAAGCTTGAATCAGCATGACCTCCCCATAGACTTGAATAGATGACAATGTTCTCCTCTCCGTGCCTGTCCCTCTATTCTCACTTGTGGCCTAGGGTTCCTTTCTTATCCCTTGCATCAGACTCTGTTTTATCTCTTCTAGTTTCTGTGCCTGCTTTCTGTTTGCCAAACCTGTTTCTGGGTATCTGTCCCTTTAATAGCCTAGCCTAGGCCAATCCTCAGACTGTAACCATGCGGCCACCCTGGGGGACATGTTCACCGTGATGTCATAAGCGACCTCAAAATTCGAAGTTGTCCTGACAACCTCCGTGCACACAGAGTTTCACAGCCATCTCAGACCAGTCTGACTCCTCACCCTGTCTAGGTAGGATAGTTTTCCTTTTTCTGCAATTGTTGTCAGTTTCTATCTTTCTCCTTGAACTTCGAAAGGGCTCCTACATTCTCTCTAGACACTGGTTTCACTCCTGTAAGATTATCCTGGGTTTTATCTCTTATATCTTGGGTAGATGGCAAAATGGGTGGACCTTACCCAGAAAAAGTCCTGGACTCCCTCACAAGTTGAAGTTGCCCAGGGAATGTTCTGATGCACAATGATGGTGTCATCTCGTGGCACTCTGCCAATTCCACCTTGGCAGGTCACAAGTTTTCCTTCCTTCTGCCTTTGGGAAGTGTACCAGATACTTCCATAGATTGTAATATTCTTATGGTTCCTTTTCTTGTGCGTATTGATAACGTATCCTCACAATTGCTGCTTATTTATGATCTCTGCCCGCACCATACCATGAAATCTATATTTCCTAACACTACTAATGTGATATGCACTCGTAATGTGAAACAGTGAGGCCCGGGCCGCCCAAGCGGAATGTGGGCACTTACCTGCTCCACCACAGGGCCGGCCCTGAATTGTACTTTTGGACCAACCTTTTGCCTGAACTTGGGAAGACGTGGGCCTGTTTGGATTATTCGTGAAGGTGATTAGTAATAACATCATGGACGGTAACATTTTCCGTTCGTTCATGGGTTTAGGACTGATCATGTTCTCTTCGTAGTATTCCTCTTCACCTATTTGGAATGGTCTGCCTTTCTGTAGCATCTGTAAGCATTTGGAGGTGATTTTCCATCCTTGGAAGTTCACCTTCCGTAAACTCTTTCCGCCCCCAAAGCTTTATGACATCATTCTGGACCCCGTTTTGGATTTTTGATTTGAGGTGAATTTATAGCCATGACCCTGCATTAGAACGTACTATAACTTCCAGATTCACATCCTCATTGCTTTAGACTTCTGTGTAGCTTACATCATCTTCACCAGTGTAAGACTAATCACAGGCCCTCACCACACACTTGTGCCTAATCTTCTCTTTCACCCTCCGTCACCGCCCCTCTTTGCCTCTGGGAGCCCGCATACAAATGTTCAGTGCCACCTGTTGGTTAGTGCTTGCTTTTTCTTCTCCTTGTAAGTGAGATTCTATGGTATTTGAATTTCTCCCTGGGGCTTGTTACACTTCCCCTAAAACCCTCACAGCCATTCTGGTGGTCACAAATGGCTGGATTGCATCATTTGTTCCGGCTGAGTGGTATACCATTGTGTGGCTATAGCCCATCTTCCTTCTCCAATCATCCCTTGCTGGACACCAGGGTGCTTTCCAAGTCTTGGATATCAGGAGTAAGACTGTGGTGAACACAGCCATGCACATGTCTTTATGCGGTAGTCTTTCTGACTTTTTTGGATAAGCAAGCGGCAGATTAATAGCTGGGTCATACGGGACATGGATACTTAAACTTCTGAGGCAGTTCCACACCTTTGGCATCGTGGCTGCACCGGGTTACACTCCCACCAGCAGTGCAGGAGGCTTCCCTTCTCTCCACCTCCTCTCTGACACTTGTTATTTCCTGTCTGCTTCCTTCTAGCCATGCTGACCACAGTGAGCTGCCATGGCCTTGCAGTTTGGATTTGCATTTTCCTGAGACTTAATGATGGTGAACAAGTTTTCATGCACCTACTGGCCCTCTTTCTGTCTTCTTCGGAGAAATCTCTGCTTCCATCTTTTGACCAGGTTTTCATTGGCTTGTTTTTTTTCTTGTGGAGACGTGCGAGTTGATTGTATCTTTGGGCTTTTCACCCCTTGTCCGATGTGTGGTTTGCAAACATCCTCTCCCAATTGTTGTGGTGTCTTAGTATTCAGTTGATGGTTTCCTTGAGTGGGCAGAAGTGTGTGCATTTGATGTGGTCCCGTTTGTTTCTTGTTTCCTTTGTTGCCCTTGCCCAGTCAGACATGCTTCTTCCAAATAGGCGGCTCAGACAGATGGCAAAGAGCACTCTGCCTAGGTCTTCTCCTACAAGGTTCACGGTTTCAAGTCTGCCATTCAAGGCTTTAATCCATTTCAGGTGGTGTGTGTGCCAGGTGTAACATCATGGTGTACTCTCGTTGTGTTCCATGTGGCTGTGCAGGCTTCCCAGCACCGTTTATTGTAGAGACTCTCCTTTCTCCGCTGTCTCCACTTGGCTCCCTGGTCCAAAATGGGCTGTCCATGTAAGTTTGAGTTGGGCTCTGGGCTCTCAATTGTTTTGCATGGGTCTTCATGCCTGTTTTGGGGCCCAGACTGTGCCGTTTCGGTACCTAGCGCTTCGTCCTCTATGTTGAAATCAGAAATTGTGACACGTGCCGCTTTGTTCGTTTTCCTGAGGATTCCTTTGCCTAGTCAGGGTCTCGTGTTGCTGGCTAGAAACTTTAGGATTCTCTCTTCTTCTCTGTGGCAAATACTGCTGCAACTTTGACTGGGATTGCATGGAATCCAGAGATTCCTTACTGCGGTATGAACCTTTCAAGTGTGTTAATCCTTCCATTCCTAGATCCCTCGATATCTTTTTTTTTCTTGTGTCTTCTTGAGTTTCTTTCCCCAAAGGTTTGCTAGTTTTTGAATTAACATAGAATTCACCTGTTTTGCTAAGGTTATTCACAGAGATCCTATTCTTCGTAATGGCAAGCTCCTGTTTTTTTGTTTTTTTTTTTCCTTAGCTTCAGTTTTTCTATTCTTTGCAACTTTTAATTGGTTTTGTTTTGGCACAAGTGCATTGCTGTGCTCACATCTGCTGGCAATGCTCCTGTATTTGCTGTGGAAGTCTGGCCCTGTCCAACGTCCCTTCCCATCTGCCTCTACTCTACCTCGGACGCCTGCACCAGAACAACTGAAGCAGTGGTGAGGAGGCCCAAACCGAGGATTCCACCCAGCCCATACTGGGCCACAGACCCAGAAGGTGCGGACCTCACCACTGCACCACCGGCCGGCCACTTACATGTTCAGTGGCAACGTGCAGTTGAGTGCAATGGGAGTTAAATATACTAGTGAGCCCAACTCTAGCACTGTGTAGATGAGGCTAGGTTGTTTTTCGGGTCCATTGTGATGTCAGAGGATTTGTCATAATTGTGTCTCTGAGGTCCAGCATGCTTCCTGGATACAGGTTTCAGAGCCTGCTTGGAGCAGTCTCATAACTCACCCTTCCCAGTTAGCCCATGCTTGACCTTCGCTGCCGTTTTTTGGCTTGTGAATTTCTCTGACTTTCAAACGTTCCAGCAGAGTCTGTCTAAAGACGGACATCATCTTTCATTGTGGATAATTCAGGTGTGATTTCTGTTCACCTTCCATTTTCTGGGTCCTCTTTTTCTTTTCCATAGTATACTCGTCATGGTCTTTCTCAGCTATCTCCCTTAGACATGCTTATCAGTCCGTTCTCCTTCATTCCAAGGGATTAGTTTGTATTTCGTTAATCGCTGTATGTTCTCTAGGGTGAGGTGTGAGTGCTTTCGTGACTCTTGGTTGTTGTCCTTGAATTTGCACCGGTCACTTGTAGGACTCTTGGCTACCCTAGCCTAGGTCAAACTAAGCACTGAGAACACGTGGTCATGTGGGTTGGTTTGACATCCTGAGATCAGAAACTCCAAATTCGAGGTGGTCCTGGCAACCCCCTTCACGGACACAATGTTTCCAAGACAACTTAGACAAATCGGATGAATTCCACTCTCCAGGAAAGATATTTTTCTGTCTCTTTTCCGGATTTGGGAAGTTTCGAACTTGACCCCTGATCCTTGAACGTTCCCCTAGATTCCGTCCAGATACGGGCTTACTTAATTTTTATAGGGTGTGCCATTTGTTTGCCCTACATCCTCTACCCTGGCCTGTTTATTTTTCTTGAAACACAACTGTAAAGTTCTAATTTTCGTACAACTTCCTTACATATGGTGTCAAAACACATAATCAATAATCCTTCTACGGCAAGAGGTAGGGGGAGAGAATTTCGATGGAGGCAAACAGAGCACACTAGCCTGGGAGGGCAGCCTTCAGGAAGGAACGAAGCCCTGTGGAAGAGGGTGCTTTTCAGCACCCTTGTAGAGCACTTCCAAACAAAGAGACATACCCCAAGCGTGACAGGGCTCCATTCCTTCAAGGCTTCCAAGACATCTCTTGGGACACATTACCATGTGCCCAGTGGGCCCACGTGACACCAGAGCTTCGGAAAAAGAGACTGACCTTCAAAGAATGCTATGGGCCTTGGAAAGGAGGCATCGATTCTTCTCTTCAATGTCCTCAAGACATCTTTCTTGACTTTGCATTATGCTTAAGGCACAAGGGCACTGTAGGTGTGATGAACGCCAAGTCCGGCCACTTGTTTCCAATGAAGTTGCAAGCTTGAATCAGCATGACCTCCCCATAGACTTGAATAGATGACAATGTTCTCCTCTCCGTGCCTGTCCCTCTATTCTCACTTGTGGCCTAGGGTTCCTTTCTTATCCCTTGCATCAGACTCTGTTTTATCTCTTCTAGTTTCTGTGCCTGCTTTCTGTTTGCCAAACCTGTTTCTGGGTATCTGTCCCTTTAATAGCCTAGCCTAGGCCAATCCTCAGACTGTAACCATGCGGCCACCCTGGGGGACATGTTCACCGTGATGTCATAAGCGACCTCAAAATTCGAAGTTGTCCTGACAACCTCCGTGCACACAGAGTTTCACAGCCATCTCAGACCAGTCTGACTCCTCACCCTGTCTAGGTAGGATAGTTTTCCTTTTTCTGCAATTGTTGTCAGTTTCTATGTTTCTCCTTGAACTTCGAAAGGGCTCCTACATTCTCTCTAGACACTGGTTTCACTCCTGTAAGATTATCCTGGGTTTTATCTCTTATATCTTGGGTAGATGGCAAAATGGGTGGACCTTACCCAGAAAAAGTCCTGGACTCCCTCACAAGTTGAAGTTGCCCAGGGAATGTTCTGATGCACAATGATGGTGTCATCTCGTGGCACTCTGCCAATTCCACCTTGGCAGGTCACAAGTTTTCCTTCCTTCTGCCTTTGGGAAGTGTACCAGATACTTCCATAGATTGTAATATTCTTATGGTTCCTTTTCTTGTGCGTATTGATAACGTATCCTCACAATTGCTGCTTATTTATGATCTCTGCCCGCACCATACCATGAAATCTATATTTCCTAACACTACTAATGTGATATGCACTCGTAATGTGAAACAGTGAGGCCCGGGCCGCCCAAGCGGAATGTGGGCACTTACCTGCTCCACCACAGGGCCGGCCCTGAATTGTACTTTTGGACCAACCTTTTGCCTGAACTTGGGAAGACGTGGGCCTGTTTGGATTATTCGTGAAGGTGATTAGTAATAACATCATGGACGGTAACATTTTCCGTTCGTTCATGGGTTTAGGACTGATCATGTTCTCTTCGTAGTATTCCTCTTCACCTATTTGGAATGGTCTGCCTTTCTGTAGCATCTGTAAGCATTTGGAGGTGATTTTCCATCCTTGGAAGTTCACCTTCCGTAAACTCTTTCCGCCCCCAAAGCTTTATGACATCATTCTGGACCCCGTTTTGGATTTTTGATTTGAGGTGAATTTATAGCCATGACCCTGCATTAGAACGTACTATAACTTCCAGATTCACATCCTCATTGCTTTAGACTTCTGTGTAGCTTACATCATCTTCACCAGTGTAAGACTAATCACAGGCCCTCACCACACACTTGTGCCTAATCTTCTCTTTCACCCTCCGTCACCGCCCCTCTTTGCCTCTGGGAGCCCGCATACAAATGTTCAGTGCCACCTGATGGTTAGTGCTTGCTTTTTCTTCTCCTTGTAAGTGAGATTCTATGGTATTTGAATTTCTCACTGGGGCTTGTTACACTTCCCCTAAAACCCTCACAGCCATTCTGGTGGTCACAAATGGCTGGATTGCATCATTTGTTCCGGCTGAGTGGTATACCATTGTGTGGCTATAGCCCATCTTCCTTCTCCAATCATCCCTTGCTGGACACCAGGGTGCTTTCCAAGTCTTGGATATCAGGAGTAAGACTGTGGTGAACACAGCCATGCACATGTCTTTATGCGGTAGTCTTTCTGACTTTTTTGGATAAGCAAGCGGCAGATTAATAGCTGGGTCATACGGGACATGGATACTTAAACTTCTGAGGCAGTTCCACACCTTTGGCATCGTGGCTGCACCGGGTTACACTCCCACCAGCAGTGCAGGAGGCTTCCCTTCTCTCCACCTCCTCTCTGACACTTGTTATTTCCTGTCTGCTTCCTTCTAGCCATGCTGACCACAGTGAGCTGCCATGGCCTTGCAGTTTGGATTTGCATTTTCCTGAGACTTAATGATGGTGAACAAGTTTTCATGCACCTACTGGCCCTCTTTCTGTCTTCTTCGGAGAAATCTCTGCTTCCATCTTTTGACCAGGTTTTCATTGGCTTGTTTTTTTTCTTGTGGAGACGTGCGAGTTGATTGTATCTTTGGGCTTTTCACCCCTTGTCCGATGTGTGGTTTGCAAACATCCTCTCCCAATTGTTGTGGTGTCTTAGTATTCAGTTGATGGTTTCCTTGAGTGGGCAGAAGTGTGTGCATTTGATGTGGTCCCGTTTGTTTCTTGTTTCCTTTGTTGCCCTTGCCCAGTCAGACATGCTTCTTCCAAATAGGCGGCTCAGACAGATGGCAAAGAGCACTCTGCCTAGGTCTTCTCCTACAAGGTTCACGGTTTCAAGTCTGCCATTCAAGGCTTTAATCCATTTCAGGTGGTGTGTGTGCCAGGTGTAACATCATGGTGTACTCTCGTTGTGTTCCATGTGGCTGTGCAGGCTTCCCAGCACCGTTTATTGTAGAGACTCTCCTTTCTCCGCTGTCTCCACTTGGCTCCCTGGTCCAAAATGGGCTGTCCATGTAAGTTTGAGTTGGGCTCTGGGCTCTCAATTGTTTTGCATGGGTCTTCATGCCTGTTTTGGGGCCCAGACTGTGCCGTTTCGGTACCTAGCGCTTCGTCCTCTATGTTGAAATCAGAAATTGTGACACGTGCCGCTTTGTTCGTTTTCCTGAGGATTCCTTTGCCTAGTCAGGGTCTCGTGTTGCTGGCTAGAAACTTTAGGATTCTCTCTTCTTCTCTGTGGCAAATACTGCTGCAACTTTGACTGGGATTGCATGGAATCCAGAGATTCCTTACTGCGGTATGAACCTTTCAAGTGTGTTAATCCTTCCATTCCTAGATCCCTCGATATCTTTTTTTTTCTTGTGTCTTCTTGAGTTTCTTTCCCCAAAGGTTTGCTAGTTTTTGAATTAACATAGAATTCACCTGTTTTGCTAAGGTTATTCACAGAGATCCTATTCTTCGTAATGGCAAGCTCCTGTTTTTTTGTTTTTTTTTTTTTTCTTAGCTTCAGTTTTTCTATTCTTTGCAACTTTTAATTGGTTTTGTTTTGGCACAAGTGCATTGCTGTGCTCACATCTGCTGGCAATGCTCCTGTATTTGCTGTGGAAGTCTGGCCCTGTCCAACGTCCCTTCCCATCTGCCTCTACTCTACCTCGGACGCCTGCACCAGAACAACTGAAGCAGTGGTGAGGAGGCCCAAACCGAGGATTCCACCCAGCCCATACTGGGCCACAGACCCAGAAGGTGCGGACCTCACCACTGCACCACCGGCCGGCCACTTACATGTTCAGTGGCAACGTGCAGTTGAGTGCAATGGGAGTTAAATATACTAGTGAGCCCAACTCTAGCACTGTGTAGATGAGGCTAGGTTGTTTTTCGGGTCCATTGTGATGTCAGAGGATTTGTCATAATTGTGTCTCTGAGGTCCAGCATGCTTCCTGGATACAGGTTTCAGAGCCTGCTTGGAGCAGTCTCATAACTCACCCTTCCCAGTTAGCCCATGCTTGACCTTCGCTGCCGTTTTTTGGCTTGTGAATTTCTCTGACTTTCAAACGTTCCAGCAGAGTCTGTCTAAAGACGGACATCATCTTTCATTGTGGATAATTCAGGTGTGATTTCTGTTCACCTTCCATTTTCTGGGTCCTCTTTTTCTTTTCCATAGTATACTCGTCATGGTCTTTCTCAGCTATCTCCCTTAGACATGCTTATCAGTCCGTTCTCCTTCATTCCAAGGGATTAGTTTGTATTTCGTTAATCGCTGTATGTTCTCTAGGGTGAGGTGTGAGTGCTTTCGTGACTCTTGGTTGTTGTCCTTGAATTTGCACCGGTCACTTGTAGGACTCTTGGCTACCCTAGCCTAGGTCAAACTAAGCACTGAGAACACGTGGTCATGTGGGTTGGTTTGACATCCTGAGATCAGAAACTCCAAATTCGAGGTGGTCCTGGCAACCCCCTTCACGGACACAATGTTTCCAAGACAACTTAGACAAATCGGATGAATTCCACTCTCCAGGAAAGATATTTTTCTGTCTCTTTTCCGGATTTGGGAAGTTTCGAACTTGACCCCTGATCCTTGAACGTTCCCCTAGATTCCGTCCAGATACGGGCTTACTTAATTTTTATAGGGTGTGCCATTTGTTTGCCCTACATCCTCTACCCTGGCCTGTTTATTTTTCTTGAAACACAACTGTAAAGTTCTAATTTTCGTGCAACTTCCTTACATATGGTGTCAAAACACATAATCAATAATCCTTCTACGGCAAGAGGTAGGGGGAGAGAATTTCGATGGAGGCAAACAGAGCACACTAGCCTGGGAGGGCAGCCTTCACGAAGGAACGAAGCCCTGTGGAAGAGGGTGCTTTTCAGCACCCTTGTAGAGCACTTCCAAACAAAGAGACATACCCCAAGCGTGACAGGGCTCCATTCCTTCAAGGCTTCCAAGACATCTCTTGGGACACATTACCATGTGCCCAGTGGGCCCACGTGACACCAGAGCTTCGGAAAAAGAGACTGACCTTCAAAGAATGCTATGGGCCTTGGAAAGGAGGCATCGATTCTTCTCTTCAATGTCCTCAAGACATCTTTCTTGACTTTGCATTATGCTTAAGGCACAAGGGCACTGTAGGTGTGATGAACGCCAAGTCCGGCCACTTGTTTCCAATGAAGTTGCAAGCTTGAATCAGCATGACCTCCCCATAGACTTGAATAGATGACAATGTTCTCCTCTCCGTGCCTGTCCCTCTATTCTCACTTGTGGCCTAGGGTTCCTTTCTTATCCCTTGCATCAGACTCTGTTTTATCTCTTCTAGTTTCTGTGCCTGCTTTCTGTTTGCCAAACCTGTTTCTGGGTATCTGTCCCTTTAATAGCCTAGCCTAGGCCAATCCTCAGACTGTAACCATGCGGCCACCCTGGGGGACATGTTCACCGTGATGTCATAAGCGACCTCAAAATTCGAAGTTGTCCTGACAACCTCCGTGCACACAGAGTTTCACAGCCATCTCAGACCAGTCTGACTCCTCACCCTGTCTAGGTAGGATAGTTTTCCTTTTTCTGCAATTGTTGTCAGTTTCTATGTTTCTCCTTGAACTTCGAAAGGGCTCCTACATTCTCTCTAGACACTGGTTTCACTCCTGTAAGATTATCCTGGGTTTTATCTCTTATATCTTGGGTAGATGGCAAAATGGGTGGACCTTACCCAGAAAAAGTCCTGGACTCCCTCACAAGTTGAAGTTGCCCAGGGAATGTTCTGATGCACAATGATGGTGTCATCTCGTGGCACTCTGCCAATTCCACCTTGGCAGGTCACAAGTTTTCCTTCCTTCTGCCTTTGGGAAGTGTACCAGATACTTCCATAGATTGTAATATTCTTATGGTTCCTTTTCTTGTGCGTATTGATAACGTATCCTCACAATTGCTGCTTATTTATGATCTCTGCCCGCACCATACCATGAAATCTATATTTCCTAACACTACTAATGTGATATGCACTCGTAATGTGAAACAGTGAGGCCCGGGCCGCCCAAGCGGAATGTGGGCACTTACCTGCTCCACCACAGGGCCGGCCCTGAATTGTACTTTTGGACCAACCTTTTGCCTGAACTTGGGAAGACGTGGGCCTGTTTGGATTATTCGTGAAGGTGATAAGTAATAACATCATGGACGGTAACATTTTCCGTTCGTTCATGGGTTTAGGACTGATCATGTTCTCTTCGTAGTATTCCTCTTCACCTATTTGGAATGGTCTGCCTTTCTGTAGCATCTGTAAGCATTTGGAGGTGATTTTCCATCCTTGGAAGTTCACCTTCCGTAAACTCTTTCCGCCCCCAAAGCTTTATGACATCATTCTGGACCCCGTTTTGGATTTTTGATTTGAGGTGAATTTATAGCCATGACCCTGCATTAGAACGTACTATAACTTCCAGATTCACATCCTCATTGCTTTAGACTTCTGTGTAGCTTACATCATCTTCACCAGTGTAAGACTAATCACAGGCCCTCACCACACACTTGTGCCTAATCTTCTCTTTCACCCTCCGTCACCGCCCCTCTTTGCCTCTGGGAGCCCGCATACAAATGTTCAGTGCCACCTGATGGTTAGTGCTTGCTTTTTCTTCTCCTTGTAAGTGAGATTCTATGGTATTTGAATTTCTCCCTGGGGCTTGTTACACTTCCCCTAAAACCCTCACAGCCATTCTGGTGGTCACAAATGGCTGGATTGCATCATTTGTTCCGGCTGAGTGGTATACCATTGTGTGGCTATAGCCCATCTTCCTTCTCCAATCATCCCTTGCTGGACACCAGGGTGCTTTCCAAGTCTTGGATATCAGGAGTAAGACTGTGGTGAACACAGCCATGCACATGTCTTTATGCGGTAGTCTTTCTGACTTTTTTGGATAAGCAAGCGGCAGATTAATAGCTGGGTCATACGGGACATGGATACTTAAACTTCTGAGGCAGTTCCACACCTTTGGCATCGTGGCTGCACCGGGTTACACTCCCACCAGCAGTGCAGGAGGCTTCCCTTCTCTCCACCTCCTCTCTGACACTTGTTATTTCCTGTCTGCTTCCTTCTAGCCATGCTGACCACAGTGAGCTGCCATGGCCTTGCAGTTTGGATTTGCATTTTCCTGAGACTTAATGATGGTGAACAAGTTTTCATGCACCTACTGGCCCTCTTTCTGTCTTCTTCGGAGAAATCTCTGCTTCCATCTTTTGACCAGGTTTTCATTGGCTTGTTTTTTTTCTTGTGGAGACGTGCGAGTTGATTGTATCTTTGGGCTTTTCACCCCTTGTCCGATGTGTGGTTTGCAAACATCCTCTCCCAATTGTTGTGGTGTCTTAGTATTCAGTTGATGGTTTCCTTGAGTGGGCAGAAGTGTGTGCATTTGATGTGGTCCCGTTTGTTTCTTGTTTCCTTTGTTGCCCTTGCCCAGTCAGACATGCTTCTTCCAAATAGGCGGCTCAGACAGATGGCAAAGAGCACTCTGCCTAGGTCTTCTCCTACAAGGTTCACGGTTTCAAGTCTGCCATTCAAGGCTTTAATCCATTTCAGGTGGTGTGTGTGCCAGGTGTAACATCATGGTGTACTCTCGTTGTGTTCCATGTGGCTGTGCAGGCTTCCCAGCACCGTTTATTGTAGAGACTCTCCTTTCTCCGCTGTCTCCACTTGGCTCCCTGGTCCAAAATGGGCTGTCCATGTAAGTTTGAGTTGGGCTCTGGGCTCTCAATTGTTTTGCATGGGTCTTCATGCCTGTTTTGGGGCCCAGACTGTGCCGTTTCGGTACCTAGCGCTTCGTCCTCTATGTTGAAATCAGAAATTGTGACACGTGCCGCTTTGTTCGTTTTCCTGAGGATTCCTTTGCCTAGTCAGGGTCTCGTGTTGCTGGCTAGAAACTTTAGGATTCTCTCTTCTTCTCTGTGGCAAATACTGCTGCAACTTTGACTGGGATTGCATGGAATCCAGAGATTCCTTACTGCGGTATGAACCTTTCAAGTGTGTTAATCCTTCCATTCCTAGATCCCTCGATATCTTTTTTTTCTTGTGTCTTCTTGAGTTTCTTTCCCCAAAGGTTTGCTAGTTTTTGAATTAACATAGAATTCACCTGTTTTGCTAAGGTTATTCACAGAGATCCTATTCTTCGTAATGGCAAGCTCCTGTTTTTTTGTTTTTTTTTTCCTTAGCTTCAGTTTTTCTATTCTTTGCAACTTTTAATTGGTTTTGTTTTGGCACAAGTGCATTGCTGTGCTCACATCTGCTGGCAATGCTCCTGTATTTGCTGTGGAAGTCTGGCCCTGTCCAACGTCCCTTCCCATCTGCCTCTACTCTACCTCGGACGCCTGCACCAGAACAACTGAAGCAGTGGTGAGGAGGCCCAAACCGAGGATTCCACCCAGCCCATACTGGGCCACAGACCCAGAAGGTGCGGACCTCACCACTGCACCACCGGCCGGCCACTTACATGTTCAGTGGCAACGTGCAGTTGAGTGCAATGGGAGTTAAATATACTAGTGAGCCCAACTCTAGCACTGTGTAGATGAGGCTAGGTTGTTTTTCGGGTCCATTGTGATGTCAGAGGATTTGTCATAATTGTGTCTCTGAGGTCCAGCATGCTTCCTGGATACAGGTTTCAGAGCCTGCTTGGAGCAGTCTCATAACTCACCCTTCCCAGTTAGCCCATGCTTGACCTTCGCTGCCGTTTTTTGGCTTGTGAATTTCTCTGACTTTCAAACGTTCCAGCAGAGTCTGTCTAAAGACGGACATCATCTTTCATTGTGGATAATTCAGGTGTGATTTCTGTTCACCTTCCATTTTCTGGGTCCTCTTTTTCTTTTCCATAGTATACTCGTCATGGTCTTTCTCAGCTATCTCCCTTAGACATGCTTATCAGTCCGTTCTCCTTCATTCCAAGGGATTAGTTTGTATTTCGTTAATCGCTGTATGTTCTCTAGGGTGAGGTGTGAGTGCTTTCGTGACTCTTGGTTGTTGTCCTTGAATTTGCACCGGTCACTTGTAGGACTCTTGGCTACCCTAGCCTAGGTCAAACTAAGCACTGAGAACACGTGGTCATGTGGGTTGGTTTGACATCCTGAGATCAGAAACTCCAAATTCGAGGTGGTCCTGGCAACCCCCTTCACGGACACAATGTTTCCAAGACAACTTAGACAAATCGGATGAATTCCACTCTCCAGGAAAGATATTTTTCTGTCTCTTTTCCGGATTTGGGAAGTTTCGAACTTGACCCCTGATCCTTGAACGTTCCCCTAGATTCCGTCCAGATACGGGCTTACTTAATTTTTATAGGGTGTGCCATTTGTTTGCCCTACATCCTCTACCCTGGCCTGTTTATTTTTCTTGAAACACAACTGTAAAGTTCTAATTTTCGTGCAACTTCCTTACATATGGTGTCAAAACACATAATCAATAATCCTTCTACGGCAAGAGGTAGGGGGAGAGAATTTCGATGGAGGCAAACAGAGCACACTAGCCTGGGAGGGCAGCCTTCACGAAGGAACGAAGCCCTGTGGAAGAGGGTGCTTTTCAGCACCCTTGTAGAGCACTTCCAAACAAAGAGACATACCCCAAGCGTGACAGGGCTCCATTCCTTCAAGGCTTCCAAGACATCTCTTGGGACACATTACCATGTGCCCAGTGGGCCCACGTGACACCAGAGCTTCGGAAAAAGAGACTGACCTTCAAAGAATGCTATGGGCCTTGGAAAGGAGGCATCGATTCTTCTCTTCAATGTCCTCAAGACATCTTTCTTGACTTTGCATTATGCTTAAGGCACAAGGGCACTGTAGGTGTGATGAACGCCAAGTCCGGCCACTTGTTTCCAATGAAGTTGCAAGCTTGAATCAGCATGACCTCCCCATAGACTTGAATAGATGACAATGTTCTCCTCTCCGTGCCTGTCCCTCTATTCTCACTTGTGGCCTAGGGTTCCTTTCTTATCCCTTGCATCAGACTCTGTTTTATCTCTTCTAGTTTCTGTGCCTGCTTTCTGTTTGCCAAACCTGTTTCTGGGTATCTGTCCCTTTAATAGCCTAGCCTAGGCCAATCCTCAGACTGTAACCATGCGGCCACCCTGGGGGACATGTTCACCGTGATGTCATAAGCGACCTCAAAATTCGAAGTTGTCCTGACAACCTCCGTGCACACAGAGTTTCACAGCCATCTCAGACCAGTCTGACTCCTCACCCTGTCTAGGTAGGATAGTTTTCCTTTTTCTGCAATTGTTGTCAGTTTCTATGTTTCTCCTTGAACTTCGAAAGGGCTCCTACATTCTCTCTAGACACTGGTTTCACTCCTGTAAGATTATCCTGGGTTTTATCTCTTATATCTTGGGTAGATGGCAAAATGGGTGGACCTTACCCAGAAAAAGTCCTGGACTCCCTCACAAGTTGAAGTTGCCCAGGGAATGTTCTGATGCACAATGATGGTGTCATCTCGTGGCACTCTGCCAATTCCACCTTGGCAGGTCACAAGTTTTCCTTCCTTCTGCCTTTGGGAAGTGTACCAGATACTTCCATAGATTGTAATATTCTTATGGTTCCTTTTCTTGTGCGTATTGATAACGTATCCTCACAATTGCTGCTTATTTATGATCTCTGCCCGCACCATACCATGAAATCTATATTTCCTAACACTACTAATGTGATATGCACTCGTAATGTGAAACAGTGAGGCCCGGGCCGCCCAAGCGGAATGTGGGCACTTACCTGCTCCACCACAGGGCCGGCCCTGAATTGTACTTTTGGACCAACCTTTTGCCTGAACTTGGGAAGACGTGGGCCTGTTTGGATTATTCGTGAAGGTGATAAGTAATAACATCATGGACGGTAACATTTTCCGTTCGTTCATGGGTTTAGGACTGATCATGTTCTCTTCGTAGTATTCCTCTTCACCTATTTGGAATGGTCTGCCTTTCTGTAGCATCTGTAAGCATTTGGAGGTGATTTTCCATCCTTGGAAGTTCACCTTCCGTAAACTCTTTCCGCCCCCAAAGCTTTATGACATCATTCTGGACCCCGTTTTGGATTTTTGATTTGAGGTGAATTTATAGCCATGACCCTGCATTAGAACGTACTATAACTTCCAGATTCACATCCTCATTGCTTTAGACTTCTGTGTAGCTTACATCATCTTCACCAGTGTAAGACTAATCACAGGCCCTCACCACACACTTGTGCCTAATCTTCTCTTTCACCCTCCGTCACCGCCCCTCTTTGCCTCTGGGAGCCCGCATACAAATGTTCAGTGCCACCTGATGGTTAGTGCTTGCTTTTTCTTCTCCTTGTAAGTGAGATTCTATGGTATTTGAATTTCTCACTGGGGCTTGTTACACTTCCCCTAAAACCCTCACAGCCATTCTGGTGGTCACAAATGGCTGGATTGCATCATTTGTTCCGGCTGAGTGGTATACCATTGTGTGGCTATAGCCCATCTTCCTTCTCCAATCATCCCTTGCTGGACACCAGGGTGCTTTCCAAGTCTTGGATATCAGGAGTAAGACTGTGGTGAACACAGCCATGCACATGTCTTTATGCGGTAGTCTTTCTGACTTTTTTGGATAAGCAAGCGGCAGATTAATAGCTGGGTCATACGGGACATGGATACTTAAACTTCTGAGGCAGTTCCACACCTTTGGCATCGTGGCTGCACCGGGTTACACTCCCACCAGCAGTGCAGGAGGCTTCCCTTCTCTCCACCTCCTCTCTGACACTTGTTATTTCCTGTCTGCTTCCTTCTAGCCATGCTGACCACAGTGAGCTGCCATGGCCTTGCAGTTTGGATTTGCATTTTCCTGAGACTTAATGATGGTGAACAAGTTTTCATGCACCTACTGGCCCTCTTTCTGTCTTCTTCGGAGAAATCTCTGCTTCCATCTTTTGACCAGGTTTTCATTGGCTTGTTTTTTTTCTTGTGGAGACGTGCGAGTTGATTGTATCTTTGGGCTTTTCACCCCTTGTCCGATGTGTGGTTTGCAAACATCCTCTCCCAATTGTTGTGGTGTCTTAGTATTCAGTTGATGGTTTCCTTGAGTGGGCAGAAGTGTGTGCATTTGATGTGGTCCCGTTTGTTTCTTGTTTCCTTTGTTGCCCTTGCCCAGTCAGACATGCTTCTTCCAAATAGGCGGCTCAGACAGATGGCAAAGAGCACTCTGCCTAGGTCTTCTCCTACAAGGTTCACGGTTTCAAGTCTGCCATTCAAGGCTTTAATCCATTTCAGGTGGTGTGTGTGCCAGGTGTAACATCATGGTGTACTCTCGTTGTGTTCCATGTGGCTGTGCAGGCTTCCCAGCACCATTTATTGTAGAGACTCTCCTTTCTCCGCTGTCTCCACTTGGCTCCCTGGTCCAAAATGGGCTGTCCATGTAAGTTTGAGTTGGGCTCTGGGCTCTCAATTGTTTTGCATGGGTCTTCATGCCTGTTTTGGGGCCCAGACTGTGCCGTTTCGGTACCTAGCGCTTCGTCCTCTATGTTGAAATCAGAAATTGTGACACGTGCCGCTTTGTTCGTTTTCCTGAGGATTCCTTTGCCTAGTCAGGGTCTCGTGTTGCTGGCTAGAAACTTTAGGATTCTCTCTTCTTCTCTGTGGCAAATACTGCTGCAACTTTGACTGGGATTGCATGGAATCCAGAGATTCCTTACTGCGGTATGAACCTTTCAAGTGTGTTAATCCTTCCATTCCTAGATCCCTCGATATCTTTTTTTTCTTGTGTCTTCTTGAGTTTCTTTCCCCAAAGGTTTGCTAGTTTTTGAATTAACATAGAATTCACCTGTTTTGCTAAGGTTATTCACAGAGATCCTATTCTTCGTAATGGCAAGCTCCTGTTTTTTTGTTTTTTTTTTCCTTAGCTTCAGTTTTTCTATTCTTTGCAACTTTTAATTGGTTTTGTTTTGGCACAAGTGCATTGCTGTGCTCACATCTGCTGGCAATGCTCCTGTATTTGCTGTGGAAGTCTGGCCCTGTCCAACGTCCCTTCCCATCTGCCTCTACTCTACCTCGGACGCCTGCACCAGAACAACTGAAGCAGTGGTGAGGAGGCCCAAACCGAGGATTCCACCCAGCCCATACTGGGCCACAGACCCAGAAGGTGCGGACCTCACCACTGCACCACCGGCCGGCCACTTACATGTTCAGTGGCAACGTGCAGTTGAGTGCAATGGGAGTTAAATATACTAGTGAGCCCAACTCTAGCACTGTGTAGATGAGGCTAGGTTGTTTTTCGGGTCCATTGTGATGTCAGAGGATTTGTCATAATTGTGTCTCTGAGGTCCAGCATGCTTCCTGGATACAGGTTTCAGAGCCTGCTTGGAGCAGTCTCATAACTCACCCTTCCCAGTTAGCCCATGCTTGACCTTCGCTGCCGTTTTTTGGCTTGTGAATTTCTCTGACTTTCAAACGTTCCAGCAGAGTCTGTCTAAAGACGGACATCATCTTTCATTGTGGATAATTCAGGTGTGATTTCTGTTCACCTTCCATTTTCTGGGTCCTCTTTTTCTTTTCCATAGTATACTCGTCATGGTCTTTCTCAGCTATCTCCCTTAGACATGCTTATCAGTCCGTTCTCCTTCATTCCAAGGGATTAGTTTGTATTTCGTTAATCGCTGTATGTTCTCTAGGGTGAGGTGTGAGTGCTTTCGTGACTCTTGGTTGTTGTCCTTGAATTTGCACCGGTCACTTGTAGGACTCTTGGCTACCCTAGCCTAGGTCAAACTAAGCACTGAGAACACGTGGTCATGTGGGTTGGTTTGACATCCTGAGATCAGAAACTCCAAATTCGAGGTGGTCCTGGCAACCCCCTTCACGGACACAATGTTTCCAAGACAACTTAGACAAATCGGATGAATTCCACTCTCCAGGAAAGATATTTTTCTGTCTCTTTTCCGGATTTGGGAAGTTTCGAACTTGACCCCTGATCCTTGAACGTTCCCCTAGATTCCGTCCAGATACGGGCTTACTTAATTTTTATAGGGTGTGCCATTTGTTTGCCCTACATCCTCTACCCTGGCCTGTTTATTTTTCTTGAAACACAACTGTAAAGTTCTAATTTTCGTGCAACTTCCTTACATATGGTGTCAAAACACATAATCAATAATCCTTCTACGGCAAGAGGTAGGGGGAGAGAATTTCGATGGAGGCAAACAGAGCACACTAGCCTGGGAGGGCAGCCTTCACGAAGGAACGAAGCCCTGTGGAAGAGGGTGCTTTTCAGCACCCTTGTAGAGCACTTCCAAACAAAGAGACATACCCCAAGCGTGACAGGGCTCCATTCCTTCAAGGCTTCCAAGACATCTCTTGGGACACATTACCATGTGCCCAGTGGGCCCACGTGACACCAGAGCTTCGGAAAAAGAGACTGACCTGCAAAGAATGCTATGGGCCTTGGAAAGGAGGCATCGATTCTTCTCTTCAATGTCCTCAAGACATCTTTCTTGACTTTGCATTATGCTTAAGGCACAAGGGCACTGTAGGTGTGATGAACGCCAAGTCCGGCCACTTGTTTCCAATGAAGTTTCAAGCTTGAATCAGCATGACCTCCCCATAGACTTGAATAGATGACAATGTTCTCCTCTCCGTGCCTGTCCCTCTATTCTCACTTGTGGCCTAGGGTTCCTTTCTTATCCCTTGCATCAGACTCTGTTTTATCTCTTCTAGTTTCTGTGCCTGCTTTCTGTTTGCCAAACCTGTTTCTGGGTATCTGTCCCTTTAATAGCCTAGCCTAGGCCAATCCTCAGACTGTAACCATGCGGCCACCCTGGGGGACATGTTCACCGTGATGTCATAAGCGACCTCAAAATTCGAAGTTGTCCTGACAACCTCCGTGCACACAGAGTTTCACAGCCATCTCAGACCAGTCTGACTCCTCACCCTGTCTAGGTAGGATAGTTTTCCTTTTTCTGCAATTGTTGTCAGTTTCTATGTTTCTCCTTGAACTTCGAAAGGGCTCCTACATTCTCTCTAGACACTGGTTTCACTCCTGTAAGATTATCCTGGGTTTTATCTCTTATATCTTGGGTAGATGGCAAAATGGGTGGACCTTACCCAGAAAAAGTCCTGGACTCCCTCACAAGTTGAAGTTGCCCAGGGAATGTTCTGATGCACAATGATGGTGTCATCTCGTGGCACTCTGCCAATTCCACCTTGGCAGGTCACAAGTTTTCCTTCCTTCTGCCTTTGGGAAGTGTACCAGATACTTCCATAGATTGTAATATTCTTATGGTTCCTTTTCTTGTGCGTATTGATAACGTATCCTCACAATTGCTGCTTATTTATGATCTCTGCCCGCACCATACCATGAAATCTATATTTCCTAACACTACTAATGTGATATGCACTCGTAATGTGAAACAGTGAGGCCCGGGCCGCCCAAGCGGAATGTGGGCACTTACCTGCTCCACCACAGGGCCGGCCCTGAATTGTACTTTTGGACCAACCTTTTGCCTGAACTTGGGAAGACGTGGGCCTGTTTGGATTATTCGTGAAGGTGATAAGTAATAACATCATGGACGGTAACATTTTCCGTTCGTTCATGGGTTTAGGACTGATCATGTTCTCTTCGTAGTATTCCTCTTCACCTATTTGGAATGGTCTGCCTTTCTGTAGCATCTGTAAGCATTTGGAGGTGATTTTCCATCCTTGGAAGTTCACCTTCCGTAAACTCTTTCCGCCCCCAAAGCTTTATGACATCATTCTGGACCCCGTTTTGGATTTTTGATTTGAGGTGAATTTATAGCCATGACCCTGCATTAGAACGTACTATAACTTCCAGATTCACATCCTCATTGCTTTAGACTTCTGTGTAGCTTACATCATCTTCACCAGTGTAAGACTAATCACAGGCCCTCACCACACACTTGTGCCTAATCTTCTCTTTCACCCTCCGTCACCGCCCCTCTTTGCCTCTGGGAGCCCGCATACAAATGTTCAGTGCCACCTGATGGTTAGTGCTTGCTTTTTCTTCTCCTTGTAAGTGAGATTCTATGGTATTTGAATTTCTCACTGGGGCTTGTTACACTTCCCCTAAAACCCTCACAGCCATTCTGGTGGTCACAAATGGCTGGATTGCATCATTTGTTCCGGCTGAGTGGTATACCATTGTGTGGCTATAGCCCATCTTCCTTCTCCAATCATCCCTTGCTGGACACCAGGGTGCTTTCCAAGTCTTGGATATCAGGAGTAAGACTGTGGTGAACACAGCCATGCACATGTCTTTATGCGGTAGTCTTTCTGACTTTTTTGGATAAGCAAGCGGCAGATTAATAGCTGGGTCATACGGGACATGGATACTTAAACTTCTGAGGCAGTTCCACACCTTTGGCATCGTGGCTGCACCGGGTTACACTCCCACCAGCAGTGCAGGAGGCTTCCCTTCTCTCCACCTCCTCTCTGACACTTGTTATTTCCTGTCTGCTTCCTTCTAGCCATGCTGACCACAGTGAGCTGCCATGGCCTTGCAGTTTGGATTTGCATTTTCCTGAGACTTAATGATGGTGAACAAGTTTTCATGCACCTACTGGCCCTCTTTCTGTCTTCTTCGGAGAAATCTCTGCTTCCATCTTTTGACCAGGTTTTCATTGGCTTGTTTTTTTTCTTGTGGAGACGTGCGAGTTGATTGTATCTTTGGGCTTTTCACCCCTTGTCCGATGTGTGGTTTGCAAACATCCTCTCCCAATTGTTGTGGTGTCTTAGTATTCAGTTGATGGTTTCCTTGAGTGGGCAGAAGTGTGTGCATTTGATGTGGTCCCGTTTGTTTCTTGTTTCCTTTGTTGCCCTTGCCCAGTCAGACATGCTTCTTCCAAATAGGCGGCTCAGACAGATGGCAAAGAGCACTCTGCCTAGGTCTTCTCCTACAAGGTTCACGGTTTCAAGTCTGCCATTCAAGGCTTTAATCCATTTCAGGTGGTGTGTGTGCCAGGTGTAACATCATGGTGTACTCTCGTTGTGTTCCATGTGGCTGTGCAGGCTTCCCAGCACCATTTATTGTAGAGACTCTCCTTTCTCCGCTGTCTCCACTTGGCTCCCTGGTCCAAAATGGGCTGTCCATGTAAGTTTGAGTTGGGCTCTGGGCTCTCAATTGTTTTGCATGGGTCTTCATGCCTGTTTTGGGGCCCAGACTGTGCCGTTTCGGTACCTAGCGCTTCGTCCTCTATGTTGAAATCAGAAATTGTGACACGTGCCGCTTTGTTCGTTTTCCTGAGGATTCCTTTGCCTAGTCAGGGTCTCGTGTTGCTGGCTAGAAACTTTAGGATTCTCTCTTCTTCTCTGTGGCAAATACTGCTGCAACTTTGACTGGGATTGCATGGAATCCAGAGATTCCTTACTGCGGTATGAACCTTTCAAGTGTGTTAATCCTTCCATTCCTAGATCCCTCGATATCTTTTTTTTTCTTGTGTCTTCTTGAGTTTCTTTCCCCAAAGGTTTGCTAGTTTTTGAATTAACATAGAATTCACCTGTTTTGCTAAGGTTATTCACAGAGATCCTATTCTTCGTAATGGCAAGCTCCTGTTTTTTTGTTTTTTTTTTCCTTAGCTTCAGTTTTTCTATTCTTTGCAACTTTTAATTGGTTTTGTTTTGGCACAAGTGCATTGCTGTGCTCACATCTGCTGGCAATGCTCCTGTATTTGCTGTGGAAGTCTGGCCCTGTCCAACGTCCCTTCCCATCTGCCTCTACTCTACCTCGGACGCCTGCACCAGAACAACTGAAGCAGTGGTGAGGAGGCCCAAACCGAGGATTCCACCCAGCCCATACTGGGCCACAGACCCAGAAGGTGCGGACCTCACCACTGCACCACCGGCCGGCCACTTACATGTTCAGTGGCAACGTGCAGTTGAGTGCAATGGGAGTTAAATATACTAGTGACCCCAACTCTAGCACTGTGTAGATGAGGCTAGGTTGTTTTTCGGGTCCATTGTGATGTCAGAGGATTTGTCATAATTGTGTCTCTGAGGTCCAGCATGCTTCCTGGATACAGGTTTCAGAGCCTGCTTGGAGCAGTCTCATAACTCACCCTTCCCAGTTAGCCCATGCTTGACCTTCGCTGCCGTTTTTTGGCTTGTGAATTTCTCTGACTTTCAAACGTTCCAGCAGAGTCTGTCTAAAGACGGACATCATCTTTCATTGTGGATAATTCAGGTGTGATTTCTGTTCACCTTCCATTTTCTGGGTCCTCTTTTTCTTTTCCATAGTATACTCGTCATGGTCTTTCTCAGCTATCTCCCTTAGACATGCTTATCAGTCCGTTCTCCTTCATTCCAAGGGATTAGTTTGTATTTCGTTAATCGCTGTATGTTCTCTAGGGTGAGGTGTGAGTGCTTTCGTGACTCTTGGTTGTTGTCCTTGAATTTGCACCGGTCACTTGTAGGACTCTTGGCTACCCTAGCCTAGGTCAAACTAAGCACTGAGAACACGTGGTCATGTGGGTTGGTTTGACATCCTGAGATCAGAAACTCCAAATTCGAGGTGGTCCTGGCAACCCCCTTCACGGACACAATGTTTCCAAGACAACTTAGACAAATCGGATGAATTCCACTCTCCAGGAAAGATATTTTTCTGTCTCTTTTCCGGATTTGGGAAGTTTCGAACTTGACCCCTGATCCTTGAACGTTCCCCTAGATTCCGTCCAGATACGGGCTTACTTAATTTTTATAGGGTGTGCCATTTGTTTGCCCTACATCCTCTACCCTGGCCTGTTTATTTTTCTTGAAACACAACTGTAAAGTTCTAATTTTCGTGCAACTTCCTTACATATGGTGTCAAAACACATAATCAATAATCCTTCTACGGCAAGAGGTAGGGGGAGAGAATTTCGATGGAGGCAAACAGAGCACACTAGCCTGGGAGGGCAGCCTTCACGAAGGAACGAAGCCCTGTGGAAGAGGGTGCTTTTCAGCACCCTTGTAGAGCACTTCCAAACAAAGAGACATACCCCAAGCGTGACAGGGCTCCATTCCTTCAAGGCTTCCAAGACATCTCTTGGGACACATTACCATGTGCCCAGTGGGCCCACGTGACACCAGAGCTTCGGAAAAAGAGACTGACCTGCAAAGAATGCTATGGGCCTTGGAAAGGAGGCATCGATTCTTCTCTTCAATGTCCTCAAGACATCTTTCTTGACTTTGCATTATGCTTAAGGCACAAGGGCACTGTAGGTGTGATGAACGCCAAGTCCGGCCACTTGTTTCCAATGAAGTTGCAAGCTTGAATCAGCATGACCTCCCCATAGACTTGAATAGATGACAATGTTCTCCTCTCCGTGCCTGTCCCTCTATTCTCACTTGTGGCCTAGGGTTCCTTTCTTATCCCTTGCATCAGACTCTGTTTTATCTCTTCTAGTTTCTGTGCCTGCTTTCTGTTTGCCAAACCTGTTTCTGGGTATCTGTCCCTTTAATAGCCTAGCCTAGGCCAATCCTCAGACTGTAACCATGCGGCCACCCTGGGGGACATGTTCACCGTGATGTCATAAGCGACCTCAAAATTCGAAGTTGTCCTGACAACCTCCGTGCACACAGAGTTTCACAGCCATCTCAGACCAGTCTGACTCCTCACCCTGTCTAGGTAGGATAGTTTTCCTTTTTCTGCAATTGTTGTCAGTTTCTATGTTTCTCCTTGAACTTCGAAAGGGCTCCTACATTCTCTCTAGACACTGGTTTCACTCCTGTAAGATTATCCTGGGTTTTATCTCTTATATCTTGGGTAGATGGCAAAATGGGTGGACCTTACCCAGAAAAAGTCCTGGACTCCCTCACAAGTTGAAGTTGCCCAGGGAATGTTCTGATGCACAATGATGGTGTCATCTCGTGGCACTCTGCCAATTCCACCTTGGCAGGTCACAAGTTTTCCTTCCTTCTGCCTTTGGGAAGTGTACCAGATACTTCCATAGATTGTAATATTCTTATGGTTCCTTTTCTTGTGCGTATTGATAACGTATCCTCACAATTGCTGCTTATTTATGATCTCTGCCCGCACCATACCATGAAATCTATATTTCCTAACACTACTAATGTGATATGCACTCGTAATGTGAAACAGTGAGGCCCGGGCCGCCCAAGCGGAATGTGGGCACTTACCTGCTCCACCACAGGGCCGGCCCTGAATTGTACTTTTGGACCAACCTTTTGCCTGAACTTGGGAAGACGTGGGCCTGTTTGGATTATTCGTGAAGGTGATAAGTAATAACATCATGGACGGTAACATTTTCCGTTCGTTCATGGGTTTAGGACTGATCATGTTCTCTTCGTAGTATTCCTCTTCACCTATTTGGAATGGTCTGCCTTTCTGTAGCATCTGTAAGCATTTGGAGGTGATTTTCCATCCTTGGAAGTTCACCTTCCGTAAACTCTTTCCGCCCCCAAAGCTTTATGACATCATTCTGGACCCCGTTTTGGATTTTTGATTTGAGGTGAATTTATAGCCATGACCCTGCATTAGAACGTACTATAACTTCCAGATTCACATCCTCATTGCTTTAGACTTCTGTGTAGCTTACATCATCTTCACCAGTGTAAGACTAATCACAGGCCCTCACCACACACTTGTGCCTAATCTTCTCTTTCACCCTCCGTCACCGCCCCTCTTTGCCTCTGGGAGCCCGCATACAAATGTTCAGTGCCACCTGATGGTTAGTGCTTGCTTTTTCTTCTCCTTGTAAGTGAGATTCTATGGTATTTGAATTTCTCACTGGGGCTTGTTACACTTCCCCTAAAACCCTCACAGCCATTCTGGTGGTCACAAATGGCTGGATTGCATCATTTGTTCCGGCTGAGTGGTATACCATTGTGTGGCTATAGCCCATCTTCCTTCTCCAATCATCCCTTGCTGGACACCAGGGTGCTTTCCAAGTCTTGGATATCAGGAGTAAGACTGTGGTGAACACAGCCATGCACATGTCTTTATGCGGTAGTCTTTCTGACTTTTTTGGATAAGCAAGCGGCAGATTAATAGCTGGGTCATACGGGACATGGATACTTAAACTTCTGAGGCAGTTCCACACCTTTGGCATCGTGGCTGCACCGGGTTACACTCCCACCAGCAGTGCAGGAGGCTTCCCTTCTCTCCACCTCCTCTCTGACACTTGTTATTTCCTGTCTGCTTCCTTCTAGCCATGCTGACCACAGTGAGCTGCCATGGCCTTGCAGTTTGGATTTGCATTTTCCTGAGACTTAATGATGGTGAACAAGTTTTCATGCACCTACTGGCCCTCTTTCTGTCTTCTTCGGAGAAATCTCTGCTTCCATCTTTTGACCAGGTTTTCATTGGCTTGTTTTTTTTCTTGTGGAGACGTGCGAGTTGATTGTATCTTTGGGCTTTTCACCCCTTGTCCGATGTGTGGTTTGCAAACATCCTCTCCCAATTGTTGTGGTGTCTTAGTATTCAGTTGATGGTTTCCTTGAGTGGGCAGAAGTGTGTGCATTTGATGTGGTCCCGTTTGTTTCTTGTTTCCTTTGTTGCCCTTGCCCAGTCAGACATGCTTCTTCCAAATAGGCGGCTCAGACAGATGGCAAAGAGCACTCTGCCTAGGTCTTCTCCTACAAGGTTCACGGTTTCAAGTCTGCCATTCAAGGCTTTAATCCATTTCAGGTGGTGTGTGTGCCAGGTGTAACATCATGGTGTACTCTCGTTGTGTTCCATGTGGCTGTGCAGGCTTCCCAGCACCGTTTATTGTAGAGACTCTCCTTTCTCCGCTGTCTCCACTTGGCTCCCTGGTCCAAAATGGGCTGTCCATGTAAGTTTGAGTTGGGCTCTGGGCTCTCAATTGTTTTGCATGGGTCTTCATGCCTGTTTTGGGGCCCAGACTGTGCCGTTTCGGTACCTAGCGCTTCGTCCTCTATGTTGAAATCAGAAATTGTGACACGTGCCGCTTTGTTCGTTTTCCTGAGGATTCCTTTGCCTAGTCAGGGTCTCGTGTTGCTGGCTAGAAACTTTAGGATTCTCTCTTCTTCTCTGTGGCAAATACTGCTGCAACTTTGACTGGGATTGCATGGAATCCAGAGATTCCTTACTGCGGTATGAACCTTTCAAGTGTGTTAATCCTTCCATTCCTAGATCCCTCGATATCTTTTTTTTTCTTGTGTCTTCTTGAGTTTCTTTCCCCAAAGGTTTGCTAGTTTTTGAATTAACATAGAATTCACCTGTTTTGCTAAGGTTATTCACAGAGATCCTATTCTTCGTAATGGCAAGCTCCTGTTTTTTTGTTTTTTTTTTTCCTTAGCTTCAGTTTTTCTATTCTTTGCAACTTTTAATTGGTTTTGTTTTGGCACAAGTGCATTGCTGTGCTCACATCTGCTGGCAATGCTCCTGTATTTGCTGTGGAAGTCTGGCCCTGTCCAACGTCCCTTCCCATCTGCCTCTACTCTACCTCGGACGCCTGCACCAGAACAACTGAAGCAGTGGTGAGGAGGCCCAAACCGAGGATTCCACCCAGCCCATACTGGGCCACAGACCCAGAAGGTGCGGACCTCACCACTGCACCACCGGCCGGCCACTTACATGTTCAGTGGCAACGTGCAGTTGAGTGCAATGGGAGTTAAATATACTAGTGAGCCCAACTCTAGCACTGTGTAGATGAGGCTAGGTTGTTTTTCGGGTCCATTGTGATGTCAGAGGATTTGTCATAATTGTGTCTCTGAGGTCCAGCATGCTTCCTGGATACAGGTTTCAGAGCCTGCTTGGAGCAGTCTCATAACTCACCCTTCCCAGTTAGCCCATGCTTGACCTTCGCTGCCGTTTTTTGGCTTGTGAATTTCTCTGACTTTCAAACGTTCCAGCAGAGTCTGTCTAAAGACGGACATCATCTTTCATTGTGGATAATTCAGGTGTGATTTCTGTTCACCTTCCATTTTCTGGGTCCTCTTTTTCTTTTCCATAGTATACTCGTCATGGTCTTTCTCAGCTATCTCCCTTAGACATGCTTATCAGTCCGTTCTCCTTCATTCCAAGGGATTAGTTTGTATTTCGTTAATCGCTGTATGTTCTCTAGGGTGAGGTGTGAGTGCTTTCGTGACTCTTGGTTGTTGTCCTTGAATTTGCACCGGTCACTTGTAGGACTCTTGGCTACCCTAGCCTAGGTCAAACTAAGCACTGAGAACACGTGGTCATGTGGGTTGGTTTGACATCCTGAGATCAGAAACTCCAAATTCGAGGTGGTCCTGGCAACCCCCTTCACGGACACAATGTTTCCAAGACAACTTAGACAAATCGGATGAATTCCACTCTCCAGGAAAGATATTTTTCTGTCTCTTTTCCGGATTTGGGAAGTTTCGAACTTGACCCCTGATCCTTGAACGTTCCCCTAGATTCCGTCCAGATACGGGCTTACTTAATTTTTATAGGGTGTGCCATTTGTTTGCCCTACATCCTCTACCCTGGCCTGTTTATTTTTCTTGAAACACAACTGTAAAGTTCTAATTTTCGTGCAACTTCCTTACATATGGTGTCAAAACACATAATCAATAATCCTTCTACGGCAAGAGGTAGGGGGAGAGAATTTCGATGGAGGCAAACAGAGCACACTAGCCTGGGAGGGCAGCCTTCACGAAGGAACGAAGCCCTGTGGAAGAGGGTGCTTTTCAGCACCCTTGTAGAGCACTTCCAAACAAAGAGACATACCCCAAGCGTGACAGGGCTCCATTCCTTCAAGGCTTCCAAGACATCTCTTGGGACACATTACCATGTGCCCAGTGGGCCCACGTGACACCAGAGCTTCGGAAAAAGAGACTGACCTGCAAAGAATGCTATGGGCCTTGGAAAGGAGGCATCGATTCTTCTCTTCAATGTCCTCAAGACATCTTTCTTGACTTTGCATTATGCTTAAGGCACAAGGGCACTGTAGGTGTGATGAACGCCAAGTCCGGCCACTTGTTTCCAATGAAGTTGCAAGCTTGAATCAGCATGACCTCCCCATAGACTTGAATAGATGACAATGTTCTCCTCTCCGTGCCTGTCCCTCTATTCTCACTTGTGGCCTAGGGTTCCTTTCTTATCCCTTGCATCAGACTCTGTTTTATCTCTTCTAGTTTCTGTGCCTGCTTTCTGTTTGCCAAACCTGTTTCTGGGTATCTGTCCCTTTAATAGCCTAGCCTAGGCCAATCCTCAGACTGTAACCATGCGGCCACCCTGGGGGACATGTTCACCGTGATGTCATAAGCGACCTCAAAATTCGAAGTTGTCCTGACAACCTCCGTGCACACAGAGTTTCACAGCCATCTCAGACCAGTCTGACTCCTCACCCTGTCTAGGTAGGATAGTTTTCCTTTTTCTGCAATTGTTGTCAGTTTCTATGTTTCTCCTTGAACTTCGAAAGGGCTCCTACATTCTCTCTAGACACTGGTTTCACTCCTGTAAGATTATCCTGGGTTTTATCTCTTATATCTTGGGTAGATGGCAAAATGGGTGGACCTTACCCAGAAAAAGTCCTGGACTCCCTCACAAGTTGAAGTTGCCCAGGGAATGTTCTGATGCACAATGATGGTGTCATCTCGTGGCACTCTGCCAATTCCACCTTGGCAGGTCACAAGTTTTCCTTCCTTCTGCCTTTGGGAAGTGTACCAGATACTTCCATAGATTGTAATATTCTTATGGTTCCTTTTCTTGTGCGTATTGATAACGTATCCTCACAATTGCTGCTTATTTATGATCTCTGCCCGCACCATACCATGAAATCTATATTTCCTAACACTACTAATGTGATATGCACTCGTAATGTGAAACAGTGAGGCCCGGGCCGCCCAAGCGGAATGTGGGCACTTACCTGCTCCACCACAGGGCCGGCCCTGAATTGTACTTTTGGACCAACCTTTTGCCTGAACTTGGGAAGACGTGGGCCTGTTTGGATTATTCGTGAAGGTGATAAGTAATAACATCATGGACGGTAACATTTTCCGTTCGTTCATGGGTTTAGGACTGATCATGTTCTCTTCGTAGTATTCCTCTTCACCTATTTGGAATGGTCTGCCTTTCTGTAGCATCTGTAAGCATTTGGAGGTGATTTTCCATCCTTGGAAGTTCACCTTCCGTAAACTCTTTCCGCCCCCAAAGCTTTATGACATCATTCTGGACCCCGTTTTGGATTTTTGATTTGAGGTGAATTTATAGCCATGACCCTGCATTAGAACGTACTATAACTTCCAGATTCACATCCTCATTGCTTTAGACTTCTGTGTAGCTTACATCATCTTCACCAGTGTAAGACTAATCACAGGCCCTCACCACACACTTGTGCCTAATCTTCTCTTTCACCCTCCGTCACCGCCCCTCTTTGCCTCTGGGAGCCCGCATACAAATGTTCAGTGCCACCTGATGGTTAGTGCTTGCTTTTTCTTCTCCTTGTAAGTGAGATTCTATGGTATTTGAATTTCTCACTGGGGCTTGTTACACTTCCCCTAAAACCCTCACAGCCATTCTGGTGGTCACAAATGGCTGGATTGCATCATTTGTTCCGGCTGAGTGGTATACCATTGTGTGGCTATAGCCCATCTTCCTTCTCCAATCATCCCTTGCTGGACACCAGGGTGCTTTCCAAGTCTTGGATATCAGGAGTAAGACTGTGGTGAACACAGCCATGCACATGTCTTTATGCGGTAGTCTTTCTGACTTTTTTGGATAAGCAAGCGGCAGATTAATAGCTGGGTCATACGGGACATGGATACTTAAACTTCTGAGGCAGTTCCACACCTTTGGCATCGTGGCTGCACCGGGTTACACTCCCACCAGCAGTGCAGGAGGCTTCCCTTCTCTCCACCTCCTCTGTGACACTTGTTATTTCCTGTCTGCTTCCTTCTAGCCATGCTGACCACAGTGAGCTGCCATGGCCTTGCAGTTTGGATTTGCATTTTCCTGAGACTTAATGATGGTGAACAAGTTTTCATGCACCTACTGGCCCTCTTTCTGTCTTCTTCGGAGAAATCTCTGCTTCCATCTTTTGACCAGGTTTTCATTGGCTTGTTTTTTTTCTTGTGGAGACGTGCGAGTTGATTGTATCTTTGGGCTTTTCACCCCTTGTCCGATGTGTGGTTTGCAAACATCCTCTCCCAATTGTTGTGGTGTCTTAGTATTCAGTTGATGGTTTCCTTGAGTGGGCAGAAGTGTGTGCATTTGATGTGGTCCCGTTTGTTTCTTGTTTCCTTTGTTGCCCTTGCCCAGTCAGACATGCTTCTTCCAAATAGGCGGCTCAGACAGATGGCAAAGAGCACTCTGCCTAGGTCTTCTCCTACAAGGTTCACGGTTTCAAGTCTGCCATTCAAGGCTTTAATCCATTTCAGGTGGTGTGTGTGCCAGGTGTAACATCATGGTGTACTCTCGTTGTGTTCCATGTGGCTGTGCAGGCTTCCCAGCACCGTTTATTGTAGAGACTCTCCTTTCTCCGCTGTCTCCACTTGGCTCCCTGGTCCAAAATGGGCTGTCCATGTAAGTTTGAGTTGGGCTCTGGGCTCTCAATTGTTTTGCATGGGTCTTCATGCCTGTTTTGGGGCCCAGACTGTGCCGTTTCGGTACCTAGCGCTTCGTCCTCTATGTTGAAATCAGAAATTGTGACACGTGCCGCTTTGTTCGTTTTCCTGAGGATTCCTTTGCCTAGTCAGGGTCTCGTGTTGCTGGCTAGAAACTTTAGGATTCTCTCTTCTTCTCTGTGGCAAATACTGCTGCAACTTTGACTGGGATTGCATGGAATCCAGAGATTCCTTACTGCGGTATGAACCTTTCAAGTGTGTTAATCCTTCCATTCCTAGATCCCTCGATATCTTTTTTTTTCTTGTGTCTTCTTGAGTTTCTTTCCCCAAAGGTTTGCTAGTTTTTGAATTAACATAGAATTCACCTGTTTTGCTAAGGTTATTCACAGAGATCCTATTCTTCGTAATGGCAAGCTCCTGTTTTTTTGTTTTTTTTTTTCCTTAGCTTCAGTTTTTCTATTCTTTGCAACTTTTAATTGGTTTTGTTTTGGCACAAGTGCATTGCTGTGCTCACATCTGCTGGCAATGCTCCTGTATTTGCTGTGGAAGTCTGGCCCTGTCCAACGTCCCTTCCCATCTGCCTCTACTCTACCTCGGACGCCTGCACCAGAACAACTGAAGCAGTGGTGAGGAGGCCCAAACCGAGGATTCCACCCAGCCCATACTGGGCCACAGACCCAGAAGGTGCGGACCTCACCACTGCACCACCGGCCGGCCACTTACATGTTCAGTGGCAACGTGCAGTTGAGTGCAATGGGAGTTAAATATACTAGTGAGCCCAACTCTAGCACTGTGTAGATGAGGCTAGGTTGTTTTTCGGGTCCATTGTGATGTCAGAGGATTTGTCATAATTGTGTCTCTGAGGTCCAGCATGCTTCCTGGATACAGGTTTCAGAGCCTGCTTGGAGCAGTCTCATAACTCACCCTTCCCAGTTAGCCCATGCTTGACCTTCGCTGCCGTTTTTTGGCTTGTGAATTTCTCTGACTTTCAAACGTTCCAGCAGAGTCTGTCTAAAGACGGACATCATCTTTCATTGTGGATAATTCAGGTGTGATTTCTGTTCACCTTCCATTTTCTGGGTCCTCTTTTTCTTTTCCATAGTATACTCGTCATGGTCTTTCTCAGCTATCTCCCTTAGACATGCTTATCAGTCCGTTCTCCTTCATTCCAAGGGATTAGTTTGTATTTCGTTAATCGCTGTATGTTCTCTAGGGTGAGGTGTGAGTGCTTTCGTGACTCTTGGTTGTTGTCCTTGAATTTGCACCGGTCACTTGTAGGACTCTTGGCTACCCTAGCCTAGGTCAAACTAAGCACTGAGAACACGTGGTCATGTGGGTTGGTTTGACATCCTGAGATCAGAAACTCCAAATTCGAGGTGGTCCTGGCAACCCCCTTCACGGACACAATGTTTCCAAGACAACTTAGACAAATCGGATGAATTCCACTCTCCAGGAAAGATATTTTTCTGTCTCTTTTCCGGATTTGGGAAGTTTCGAACTTGACCCCTGATCCTTGAACGTTCCCCTAGATTCCGTCCAGATACGGGCTTACTTAATTTTTATAGGGTGTGCCATTTGTTTGCCCTACATCCTCTACCCTGGCCTGTTTATTTTTCTTGAAACACAACTGTAAAGTTCTAATTTTCGTGCAACTTCCTTACATATGGTGTCAAAACACATAATCAATAATCCTTCTACGGCAAGAGGTAGGGGGAGAGAATTTCGATGGAGGCAAACAGAGCACACTAGCCTGGGAGGGCAGCCTTCACGAAGGAACGAAGCCCTGTGGAAGAGGGTGCTTTTCAGCACCCTTGTAGAGCACTTCCAAACAAAGAGACATACCCCAAGCGTGACAGGGCTCCATTCCTTCAAGGCTTCCAAGACATCTCTTGGGACACATTACCATGTGCCCAGTGGGCCCACGTGACACCAGAGCTTCGGAAAAAGAGACTGACCTGCAAAGAATGCTATGGGCCTTGGAAAGGAGGCATCGATTCTTCTCTTCAATGTCCTCAAGACATCTTTCTTGACTTTGCATTATGCTTAAGGCACAAGGGCACTGTAGGTGTGATGAACGCCAAGTCCGGCCACTTGTTTCCAATGAAGTTGCAAGCTTGAATCAGCATGACCTCCCCATAGACTTGAATAGATGACAATGTTCTCCTCTCCGTGCCTGTCCCTCTATTCTCACTTGTGGCCTAGGGTTCCTTTCTTATCCCTTGCATCAGACTCTGTTTTATCTCTTCTAGTTTCTGTGCCTGCTTTCTGTTTGCCAAACCTGTTTCTGGGTATCTGTCCCTTTAATAGCCTAGCCTAGGCCAATCCTCAGACTGTAACCATGCGGCCACCCTGGGGGACATGTTCACCGTGATGTCATAAGCGACCTCAAAATTCGAAGTTGTCCTGACAACCTCCGTGCACACAGAGTTTCACAGCCATCTCAGACCAGTCTGACTCCTCACCCTGTCTAGGTAGGATAGTTTTCCTTTTTCTGCAATTGTTGTCAGTTTCTATGTTTCTCCTTGAACTTCGAAAGGGCTCCTACATTCTCTCTAGACACTGGTTTCACTCCTGTAAGATTATCCTGGGTTTTATCTCTTATATCTTGGGTAGATGGCAAAATGGGTGGACCTTACCCAGAAAAAGTCCTGGACTCCCTCACAAGTTGAAGTTGCCCAGGGAATGTTCTGATGCACAATGATGGTGTCATCTCGTGGCACTCTGCCAATTCCACCTTGGCAGGTCACAAGTTTTCCTTCCTTCTGCCTTTGGGAAGTGTACCAGATACTTCCATAGATTGTAATATTCTTATGGTTCCTTTTCTTGTGCGTATTGATAACGTATCCTCACAATTGCTGCTTATTTATGATCTCTGCCCGCACCATACCATGAAATCTATATTTCCTAACACTACTAATGTGATATGCACTCGTAATGTGAAACAGTGAGGCCCGGGCCGCCCAAGCGGAATGTGGGCACTTACCTGCTCCACCACAGGGCCGGCCCTGAATTGTACTTTTGGACCAACCTTTTGCCTGAACTTGGGAAGACGTGGGCCTGTTTGGATTATTCGTGAAGGTGATAAGTAATAACATCATGGACGGTAACATTTTCCGTTCGTTCATGGGTTTAGGACTGATCATGTTCTCTTCGTAGTATTCCTCTTCACCTATTTGGAATGGTCTGCCTTTCTGTAGCATCTGTAAGCATTTGGAGGTGATTTTCCATCCTTGGAAGTTCACCTTCCGTAAACTCTTTCCGCCCCCAAAGCTTTATGACATCATTCTGGACCCCGTTTTGGATTTTTGATTTGAGGTGAATTTATAGCCATGACCCTGCATTAGAACGTACTATAACTTCCAGATTCACATCCTCATTGCTTTAGACTTCTGTGTAGCTTACATCATCTTCACCAGTGTAAGACTAATCACAGGCCCTCACCACACACTTGTGCCTAATCTTCTCTTTCACCCTCCGTCACCGCCCCTCTTTGCCTCTGGGAGCCCGCATACAAATGTTCAGTGCCACCTGATGGTTAGTGCTTGCTTTTTCTTCTCCTTGTAAGTGAGATTCTATGGTATTTGAATTTCTCACTGGGGCTTGTTACACTTCCCCTAAAACCCTCACAGCCATTCTGGTGGTCACAAATGGCTGGATTGCATCATTTGTTCCGGCTGAGTGGTATACCATTGTGTGGCTATAGCCCATCTTCCTTCTCCAATCATCCCTTGCTGGACACCAGGGTGCTTTCCAAGTCTTGGATATCAGGAGTAAGACTGTGGTGAACACAGCCATGCACATGTCTTTATGCGGTAGTCTTTCTGACTTTTTTGGATAAGCAAGCGGCAGATTAATAGCTGGGTCATACGGGACATGGATACTTAAACTTCTGAGGCAGTTCCACACCTTTGGCATCGTGGCTGCACCGGGTTACACTCCCACCAGCAGTGCAGGAGGCTTCCCTTCTCTCCACCTCCTCTCTGACACTTGTTATTTCCTGTCTGCTTCCTTCTAGCCATGCTGACCACAGTGAGCTGCCATGGCCTTGCAGTTTGGATTTGCATTTTCCTGAGACTTAATGATGGTGAACAAGTTTTCATGCACCTACTGGCCCTCTTTCTGTCTTCTTCGGAGAAATCTCTGCTTCCATCTTTTGACCAGGTTTTCATTGGCTTGTTTTTTTTCTTGTGGAGACGTGCGAGTTGATTGTATCTTTGGGCTTTTCACCCCTTGTCCGATGTGTGGTTTGCAAACATCCTCTCCCAATTGTTGTGGTGTCTTAGTATTCAGTTGATGGTTTCCTTGAGTGGGCAGAAGTGTGTGCATTTGATGTGGTCCCGTTTGTTTCTTGTTTCCTTTGTTGCCCTTGCCCAGTCAGACATGCTTCTTCCAAATAGGCGGCTCAGACAGATGGCAAAGAGCACTCTGCCTAGGTCTTCTCCTACAAGGTTCACGGTTTCAAGTCTGCCATTCAAGGCTTTAATCCATTTCAGGTGGTGTGTGTGCCAGGTGTAACATCATGGTGTACTCTCGTTGTGTTCCATGTGGCTGTGCAGGCTTCCCAGCACCGTTTATTGTAGAGACTCTCCTTTCTCCGCTGTCTCCACTTGGCTCCCTGGTCCAAAATGGGCTGTCCATGTAAGTTTGAGTTGGGCTCTGGGCTCTCAATTGTTTTGCATGGGTCTTCATGCCTGTTTTGGGGCCCAGACTGTGCCGTTTCGGTACCTAGCGCTTCGTCCTCTATGTTGAAATCAGAAATTGTGACACGTGCCGCTTTGTTCGTTTTCCTGAGGATTCCTTTGCCTAGTCAGGGTCTCGTGTTGCTGGCTAGAAACTTTAGGATTCTCTCTTCTTCTCTGTGGCAAATACTGCTGCAACTTTGACTGGGATTGCATGGAATCCAGAGATTCCTTACTGCGGTATGAACCTTTCAAGTGTGTTAATCCTTCCATTCCTAGATCCCTCGATATCTTTTTTTTTCTTGTGTCTTCTTGAGTTTCTTTCCCCAAAGGTTTGCTAGTTTTTGAATTAACATAGAATTCACCTGTTTTGCTAAGGTTATTCACAGAGATCCTATTCTTCGTAATGGCAAGCTCCTGTTTTTTTGTTTTTTTTTTTCCTTAGCTTCAGTTTTTCTATTCTTTGCAACTTTTAATTGGTTTTGTTTTGGCACAAGTGCATTGCTGTGCTCACATCTGCTGGCAATGCTCCTGTATTTGCTGTGGAAGTCTGGCCCTGTCCAACGTCCCTTCCCATCTGCCTCTACTCTACCTCGGACGCCTGCACCAGAACAACTGAAGCAGTGGTGAGGAGGCCCAAACCGAGGATTCCACCCAGCCCATACTGGGCCACAGACCCAGAAGGTGCGGACCTCACCACTGCACCACCGGCCGGCCACTTACATGTTCAGTGGCAACGTGCAGTTGAGTGCAATGGGAGTTAAATATACTAGTGAGCCCAACTCTAGCACTGTGTAGATGAGGCTAGGTTGTTTTTCGGGTCCATTGTGATGTCAGAGGATTTGTCATAATTGTGTCTCTGAGGTCCAGCATGCTTCCTGGATACAGGTTTCAGAGCCTGCTTGGAGCAGTCTCATAACTCACCCTTCCCAGTTAGCCCATGCTTGACCTTCGCTGCCGTTTTTTGGCTTGTGAATTTCTCTGACTTTCAAACGTTCCAGCAGAGTCTGTCTAAAGACGGACATCATCTTTCATTGTGGATAATTCAGGTGTGATTTCTGTTCACCTTCCATTTTCTGGGTCCTCTTTTTCTTTTCCATAGTATACTCGTCATGGTCTTTCTCAGCTATCTCCCTTAGACATGCTTATCAGTCCGTTCTCCTTCATTCCAAGGGATTAGTTTGTATTTCGTTAATCGCTGTATGTTCTCTAGGGTGAGGTGTGAGTGCTTTCGTGACTCTTGGTTGTTGTCCTTGAATTTGCACCGGTCACTTGTAGGACTCTTGGCTATCCTAGCCTAGGTCAAACTAAGCACTGAGAACACGTGGTCATGTGGGTTGGTTTGACATCCTGAGATCAGAAACTCCAAATTCGAGGTGGTCCTGGCAACCCCCTTCACGGACACAATGTTTCCAAGACAACTTAGACAAATCGGATGAATTCCACTCTCCAGGAAAGATATTTTTCTGTCTCTTTTCCGGATTTGGGAAGTTTCGAACTTGACCCCTGATCCTTGAACGTTCCCCTAGATTCCGTCCAGATACGGGCTTACTTAATTTTTATAGGGTGTGCCATTTGTTTGCCCTACATCCTCTACCCTGGCCTGTTTATTTTTCTTGAAACACAACTGTAAAGTTCTAATTTTCGTGCAACTTCCTTACATATGGTGTCAAAACACATAATCAATAATCCTTCTACGGCAAGAGGTAGGGGGAGAGAATTTCGATGGAGGCAAACAGAGCACACTAGCCTGGGAGGGCAGCCTTCACGAAGGAACGAAGCCCTGTGGAAGAGGGTGCTTTTCAGCACCCTTGTAGAGCACTTCCAAACAAAGAGACATACCCCAAGCGTGACAGGGCTCCATTCCTTCAAGGCTTCCAAGACATCTCTTGGGACACATTACCATGTGCCCAGTGGGCCCACGTGACACCAGAGCTTCGGAAAAAGAGACTGACCTTCAAAGAATGCTATGGGCCTTGGAAAGGAGGCATCGATTCTTCTCTTCAATGTCCTCAAGACATCTTTCTTGACTTTGCATTATTCTTAAGGCACAAGGGCACTGTAGGTGTGATGAACGCCAAGTCCGGCCACTTGTTTCCAATGAAGTTGCAAGCTTGAATCAGCATGACCTCCCCATAGACTTGAATAGATGACAATGTTCTCCTCTCCGTGCCTGTCCCTCTATTCTCACTTGTGGCCTAGGGTTCCTTTCTTATCCCTTGCATCAGACTCTGTTTTATCTCTTCTAGTTTCTGTGCCTGCTTTCTGTTTGCCAAACCTGTTTCTGGGTATCTGTCCCTTTAATAGCCTAGCCTAGGCCAATCCTCAGACTGTAACCATGCGGCCACCCTGGGGGACATGTTCACCGTGATGTCATAAGCGACCTCAAAATTCGAAGTTGTCCTGACAACCTCCGTGCACACAGAGTTTCACAGCCATCTCAGACCAGTCTGACTCCTCACCCTGTCTAGGTAGGATAGTTTTCCTTTTTCTGCAATTGTTGTCAGTTTCTATGTTTCTCCTTGAACTTCGAAAGGGCTCCTACATTCTCTCTAGACACTGGTTTCACTCCTGTAAGATTATCCTGGGTTTTATCTCTTATATCTTGGGTAGATGGCAAAATGGGTGGACCTTACCCAGAAAAAGTCCTGGACTCCCTCACAAGTTGAAGTTGCCCAGGGAATGTTCTGATGCACAATGAGGGTGTCATCTCGTGGCACTCTGCCAATTCCACCTTGGCAGGTCACAAGTTTTCCTTCCTTCTGCCTTTGGGAAGTGTACCAGATACTTCCATAGATTGTAATATTCTTATGGTTCCTTTTCTTGTGCGTATTGATAACGTATCCTCACAATTGCTGCTTATTTATGATCTCTGCCCGCACCATACCATGAAATCTATATTTCCTAACACTACTAATGTGATATGCACTCGTAATGTGAAACAGTGAGGCCCGGGCCGCCCAAGCGGAATGTGGGCACTTACCTGCTCCACCACAGGGCCGGCCCTGAATTGTACTTTTGGACCAACCTTTTGCCTGAACTTGGGAAGACGTGGGCCTGTTTGGATTATTCGTGAAGGTGATTAGTAATAACATCATGGACGGTAACATTTTCCGTTCGTTCATGGGTTTAGGACTGATCATGTTCTCTTCGTAGTATTCCTCTTCACCTATTTGGAATGGTCTGCCTTTCTGTAGCATCTGTAAGCATTTGGAGGTGATTTTCCATCCTTGGAAGTTCACCTTCCGTAAACTCTTTCCGCCCCCAAAGCTTTATGACATCATTCTGGACCCCGTTTTGGATTTTTGATTTGAGGTGAATTTATAGCCATGACCCTGCATTAGAACGTACTATAACTTCCAGATTCACATCCTCATTGCTTTAGACTTCTGTGTAGCTTACATCATCTTCACCAGTGTAAGACTAATCACAGGCCCTCACCACACACTTGTGCCTAATCTTCTCTTTCACCCTCCGTCACCGCCCCTCTTTGCCTCTGGGAGCCCGCATTCAAATGTTCAGTGCCACCTGTTGGTTAGTGCTTGCTTTTTCTTCTCCTTGTAAGTGAGATTCTATGGTATTTGAATTTCTCCCTGGGGCTTGTTACACTTCCCCTAAAACCCTCACAGCCATTCTGGTGGTCACAAATGGCTGGATTGCATCATTTGTTCCGGCTGAATGGTATACCATTGTGTGGCTATAGCCCATCTTCCTTCTCCAATCATCCCTTGCTGGACACCAGGGTGCTTTCCAAGTCTTGGATATCAGGAGTAAGACTGTGGTGAACACAGCCATGCACATGTCTTTATGCGGTAGTCTTTCTGACTTTTTTGGATAAGCAAGCGGCAGATTAATAGCTGGGTCATACGGGACATGGATACTTAAACTTCTGAGGCAGTTCCACACCTTTGGCATCGTGGCTGCACCGGGTTACACTCCCACCAGCAGTGCAGGAGGCTTCCCTTCTCTCCACCTCCTCTGTGACACTTGTTATTTCCTGTCTGCTTCCTTCTAGCCATGCTGACCACAGTGAGCTGCCATGGCCTTGCAGTTTGGATTTGCATTTTCCTGAGACTTAATGATGGTGAACAAGTTTTCATGCACCTACTGGCCCTCTTTCTGTCTTCTTCGGAGAAATCTCTGCTTCCATCTTTTGACCAGGTTTTCATTGGCTTGTTTTTTTTCTTGTGGAGACGTGCGAGTTGATTGTATCTTTGGGCTTTTCACCCCTTGTCCGATGTGTGGTTTGCAAACATCCTCTCCCAATTGTTGTGGTGTCTTAGTATTCAGTTGATGGTTTCCTTGAGTGGGCAGAAGTGTGTGCATTTGATGTGGTCCCGTTTGTTTCTTGTTTCCTTTGTTGCCCTTGCCCAGTCAGACATGCTTCTTCCAAATAGGCGGCTCAGACAGATGGCAAAGAGCACTCTGCCTAGGTCTTCTCCTACAAGGTTCACGGTTTCAAGTCTGCCATTCAAGGCTTTAATCCATTTCAGGTGGTGTGTGTGCCAGGTGTAACATCATGGTGTACTCTCGTTGTGTTCCATGTGGCTGTGCAGGCTTCCCAGCACCGTTTATTGTAGAGACTCTCCTTTCTCCGCTGTCTCCACTTGGCTCCCTGGTCCAAAATGGGCTGTCCATGTAAGTTTGAGTTGGGCTCTGGGCTCTCAATTGTTTTGCATGGGTCTTCATGCCTGTTTTGGGGCCCAGACTGTGCCGTTTCGGTACCTAGCGCTTCGTCCTCTATGTTGAAATCAGAAATTGTGACACGTGCCGCTTTGTTCGTTTTCCTGAGGATTCCTTTGCCTAGTCAGGGTCTCGCGTTGCTGGCTAGAAACTTTAGGATTCTCTCTTCTTCTCTGTGGCAAATACTGCTGCAACTTTGACTGGGATTGCATGGAATCCAGAGATTCCTTACTGCGGTATGAACCTTTCAAGTGTGTTAATCCTTCCATTCCTAGATCCCTCGATATCTTTTTTTTTCTTGTGTCTTCTTGAGTTTCTTTCCCCAAAGGTTTGCTAGTTTTTGAATTAACATAGAATTCACCTGTTTTGCTAAGGTTATTCACAGAGATCCTATTCTTCGTAATGGCAAGCTCCTGTTTTTTTGTTTTTTTTTTCCTTAGCTTCAGTTTTTCTGTTCTTTGCAACTTTTAATTGGTTTTGTTTTGGCACAAGTGCATTGCTGTGCTCACATCTGCTGGCAATGCTCCTGTATTTGCTGTGGAAGTCTGGCCCTGTCCAACGTCCCTTCCCATCTGCCTCTACTCTACCTCGGACGCCTGCACCAGAACAACTGAAGCAGTGGTGAGGAGGCCCAAACCGAGGATTCCACCCAGCCCATACTGGGCCACAGACCCAGAAGGTGCGGACCTCACCACTGCACCACCGGCCGGCCACTTACATGTTCAGTGGCAACGTGCAGTTGAGTGCAATGGGAGTTAAATATACTAGTGAGCCCAACTCTAGCACTGTGTAGATGAGGCTAGCTTGCTTTTCGGGTCCATTGTGATGTCAGAGGATTTGTCATAATTGTGTCCCTGAGGTCCAGCATGCTTCCTGGATACAGGTTTCAGAGCCTGCTTGGAGCAGTCTCATAACTCACCCTTCCCAGTTAGCCCATGCTTGACCTTCGCTGCCGTTTTTTGGCTTGTGAATTTCTCTGACTTTCAAACGTTCCAGCAGAGTCTGTCTAAAGACGGACATCATCTTTCATTGTGGATAATTCAGGTGTGATTTCTGTTCACCTTCCATTTTCTGGGTCCTCTTTTTCTTTTCCATAGTATACTCGTCATGGTCTTTCTCAGCTATCTCCCTTAGACATGCTTATCAGTCCGTTCACCTTCATTCCAAGGGATTAGTTTGTATTTCGTTAATCGCTGTATGTTCTCTAGGGTGAGGTGTGAGTGCTTTCGTGACTCTTGGTTGTTGTCCTTGAATTTGCACCGGTCACTTGTAGGACTCTTGGCTACCCTAGCCTAGGTCAAACTAAGCACTGAGAACACGTGGTCATGTGGGTTGGTTTGACATCCTGAGATCATAAACTCCAAATTCGAGGTGGTCCTGGCAACCCCCTTCACGGACACAATGTTTCCAAGACAACTTAGACAAATCGGATGAATTCCACTCTCCAGGAAAGATATTTTTCTGTCTCTTTTCCGGATTTGGGAAGTTTCGAACTTGACCCCTGATCCTTGAACGTTCCCCTAGATTCCGTCCAGATACGGGCTTACTTAATTTTTATAGGGTGTGCCATTTGTTTGCCCTACATCCTCTACCCTGGCCTGTTTATTTTTCTTGAAACACAACTGTAAAGTTCTAATTTTCGTGCAACTTCCTTACATATGGTGTCAAAACACATAATCAATAATCCTTCTACGGCAAGAGGTAGGGGGAGAGAATTTCGATGGAGGCAAACAGAGCACACTAGCCTGGGAGGGCAGCCTTCACGAAGGAACGAAGCCCTGTGGAAGAGGGTGCTTTTCAGCACCCTTGTAGAGCACTTCCAAACAAAGAGACATACCCCAAGCGTGACAGGGCTCCATTCCTTCAAGGCTTCCAAGACATCTCTTGGGACACATTACCATGTGCCCAGTGGGCCCACGTGACACCAGAGCTTCGGAAAAAGAGACTGACCTGCAAAGAATGCTATGGGCCTTGGAAAGGAGGCATCGATTCTTCTCTTCAATGTCCTCAAGACATCTTTCTTGACTTTGCATTATGCTTAAGGCACAAGGGCACTGTAGGTGCGATGAACCCCAAGTCCGGCCACTTGTTTCCAATGAAGTTGCAAGCTTGAATCAGCATGACCTCCCCATAGACTTGAATAGATGACAATGTTCTCCTCTCCGTGCCTGTCCCTCTATTCTCACTTGTGGCCTAGGGTTCCTTTCTTATCCCTTGCATCAGACTCTGTTTTATCTCTTCTAGTTTCTGTGCCTGCTTTCTGTTTGCCAAACCTGTTTCTGGGTATCTGTCCCTTTAATAGCCTAGCCTAGGCCAATCCTCAGACTGTAACCATGCGGCCACCCTGGGGGACATGTTCACCGTGATGTCATAAGCGACCTCAAAATTCGAAGTTGTCCTGACAACCTCCGTGCACACAGAGTTTCACAGCCATCTCAGACCAGTCTGACTCCTCACCCTGTCTAGGTAGGATAGTTTTCCTTTTTCTGCAATTGTTGTCAGTTTCTATCTTTCTCCTTGAACTTCGAAAGGGCTCCTACATTCTCTCTAGACACTGGTTTCACTCCTGTAAGATTATCCTGGGTTTTATCTCTTATATCTTGGGTAGATGGCAAAATGGGTGGACCTTACCCAGAAAAAGTCCTGGACTCCCTCACAAGTTGAAGTTGCCCAGGGAATGTTCTGATGCACAATGAGGGTGTCATCTCGTGGCACTCTGCCAATTCCACCTTGGCAGGTCACAAGATTTCCTTCCTTCTGCCTTTGGGAAGTGTACCAGATACTTCCATAGATTGTAATATTCTTATGGTTCCTTTTCTTGTGCGTATTGATAACGTATCCTCACAATTGCTGCTTATTTATGATCTCTGCCCGCACCATACCATGAAATCTATATTTCCTAACACTACTAATGTGATATGCACTCGTAATGTGAAACAGTGAGGCCCGGGCCGCCCAAGCGGAATGTGGGCACTTACCTGCTCCACCACAGGGCCGGCCCTGAATTGTACTTTTGGACCAACCTTTTGCCTGAACTTGGGAAGACGTGGGCCTGTTTGGATTATTCGTGAAGGTGATTAGTAATAACATCATGGACGGTAACATTTTCCGTTCGTTCATGGGTTTAGGACTGATCATGTTCTCTTCGTAGTATTCCTCTTCACCTATTTGGAATGGTCTGCCTTTCTGTAGCATCTGTAAGCATTTGGAGGTGATTTTCCATCCTTGGAAGTTCACCTTCCGTAAACTCTTTCCGCCCCCAAAGCTTTATGACATCATTCTGGACCCCGTTTTGGATTTTTGATTTGAGGTGAATTTATAGCCATGACCCTGCATTAGAACGTACTATAACTTCCAGATTCACATCCTCATTGCTTTAGACTTCTGTGTAGCTTACATCATCTTCACCAGTGTAAGACTAATCACAGGCCCTCACCACACACTTGTGCCTAATCTTCTCTTTCACCCTCCGTCACCGCCCCTCTTTGCCTCTGGGAGCCCGCATTCAAATGTTCAGTGCCACCTGTTGGTTAGTGCTTGCTTTTTCTTCTCCTTGTAAGTGAGATTCTATGGTATTTGAATTTCTCCCTGGGGCTTGTTACACTTCCCCTAAAACCCTCACAGCCATTCTGGTGGTCACAAATGGCTGGATTGCATCATTTGTTCCGGCTGAGTGGTATACCATTGTGTGGCTATAGCCCATCTTCCTTCTCCAATCATCCCTTGCTGGACACCAGGGTGCTTTCCAAGTCTTGGATATCAGGAGTAAGACTGTGGTGAACACAGCCATGCACATGTCTTTATGCGGTAGTCTTTCTGACTTTTTTGGATAAGCAAGCGGCAGATTAATAGCTGGGTCATACGGGACATGGATACTTAAACTTCTGAGGCAGTTCCACACCTTTGGCATCGTGGCTGCACCGGGTTACACTCCCACCAGCAGTGCAGGAGGCTTCCCTTCTCTCCACCTCCTCTGTGACACTTGTTATTTCCTGTCTGCTTCCTTCTAGCCATGCTGACCACAGTGAGCTGCCATGGCCTTGCAGTTTGGATTTGCATTTTCCTGAGACTTAATGATGGTGAACAAGTTTTCATGCACCTACTGGCCCTCTTTCTGTCTTCTTCGGAGAAATCTCTGCTTCCATCTTTTGACCAGGTTTTCATTGGCTTGTTTTTTTTCTTGTGGAGACGTGCGAGTTGATTGTATCTTTGGGCTTTTCACCCCTTGTCCGATGTGTGGTTTGCAAACATCCTCTCCCAATTGTTGTGGTGTCTTAGTATTCAGTTGATGGTTTCCTTGAGTGGGCAGAAGTGTGTGCATTTGATGTGGTCCCGTTTGTTTCTTGTTTCCTTTGTTGCCCTTGCCCAGTCAGACATGCTTCTTCCAAATAGGCGGCTCAGACAGATGGCAAAGAGCACTCTGCCTAGGTCTTCTCCTACAAGGTTCACGGTTTCAAGTCTGCCATTCAAGGCTTTAATCCATTTCAGGTGGTGTGTGTGCCAGGTGTAACATCATGGTGTACTCTCGTTGTGTTCCATGTGGCTGTGCAGGCTTCCCAGCACCGTTTATTGTAGAGACTCTCCTTTCTCCGCTGTCTCCACTTGGCTCCCTGGTCCAAAATGGGCTGTCCATGTAAGTTTGAGTTGGGCTCTGGGCTCTCAATTGTTTTGCATGGGTCTTCATGCCTGTTTTGGGGCCCAGACTGTGCCGTTTCGGTACCTAGCGCTTCGTCCTCTATGTTGAAATCAGAAATTGTGACACGTGCCGCTTTGTTCGTTTTCCTGAGGATTCCTTTGCCTAGTCAGGGTCTCGTGTTGCTGGCTAGAAACTTTAGGATTCTCTCTTCTTCTCTGTGGCAAATACTGCTGCAACTTTGACTGGGATTGCATGGAATCCAGAGATTCCTTACTGCGGTATGAACCTTTCAAGTGTGTTAATCCTTCCATTCCTAGATCCCTCGATATCTTTTTTTTTCTTGTGTCTTCTTGAGTTTCTTTCCCCAAAGGTTTGCTAGTTTTTGAATTAACATAGAATTCACCTGTTTTGCTAAGGTTATTCACAGAGATCCTATTCTTCGTAATGGCAAGCTCCTGTTTTTTTGTTTTTTTTTTCCTTAGCTTCAGTTTTTCTGTTCTTTGCAACTTTTAATTGGTTTTGTTTTGGCACAAGTGCATTGCTGTGCTCACATCTGCTGGCAATGCTCCTGTATTTGCTGTGGAAGTCTGGCCCTGTCCAACGTCCCTTCCCATCTGCCTCTACTCTACCTCGGACGCCTGCACCAGAACAACTGAAGCAGTGGTGAGGAGGCCCAAACCGAGGATTCCACCCAGCCCATACTGGGCCACAGACCCAGAAGGTGCGGACCTCACCACTGCACCACCGGCCGGCCACTTACATGTTCAGTGGCAACGTGCAGTTGAGTGCAATGGGAGTTAAATATACTAGTGAGCCCAACTCTAGCACTGTGTAGATGAGGCTAGGTTGTTTTTCGGGTCCATTGTGATGTCAGAGGATTTGTCATAATTGTGTCCCTGAGGTCCAGCATGCTTCCTGGATACAGGTTTCAGAGCCTGCTTGGAGCAGTCTCATAACTCACCCTTCCCAGTTAGCCCATGCTTGACCTTCGCTGCCGTTTTTTGGCTTGTGAATTTCTCTGACTTTCAAACGTTCCAGCAGAGTCTGTCTAAAGACGGACATCATCTTTCATTGTGGATAATTCAGGTGTGATTTCTGTTCACCTTCCATTTTCTGGGTCCTCTTTTTCTTTTCCATAGTATACTCGTCATGGTCTTTCTCAGCTATCTCCCTTAGACATGCTTATCAGTCCGTTCTCCTTCATTCCAAGGGATTAGTTTGTATTTCTTTAATCGCTGTATGTTCTCTAGGGTGAGGTGTGAGTGCTTTCGTGACTCTTGGTTGTTGTCCTTGAATTTGCACCGGTCACTTGTAGGACTCTTGGCTACCCTAGCCTAGGTCAAACTAAGCACTGAGAACACGTGGTCATGTGGGTTGGTTTGACATCCTGAGATCAGAAACTCCAAATTCGAGGTGGTCCTGGCAACCCCCTTCACGGACACAATGTTTCCAAGACAACTTAGACAAATCGGATGAATTCCACTCTCCAGGAAAGATATTTTTCTGTCTCTTTTCCGGATTTGGGAAGTTTCGAACTTGACCCCTGATCCTTGAACGTTCCCCTAGATTCCGTCCAGATACGGGCTTACTTAATTTTTATAGGGTGTGCCATTTGTTTGCCCTACATCCTCTACCCTGGCCTGTTTATTTTTCTTGAAACACAACTGTAAAGTTCTAATTTTCGTGCAACTTCCTTACAAATGGTGTCAAAACACATAATCAATAATCCTTCTACGGCAAGAGGTAGGGGGAGAGAATTTCGATGGAGGCAAACAGAGCACACTAGCCTGGGAGGGCAGCCTTCACGAAGGAACGAAGCCCTGTGGAAGAGGGTGCTTTTCAGCACCCTTGTAGAGCACTTCCAAACAAAGAGACATACCCCAAGCGTGACAGGGCTCCATTCCTTCAAGGCTTCCAAGACATCTCTTGGGACACATTACCATGTGCCCAGTGGGCCCACGTGACACCAGAGCTTCGGAAAAAGAGACTGACCTGCAAAGAATGCTATGGGCCTTGGAAAGGAGGCATCGATTCTTCTCTTCAATGTCCTCAAGACATCTTTCTTGACTTTGCATTATGCTTAAGGCACAAGGGCACTGTAGGTGCGATGAACCCCAAGTCCGGCCACTTGTTTCCAATGAAGTTGCAAGCTTGAATCAGCATGACCTCCCCATAGACTTGAATAGATGACAATGTTCTCCTCTCCGTGCCTGTCCCTCTATTCTCACTTGTGGCCTAGGGTTCCTTTCTTATCCCTTGCATCAGACTCTGTTTTATCTCTTCTAGTTTCTGTGCCTGCTTTCTGTTTGCCAAACCTGTTTCTGGGTATCTGTCCCTTTAATAGCCTAGCCTAGGCCAATCCTCAGACTGTAACCATGCGGCCACCCTGGGGGACATGTTCACCGTGATGTCATAAGCGACCTCAAAATTCGAAGTTGTCCTGACAACCTCCGTGCACACAGAGTTTCACAGCCATCTCAGACCAGTCTGACTCCTCACCCTGTCTAGGTAGGATAGTTTTCCTTTTTCTGCAATTGTTGTCAGTTTCTATCTTTCTCCTTGAACTTCGAAAGGGCTCCTACATTCTCTCTAGACACTGGTTTCACTCCTGTAAGATTATCCTGGGTTTTATCTCTTATATCTTGGGTAGATGGCAAAATGGGTGGACCTTACCCAGAAAAAGTCCTGGACTCCCTCACAAGTTGAAGTTGCCCAGGGAATGTTCTGATGCACAATGAGGGTGTCATCTCGTGGCACTCTGCCAATTCCACCTTGGCAGGTCACAAGATTTCCTTCCTTCTGCCTTTGGGAAGTGTACCAGATACTTCCATAGATTGTAATATTCTTATGGTTCCTTTTCTTGTGCGTATTGATAACGTATCCTCACAATTGCTGCTTATTTATGATCTCTGCCCGCACCATACCATGAAATCTATATTTCCTAACACTACTAATGTGATATGCACTCGTAATGTGAAACAGTGAGGCCCGGGCCGCCCAAGCGGAATGTGGGCACTTACCTGCTCCACCACAGGGCCGGCCCTGAATTGTACTTTTGGACCAACCTTTTGCCTGAACTTGGGAAGACGTGGGCCTGTTTGGATTATTCGTGAAGGTGATTAGTAATAACATCATGGACGGTAACATTTTCCGTTCGTTCATGGGTTTAGGACTGATCATGTTCTCTTCGTAGTATTCCTCTTCACCTATTTGGAATGGTCTGCCTTTCTGTAGCATCTGTAAGCATTTGGAGGTGATTTTCCATCCTTGGAAGTTCACCTTCCGTAAACTCTTTCCGCCCCCAAAGCTTTATGACATCATTCTGGACCCCTTTTTGGATTTTTGATTTGAGGTGAATTTATAGCCATGACCCTGCATTAGAACGTACTATAACTTCCAGATTCACATCCTCATTGCTTTAGACTTCTGTGTAGCTTACATCATCTTCACCAGTGTAAGACTAATCACAGGCCCTCACCACACACTTGTGCCTAATCTTCTCTTTCACCCTCCGTCACCGCCCCTCTTTGCCTCTGGGAGCCCGCATTCAAATGTTCAGTGCCACCTGTTGGTTAGTGCTTGCTTTTTCTTCTCCTTGTAAGTGAGATTCTATGGTATTTGAATTTCTCACTGGGGCTTGTTACACTTCCCCTAAAACCCTCACAGCCATTCTGGTGGTCACAAATGGCTGGATTGCATCATTTGTTCCGGCTGAGTGGTATACCATTGTGTGGCTATAGCCCATCTTCCTTCTCCAATCATCCCTTGCTGGACACCAGGGTGCTTTCCAAGTCTTGGATATCAGGAGTAAGACTGTGGTGAACACAGCCATGCACATGTCTTTATGCGGTAGTCTTTCTGACTTTTTTGGATAAGCAAGCGGCAGATTAATAGCTGGGTCATACGGGACATGGATACTTAAACTTCTGAGGCAGTTCCACACCTTTGGCATCGTGGCTGCACCGGGTTACACTCCCACCAGCAGTGCAGGAGGCTTCCCTTCTCTCCACCTCCTCTCTGACACTTGTTATTTCCTGTCTGCTTCCTTCTAGCCATGCTGACCACAGTGAGCTGCCATGGCCTTGCAGTTTGGATTTGCATTTTCCTGAGACTTAATGATGGTGAACAAGTTTTCATGCACCTACTGGCCCTCTTTCTGTCTTCTTCGGAGAAATCTCTGCTTCCATCTTTTGACCAGGTTTTCATTGGCTTGTTTTTTTTCTTGTGGAGACGTGCGAGTTGATTGTATCTTTGGGCTTTTCACCCCTTGTCCGATGTGTGGTTTGCAAACATCCTCTCCCAATTGTTGTGGTGTCTTAGTATTCAGTTGATGGTTTCCTTGAGTGGGCAGAAGTGTGTGCATTTGATGTGGTCCCGTTTGTTTCTTGTTTCCTTTGTTGCCCTTGCCCAGTCAGACATGCTTCTTCCAAATAGGCGGCTCAGACAGATGGCAAAGAGCACTCTGCCTAGGTCTTCTCCTACAAGGTTCACGGTTTCAAGTCTGCCATTCAAGGCTTTAATCCATTTCAGGTGGTGTGTGTGCCAGGTGTAACATCATGGTGTACTCTCGTTGTGTTCCATGTGGCTGTGCAGGCTTCCCAGCACCGTTTATTGTAGAGACTCTCCTTTCTCCGCTGTCTCCACTTGGCTCCCTGGTCCAAAATGGGCTGTCCATGTAAGTTTGAGTTGGGCTCTGGGCTCTCAATTGTTTTGCATGGGTCTTCATGCCTGTTTTGGGGCCCAGACTGTGCCGTTTCGGTACCTAGCGCTTCGTCCTCTATGTTGAAATCAGAAATTGTGACACGTGCCGCTTTGTTCGTTTTCCTGAGGATTCCTTTGCCTAGTCAGGGTCTCGTGTTGCTGGCTAGAAACTTTAGGATTCTCTCTTCTTCTCTGTGGCAAATACTGCTGCAACTTTGACTGGGATTGCATGGAATCCAGAGATTCCTTACTGCGGTATGAACCTTTCAAGTGTGTTAATCCTTCCATTCCTAGATCCCTCGATATCTTTTTTTTTCTTGTGTCTTCTTGAGTTTCTTTCCCCAAAGGTTTGCTAGTTTTTGAATTAACATAGAATTCACCTGTTTTGCTAAGGTTATTCACAGAGATCCTATTCTTCGTAATGGCAAGCTCCTGTTTTTTTGTTTTTTTTTTCCTTAGCTTCAGTTTTTCTGTTCTTTGCAACTTTTAATTGGTTTTGTTTTGGCACAAGTGCATTGCTGTGCTCACATCTGCTGGCAATGCTCCTGTATTTGCTGTGGAAGTCTGGCCCTGTCCAACGTCCCTTCCCATCTGCCTCTACTCTACCTCGGACGCCTGCACCAGAACAACTGAAGCAGTGGTGAGGAGGCCCAAACCGAGGATTCCACCCAGCCCATACTGGGCCACAGACCCAGAAGGTGCGGACCTCACCACTGCACCACCGGCCGGCCACTTACATGTTCAGTGGCAACGTGCAGTTGAGTGCAATGGGAGTTAAATATACTAGTGAGCCCAACTCTAGCACTGTGTAGATGAGGCTAGGTTGTTTTTCGGGTCCATTGTGATGTCAGAGGATTTGTCATAATTGTGTCCCTGAGGTCCAGCATGCTTCCTGGATACAGGTTTCAGAGCCTGCTTGGAGCAGTCTCATAACTCACCCTTCCCAGTTAGCCCATGCTTGACCTTCGCTGCCGTTTTTTGGCTTGTGAATTTCTCTGACTTTCAAACGTTCCAGCAGAGTCTGTCTAAAGACGGACATCATCTTTCATTGTGGATAATTCAGGTGTGATTTCTGTTCACCTTCCATTTTCTGGGTCCTCTTTTTCTTTTCCATAGTATACTCGTCATGGTCTTTCTCAGCTATCTCCCTTAGACATGCTTATCAGTCCGTTCTCCTTCATTCCAAGGGATTAGTTTGTATTTCTTTAATCGCTGTATGTTCTCTAGGGTGAGGTGTGAGTGCTTTCGTGACTCTTGGTTGTTGTCCTTGAATTTGCACCGGTCACTTGTAGGACTCTTGGCTACCCTAGCCTAGGTCAAACTAAGCACTGAGAACACGTGGTCATGTGGGTTGGTTTGACATCCTGAGATCAGAAACTCCAAATTCGAGGTGGTCCTGGCAACCCCCTTCACGGACACAATGTTTCCAAGACAACTTAGACAAATCGGATGAATTCCACTCTCCAGGAAAGATATTTTTCTGTCTCTTTTCCGGATTTGGGAAGTTTCGAACTTGACCCCTGATCCTTGAACGTTCCCCTAGATTCCGTCCAGATACGGGCTTACTTAATTTTTATAGGGTGTGCCATTTGTTTGCCCTACATCCTCTACCCTGGCCTGTTTATTTTTCTTGAAACACAACTGTAAAGTTCTAATTTTCGTGCAACTTCCTTACATATGGTGTCAAAACACATAATCAATAATCCTTCTACGGCAAGAGGTAGGGGGAGAGAATTTCGATGGAGGCAAACAGAGCACACTAGCCTGGGAGGGCAGCCTTCACGAAGGAACGAAGCCCTGTGGAAGAGGGTGCTTTTCAGCACCCTTGTAGAGCACTTCCAAACAAAGAGACATACCCCAAGCGTGACAGGGCTCCATTCCTTCAAGGCTTCCAAGACATCTCTTGGGACACATTACCATGTGCCCAGTGGGCCCACGTGACACCAGAGCTTCGGAAAAAGAGACTGACCTGCAAAGAATGCTATGGGCCTTGGAAAGGAGGCATCGATTCTTCTCTTCAATGTCCTCAAGACATCTTTCTTGACTTTGCATTATGCTTAAGGCACAAGGGCACTGTAGGTGCGATGAACCCCAAGTCCGGCCACTTGTTTCCAATGAAGTTGCAAGCTTGAATCAGCATGACCTCCCCATAGACTTGAATAGATGACAATGTTCTCCTCTCCGTGCCTGTCCCTCTATTCTCACTTGTGGCCTAGGGTTCCTTTCTTATCCCTTGCATCAGACTCTGTTTTATCTCTTCTAGTTTCTGTGCCTGCTTTCTGTTTGCCAAACCTGTTTCTGGGTATCTGTCCCTTTAATAGCCTAGCCTAGGCCAATCCTCAGACTGTAACCATGCGGCCACCCTGGGGGACATGTTCACCGTGATGTCATAAGCGACCTCAAAATTCGAAGTTGTCCTGACAACCTCCGTGCACACAGAGTTTCACAGCCATCTCAGACCAGTCTGACTCCTCACCCTGTCTAGGTAGGATAGTTTTCCTTTTTCTGCAATTGTTGTCAGTTTCTATCTTTCTCCTTGAACTTCGAAAGGGCTCCTACATTCTCTCTAGACACTGGTTTCACTCCTGTAAGATTATCCTGGGTTTTATCTCTTATATCTTGGGTAGATGGCAAAATGGGTGGACCTTACCCAGAAAAAGTCCTGGACTCCCTCACAAGTTGAAGTTGCCCAGGGAATGTTCTGATGCACAATGAGGGTGTCATCTCGTGGCACTCTGCCAATTCCACCTTGGCAGGTCACAAGATTTCCTTCCTTCTGCCTTTGGGAAGTGTACCAGATACTTCCATAGATTGTAATATTCTTATGGTTCCTTTTCTTGTGCGTATTGATAACGTATCCTCACAATTGCTGCTTATTTATGATCTCTGCCCGCACCATACCATGAAATCTATATTTCCTAACACTACTAATGTGATATGCACTCGTAATGTGAAACAGTGAGGCCCGGGCCGCCCAAGCGGAATGTGGGCACTTACCTGCTCCACCACAGGGCCGGCCCTGAATTGTACTTTTGGACCAACCTTTTGCCTGAACTTGGGAAGACGTGGGCCTGTTTGGATTATTCGTGAAGGTGATTAGTAATAACATCATGGACGGTAACATTTTCCGTTCGTTCATGGGTTTAGGACTGATCATGTTCTCTTCGTAGTATTCCTCTTCACCTATTTGGAATGGTCTGCCTTTCTGTAGCATCTGTAAGCATTTGGAGGTGATTTTCCATCCTTGGAAGTTCACCTTCCGTAAACTCTTTCCGCCCCCAAAGCTTTATGACATCATTCTGGACCCCTTTTTGGATTTTTGATTTGAGGTGAATTTATAGCCATGACCCTGCATTAGAACGTACTATAACTTCCAGATTCACATCCTCATTGCTTTAGACTTCTGTGTAGCTTACATCATCTTCACCAGTGTAAGACTAATCACAGGCCCTCACCACACACTTGTGCCTAATCTTCTCTTTCACCCTCCGTCACCGCCCCTCTTTGCCTCTGGGAGCCCGCATTCAAATGTTCAGTGCCACCTGTTGGTTAGTGCTTGCTTTTTCTTCTCCTTGTAAGTGAGATTCTATGGTATTTGAATTTCTCCCTGGGGCTTGTTACACTTCCCCTAAAACCCTCACAGCCATTCTGGTGGTCACAAATGGCTGGATTGCATCATTTGTTCCGGCTGAGTGGTATACCATTGTGTGGCTATAGCCCATCTTCCTTCTCCAATCATCCCTTGCTGGACACCAGGGTGCTTTCCAAGTCTTGGATATCAGGAGTAAGACTGTGGTGAACACAGCCATGCACATGTCTTTATGCGGTAGTCTTTCTGACTTTTTTGGATAAGCAAGCGGCAGATTAATAGCTGGGTCATACGGGACATGGATACTTAAACTTCTGAGGCAGTTCCACACCTTTGGCATCGTGGCTGCACCGGGTTACACTCCCACCAGCAGTGCAGGAGGCTTCCCTTCTCTCCACCTCCTCTCTGACACTTGTTATTTCCTGTCTGCTTCCTTCTAGCCATGCTGACCACAGTGAGCTGCCATGGCCTTGCAGTTTGGATTTGCATTTTCCTGAGACTTAATGATGGTGAACAAGTTTTCATGCACCTACTGGCCCTCTTTCTGTCTTCTTCGGAGAAATCTCTGCTTCCATCTTTTGACCAGGTTTTCATTGGCTTGTTTTTTTTCTTGTGGAGACGTGCGAGTTGATTGTATCTTTGGGCTTTTCACCCCTTGTCCGATGTGTGGTTTGCAAACATCCTCTCCCAATTGTTGTGGTGTCTTAGTATTCAGTTGATGGTTTCCTTGAGTGGGCAGAAGTGTGTGCATTTGATGTGGTCCCGTTTGTTTCTTGTTTCCTTTGTTGCCCTTGCCCAGTCAGACATGCTTCTTCCAAATAGGCGGCTCAGACAGATGGCAAAGAGCACTCTGCCTAGGTCTTCTCCTACAAGGTTCACGGTTTCAAGTCTGCCATTCAAGGCTTTAATCCATTTCAGGTGGTGTGTGTGCCAGGTGTAACATCATGGTGTACTCTCGTTGTGTTCCATGTGGCTGTGCAGGCTTCCCAGCACCGTTTATTGTAGAGACTCTCCTTTCTCCGCTGTCTCCACTTGGCTCCCTGGTCCAAAATGGGCTGTCCATGTAAGTTTGAGTTGGGCTCTGGGCTCTCAATTGTTTTGCATGGGTCTTCATGCCTGTTTTGGGGCCCAGACTGTGCCGTTTCGGTACCTAGCGCTTCGTCCTCTATGTTGAAATCAGAAATTGTGACACGTGCCGCTTTGTTCGTTTTCCTGAGGATTCCTTTGCCTAGTCAGGGTCTCGCGTTGCTGGCTAGAAACTTTAGGATTCTCTCTTCTTCTCTGTGGCAAATACTGCTGCAACTTTGACTGGGATTGCATGGAATCCAGAGATTCCTTACTGCGGTATGAACCTTTCAAGTGTGTTAATCCTTCCATTCCTAGATCCCTCGATATCTTTTTTTTTCTTGTGTCTTCTTGAGTTTCTTTCCCCAAAGGTTTGCTAGTTTTTGAATTAACATAGAATTCACCTGTTTTGCTAAGGTTATTCACAGAGATCCTATTCTTCGTAATGGCAAGCTCCTGTTTTTTTGTTTTTTTTTTCCTTAGCTTCAGTTTTTCTGTTCTTTGCAACTTTTAATTGGTTTTGTTTTGGCACAAGTGCATTGCTGTGCTCACATCTGCTGGCAATGCTCCTGTATTTGCTGTGGAAGTCTGGCCCTGTCCAACGTCCCTTCCCATCTGCCTCTACTCTACCTCGGACGCCTGCACCAGAACAACTGAAGCAGTGGTGAGGAGGCCCAAACCGAGGATTCCACCCAGCCCATACTGGGCCACAGACCCAGAAGGTGCGGACCTCACCACTGCACCACCGGCCGGCCACTTACATGTTCAGTGGCAACGTGCAGTTGAGTGCAATGGGAGTTAAATATACTAGTGAGCCCAACTCTAGCACTGTGTAGATGAGGCTAGGTTGCTTTTCGGGTCCATTGTGATGTCAGAGGATTTGTCATAATTGTGTCCCTGAGGTCCAGCATGCTTCCTGGATACAGGTTTCAGAGCCTGCTTGGAGCAGTCTCATAACTCACCCTTCCCAGTTAGCCCATGCTTGACCTTCGCTGCCGTTTTTTCGCTTGTGAATTTCTCTGACTTTCAAACGTTCCAGCAGAGTCTGTCTAAAGACGGACATCATCTTTCATTGTGGATAATTCAGGTGTGATTTCTGTTCACCTTCCATTTTCTGGGTCCTCTTTTTCTTTTCCATAGTATACTCGTCATGGTCTTTCTCAGCTATCTCCCTTAGACATGCTTATCAGTCCGTTCACCTTCATTCCAAGGGATTAGTTTGTATTTCGTTAATCGCTGTATGTTCTCTAGGGTGAGGTGTGAGTGCTTTCGTGACTCTTGGTTGTTGTCCTTGAATTTGCACCGGTCACTTGTAGGACTCTTGGCTACCCTAGCCTAGGTCAAACTAAGCACTGAGAACACGTGGTCATGTGGGTTGGTTTGACATCCTGAGATCAGAAACTCCAAATTCGAGGTGGTCCTGGCAACCCCCTTCACGGACACAATGTTTCCAAGACAACTTAGACAAATCGGATGAATTCCACTCTCCAGGAAAGATATTTTTCTGTCTCTTTTCCGGATTTGGGAAGTTTCGAACTTGACCCCTGATCCTTGAACGTTCCCCTAGATTCCGTCCAGATACGGGCTTACTTAATTTTTATAGGGTGTGCCATTTGTTTGCCCTACATCCTCTACCCTGGCCTGTTTATTTTTCTTGAAACACAACTGTAAAGTTCTAATTTTCGTGCAACTTCCTTACATATGGTGTCAAAACACATAATCAATAATCCTTCTACGGCAAGAGGTAGGGGGAGAGAATTTCGATGGAGGCAAACAGAGCACACTAGCCTGGGAGGGCAGCCTTCACGAAGGAACGAAGCCCTGTGGAAGAGGGTGCTTTTCAGCACCCTTGTAGAGCACTTCCAAACAAAGAGACATACCCCAAGCGTGACAGGGCTCCATTCCTTCAAGGCTTCCAAGACATCTCTTGGGACACATTACCATGTGCCCAGTGGGCCCACGTGACACCAGAGCTTCGGAAAAAGAGACTGACCTGCAAAGAATGCTATGGGCCTTGGAAAGGAGGCATCGATTCTTCTCTTCAATGTCCTCAAGACATCTTTCTTGACTTTGCATTATGCTTAAGGCACAAGGGCACTGTAGGTGCGATGAACCCCAAGTCCGGCCACTTGTTTCCAATGAAGTTGCAAGCTTGAATCAGCATGACCTCCCCATAGACTTGAATAGATGACAATGTTCTCCTCTCCGTGCCTGTCCCTCTATTCTCACTTGTGGCCTAGGGTTCCTTTCTTATCCCTTGCATCAGACTCTGTTTTATCTCTTCTAGTTTCTGTGCCTGCTTTCTGTTTGCCAAACCTGTTTCTGGGTATCTGTCCCTTTAATAGCCTAGCCTAGGCCAATCCTCAGACTGTAACCATGCGGCCACCCTGGGGGACATGTTCACCGTGATGTCATAAGCGACCTCAAAATTCGAAGTTGTCCTGACAACCTCCGTGCACACAGAGTTTCACAGCCATCTCAGACCAGTCTGACTCCTCACCCTGTCTAGGTAGGATAGTTTTCCTTTTTCTGCAATTGTTGTCACTTTCTATCTTTCTCCTTGAACTTCGAAAGGGCTCCTACATTCTCTCTAGACACTGGTTTCACTCCTGTAAGATTATCCTGGGTTTTATCTCTTATATCTTGGGTAGATGGCAAAATGGGTGGACCTTACCCAGAAAAAGTCCTGGACTCCCTCACAAGTTGAAGTTGCCCAGGGAATGTTCTGATGCACAATGAGGGTGTCATCTCGTGGCACTCTGCCAATTCCACCTTGGCAGGTCACAAGATTTCCTTCCTTCTGCCTTTGGGAAGTGTACCAGATACTTCCATAGATTGTAATATTCTTATGGTTCCTTTTCTTGTGCGTATTGATAACGTATCCTCACAATTGCTGCTTATTTATGATCTCTGCCCGCACCATACCATGAAATCTATATTTCCTAACACTACTAATGTGATATGCACTCGTAATGTGAAACAGTGAGGCCCGGGCCGCCCAAGCGGAATGTGGGCACTTACCTGCTCCACCACAGGGCCGGCCCTGAATTGTACTTTTGGACCAACCTTTTGCCTGAACTTGGGAAGACGTGGGCCTGTTTGGATTATTCGTGAAGGTGATTAGTAATAACATCATGGACGGTAACATTTTCCGTTCGTTCATGGGTTTAGGACTGATCATGTTCTCTTCGTAGTATTCCTCTTCACCTATTTGGAATGGTCTGCCTTTCTGTAGCATCTGTAAGCATTTGGAGGTGATTTTCCATCCTTGGAAGTTCACCTTCCGTAAACTCTTTCCGCCCCCAAAGCTTTATGACATCATTCTGGACCCCTTTTTGGATTTTTGATTTGAGGTGAATTTATAGCCATGACCCTGCATTAGAACGTACTATAACTTCCAGATTCACATCCTCATTGCTTTAGACTTCTGTGTAGCTTACATCATCTTCACCAGTGTAAGACTAATCACAGGCCCTCACCACACACTTGTGCCTAATCTTCTCTTTCACCCTCCGTCACCGCCCCTCTTTGCCTCTGGGAGCCCGCATACAAATGTTCAGTGCCACCTGTTGGTTAGTGCTTGCTTTTTCTTCTCCTTGTAAGTGAGATTCTATGGTATTTGAATTTCTCACTGGGGCTTGTTACACTTCCCCTAAAACCCTCACAGCCATTCTGGTGGTCACAAATGGCTGGATTGCATCATTTGTTCCGGCTGAGTGGTATACCATTGTGTGGCTATAGCCCATCTTCCTTCTCCAATCATCCCTTGCTGGACACCAGGGTGCTTTCCAAGTCTTGGATATCAGGAGTAAGACTGTGGTGAACACAGCCATGCACATGTCTTTATGCGGTAGTCTTTCTGACTTTTTTGGATAAGCAAGCGGCAGATTAATAGCTGGGTCATACGGGACATGGATACTTAAACTTCTGAGGCAGTTCCACACCTTTGGCATCGTGGCTGCACCGGGTTACACTCCCACCAGCAGTGCAGGAGGCTTCCCTTCTCTCCACCTCCTCTCTGACACTTGTTATTTCCTGTCTGCTTCCTTCTAGCCATGCTGACCACAGTGAGCTGCCATGGCCTTGCAGTTTGGATTTGCATTTTCCTGAGACTTAATGATGGTGAACAAGTTTTCATGCACCTACTGGCCCTCTTTCTGTCTTCTTCGGAGAAATCTCTGCTTCCATCTTTTGACCAGGTTTTCATTGGCTTGTTTTTTTTCTTGTGGAGACGTGCGAGTTGATTGTATCTTTGGGCTTTTCACCCCTTGTCCGATGTGTGGTTTGCAAACATCCTCTCCCAATTGTTGTGGTGTCTTAGTATTCAGTTGATGGTTTCCTTGAGTGGGCAGAAGTGTGTGCATTTGATGTGGTCCCGTTTGTTTCTTGTTTCCTTTGTTGCCCTTGCCCAGTCAGACATGCTTCTTCCAAATAGGCGGCTCAGACAGATGGCAAAGAGCACTCTGCCTAGGTCTTCTCCTACAAGGTTCACGGTTTCAAGTCTGCCATTCAAGGCTTTAATCCATTTCAGGTGGTGTGTGTGCCAGGTGTAACATCATGGTGTACTCTCGTTGTGTTCCATGTGGCTGTGCAGGCTTCCCAGCACCGTTTATTGTAGAGACTCTCCTTTCTCCGCTGTCTCCACTTGGCTCCCTGGTCCAAAATGGGCTGTCCATGTAAGTTTGAGTTGGGCTCTGGGCTCTCAATTGTTTTGCATGGGTCTTCATGCCTGTTTTGGGGCCCAGACTGTGCCGTTTCGGTACCTAGCGCTTCGTCCTCTATGTTGAAATCAGAAATTGTGACACGTGCCGCTTTGTTCGTTTTCCTGAGGATTCCTTTGCCTAGTCAGGGTCTCGCGTTGCTGGCTAGAAACTTTAGGATTCTCTCTTCTTCTCTGTGGCAAATACTGCTGCAACTTTGACTGGGATTGCATGGAATCCAGAGATTCCTTACTGCGGTATGAACCTTTCAAGTGTGTTAATCCTTCCATTCCTAGATCCCTCGATATCTTTTTTTTTCTTGTGTCTTCTTGAGTTTCTTTCCCCAAAGGTTTGCTAGTTTTTGAATTAACATAGAATTCACCTGTTTTGCTAAGGTTATTCACAGAGATCCTATTCTTCGTAATGGCAAGCTCCTGTTTTTTTGTTTTTTTTTTCCTTAGCTTCAGTTTTTCTGTTCTTTGCAACTTTTAATTGGTTTTGTTTTGGCACAAGTGCATTGCTGTGCTCACATCTGCTGGCAATGCTCCTGTATTTGCTGTGGAAGTCTGGCCCTGTCCAACGTCCCTTCCCATCTGCCTCTACTCTACCTCGGACGCCTGCACCAGAACAACTGAAGCAGTGGTGAGGAGGCCCAAACCGAGGATTCCACCCAGCCCATACTGGGCCACAGACCCAGAAGGTGCGGACCTCACCACTGCACCACCGGCCGGCCACTTACATGTTCAGTGGCAACGTGCAGTTGAGTGCAATGGGAGTTAAATATACTAGTGAGCCCAACTCTAGCACTGTGTAGATGAGGCTAGGTTGCTTTTCGGGTCCATTGTGATGTCAGAGGATTTGTCATAATTGTGTCCCTGAGGTCCAGCATGCTTCCTGGATACAGGTTTCAGAGCCTGCTTGGAGCAGTCTCATAACTCACCCTTCCCAGTTAGCCCATGCTTGACCTTCGCTGCCGTTTTTTCGCTTGTGAATTTCTCTGACTTTCAAACGTTCCAGCAGAGTCTGTCTAAAGACGGACATCATCTTTCATTGTGGATAATTCAGGTGTGATTTCTGTTCACCTTCCATTTTCTGGGTCCTCTTTTTCTTTTCCATAGTATACTCGTCATGGTCTTTCTCAGCTATCTCCCTTAGACATGCTTATCAGTCCGTTCACCTTCATTCCAAGGGATTAGTTTGTATTTCGTTAATCGCTGTATGTTCTCTAGGGTGAGGTGTGAGTGCTTTCGTGACTCTTGGTTGTTGTCCTTGAATTTGCACCGGTCACTTGTAGGACTCTTGGCTACCCTAGCCTAGGTCAAACTAAGCACTGAGAACACGTGGTCATGTGGGTTGGTTTGACATCCTGAGATCAGAAACTCCAAATTCGAGGTGGTCCTGGCAACCCCCTTCACGGACACAATGTTTCCAAGACAACTTAGACAAATCGGATGAATTCCACTCTCCAGGAAAGATATTTTTCTGTCTCTTTTCCGGATTTGGGAAGTTTCGAACTTGACCCCTGATCCTTGAACGTTCCCCTAGATTCCGTCCAGATACGGGCTTACTTAATTTTTATAGGGTGTGCCATTTGTTTGCCCTACATCCTCTACCCTGGCCTGTTTATTTTTCTTGAAACACAACTGTAAAGTTCTAATTTTCGTGCAACTTCCTTACATATGGTGTCAAAACACATAATCAATAATCCTTCTACGGCAAGAGGTAGGGGGAGAGAATTTCGATGGAGGCAAACAGAGCACACTAGCCTGGGAGGGCAGCCTTCACGAAGGAACGAAGCCCTGTGGAAGAGGGTGCTTTTCAGCACCCTTGTAGAGCACTTCCAAACAAAGAGACATACCCCAAGCGTGACAGGGCTCCATTCCTTCAAGGCTTCCAAGACATCTCTTGGGACACATTACCATGTGCCCAGTGGGCCCACGTGACACCAGAGCTTCGGAAAAAGAGACTGACCTGCAAAGAATGCTATGGGCCTTGGAAAGGAGGCATCGATTCTTCTCTTCAATGTCCTCAAGACATCTTTCTTGACTTTGCATTATGCTTAAGGCACAAGGGCACTGTAGGTGCGATGAACCCCAAGTCCGGCCACTTGTTTCCAATGAAGTTGCAAGCTTGAATCAGCATGACCTCCCCATAGACTTGAATAGATGACAATGTTCTCCTCTCCGTGCCTGTCCCTCTATTCTCACTTGTGGCCTAGGGTTCCTTTCTTATCCCTTGCATCAGACTCTGTTTTATCTCTTCTAGTTTCTGTGCCTGCTTTCTGTTTGCCAAACCTGTTTCTGGGTATCTGTCCCTTTAATAGCCTAGCCTAGGCCAATCCTCAGACTGTAACCATGCGGCCACCCTGGGGGACATGTTCACCGTGATGTCATAAGCGACCTCAAAATTCGAAGTTGTCCTGACAACCTCCGTGCACACAGAGTTTCACAGCCATCTCAGACCAGTCTGACTCCTCACCCTGTCTAGGTAGGATAGTTTTCCTTTTTCTGCAATTGTTGTCACTTTCTATCTTTCTCCTTGAACTTCGAAAGGGCTCCTACATTCTCTCTAGACACTGGTTTCACTCCTGTAAGATTATCCTGGGTTTTATCTCTTATATCTTGGGTAGATGGCAAAATGGGTGGACCTTACCCAGAAAAAGTCCTGGACTCCCTCACAAGTTGAAGTTGCCCAGGGAATGTTCTGATGCACAATGAGGGTGTCATCTCGTGGCACTCTGCCAATTCCACCTTGGCAGGTCACAAGATTTCCTTCCTTCTGCCTTTGGGAAGTGTACCAGATACTTCCATAGATTGTAATATTCTTATGGTTCCTTTTCTTGTGCGTATTGATAACGTATCCTCACAATTGCTGCTTATTTATGATCTCTGCCCGCACCATACCATGAAATCTATATTTCCTAACACTACTAATGTGATATGCACTCGTAATGTGAAACAGTGAGGCCCGGGCCGCCCAAGCGGAATGTGGGCACTTACCTGCTCCACCACAGGGCCGGCCCTGAATTGTACTTTTGGACCAACCTTTTGCCTGAACTTGGGAAGACGTGGGCCTGTTTGGATTATTCGTGAAGGTGATTAGTAATAACATCATGGACGGTAACATTTTCCGTTCGTTCATGGGTTTAGGACTGATCATGTTCTCTTCGTAGTATTCCTCTTCACCTATTTGGAATGGTCTGCCTTTCTGTAGCATCTGTAAGCATTTGGAGGTGATTTTCCATCCTTGGAAGTTCACCTTCCGTAAACTCTTTCCGCCCCCAAAGCTTTATGACATCATTCTGGACCCCTTTTTGGATTTTTGATTTGAGGTGAATTTATAGCCATGACCCTGCATTAGAACGTACTATAACTTCCAGATTCACATCCTCATTGCTTTAGACTTCTGTGTAGCTTACATCATCTTCACCAGTGTAAGACTAATCACAGGCCCTCACCACACACTTGTGCCTAATCTTCTCTTTCACCCTCCGTCACCGCCCCTCTTTGCCTCTGGGAGCCCGCATACAAATGTTCAGTGCCACCTGATGGTTAGTGCTTGCTTTTTCTTCTCCTTGTAAGTGAGATTCTATGGTATTTGAATTTCTCCCTGGGGCTTGTTACACTTCCCCTAAAACCCTCACAGCCATTCTGGTGGTCACAAATGGCTGGATTGCATCATTTGTTCCGGCTGAGTGGTATACCATTGTGTGGCTATAGCCCATCTTCCTTCTCCAATCATCCCTTGCTGGACACCAGGGTGCTTTCCAAGTCTTGGATATCAGGAGTAAGACTGTGGTGAACACAGCCATGCACATGTCTTTATGCGGTAGTCTTTCTGACTTTTTTGGATAAGCAAGCGGCAGATTAATAGCTGGGTCATACGGGACATGGATACTTAAACTTCTGAGGCAGTTCCACACCTTTGGCATCGTGGCTGCACCGGGTTACACTCCCACCAGCAGTGCAGGAGGCTTCCCTTCTCTCCACCTCCTCTCTGACACTTGTTATTTCCTGTCTGCTTCCTTCTAGCCATGCTGACCACAGTGAGCTGCCATGGCCTTGCAGTTTGGATTTGCATTTTCCTGAGACTTAATGATGGTGAACAAGTTTTCATGCACCTACTGGCCCTCTTTCTGTCTTCTTCGGAGAAATCTCTGCTTCCATCTTTTGACCAGGTTTTCATTGGCTTGTTTTTTTTCTTGTGGAGACGTGCGAGTTGATTGTATCTTTGGGCTTTTCACCCCTTGTCCGATGTGTGGTTTGCAAACATCCTCTCCCAATTGTTGTGGTGTCTTAGTATTCAGTTGATGGTTTCCTTGAGTGGGCAGAAGTGTGTGCATTTGATGTGGTCCCGTTTGTTTCTTGTTTCCTTTGTTGCCCTTGCCCAGTCAGACATGCTTCTTCCAAATAGGCGGCTCAGACAGATGGCAAAGAGCACTCTGCCTAGGTCTTCTCCTACAAGGTTCACGGTTTCAAGTCTGCCATTCAAGGCTTTAATCCATTTCAGGTGGTGTGTGTGCCAGGTGTAACATCATGGTGTACTCTCGTTGTGTTCCATGTGGCTGTGCAGGCTTCCCAGCACCGTTTATTGTAGAGACTCTCCTTTCTCCGCTGTCTCCACTTGGCTCCCTGGTCCAAAATGGGCTGTCCATGTAAGTTTGAGTTGGGCTCTGGGCTCTCAATTGTTTTGCATGGGTCTTCATGCCTGTTTTGGGGCCCAGACTGTGCCGTTTCGGTACCTAGCGCTTCGTCCTCTATGTTGAAATCAGAAATTGTGACACGTGCCGCTTTGTTCGTTTTCCTGAGGATTCCTTTGCCTAGTCAGGGTCTCGCGTTGCTGGCTAGAAACTTTAGGATTCTCTCTTCTTCTCTGTGGCAAATACTGCTGCAACTTTGACTGGGATTGCATGGAATCCAGAGATTCCTTACTGCGGTATGAACCTTTCAAGTGTGTTAATCCTTCCATTCCTAGATCCCTCGATATCTTTTTTTTTCTTGTGTCTTCTTGAGTTTCTTTCCCCAAAGGTTTGCTAGTTTTTGAATTAACATAGAATTCACCTGTTTTGCTAAGGTTATTCACAGAGATCCTATTCTTCGTAATGGCAAGCTCCTGTTTTTTTGTTTTTTTTTTCCTTAGCTTCAGTTTTTCTGTTCTTTGCAACTTTTAATTGGTTTTGTTTTGGCACAAGTGCATTGCTGTGCTCACATCTGCTGGCAATGCTCCTGTATTTGCTGTGGAAGTCTGGCCCTGTCCAACGTCCCTTCCCATCTGCCTCTACTCTACCTCGGACGCCTGCACCAGAACAACTGAAGCAGTGGTGAGGAGGCCCAAACCGAGGATTCCACCCAGCCCATACTGGGCCACAGACCCAGAAGGTGCGGACCTCACCACTGCACCACCGGCCGGCCACTTACATGTTCAGTGGCAACGTGCAGTTGAGTGCAATGGGAGTTAAATATACTAGTGAGCCCAACTCTAGCACTGTGTAGATGAGGCTAGGTTGCTTTTCGGGTCCATTGTGATGTCAGAGGATTTGTCATAATTGTGTCCCTGAGGTCCAGCATGCTTCCTGGATACAGGTTTCAGAGCCTGCTTGGAGCAGTCTCATAACTCACCCTTCCCAGTTAGCCCATGCTTGACCTTCGCTGCCGTTTTTTGGCTTGTGAATTTCTCTGACTTTCAAACGTTCCAGCAGAGTCTGTCTAAAGACGGACATCATCTTTCATTGTGGATAATTCAGGTGTGATTTCTGTTCACCTTCCATTTTCTGGGTCCTCTTTTTCTTTTCCATAGTATACTCGTCATGGTCTTTCTCAGCTATCTCCCTTAGACATGCTTATCAGTCCGTTCACCTTCATTCCAAGGGATTAGTTTGTATTTCGTTAATCGCTGTATGTTCTCTAGGGTGAGGTGTGAGTGCTTTCGTGACTCTTGGTTGTTGTCCTTGAATTTGCACCGGTCACTTGTAGGACTCTTGGCTACCCTAGCCTAGGTCAAACTAAGCACTGAGAACACGTGGTCATGTGGGTTGGTTTGACATCCTGAGATCATAAACTCCAAATTCGAGGTGGTCCTGGCAACCCCCTTCACGGACACAATGTTTCCAAGACAACTTAGACAAATCGGATGAATTCCACTCTCCAGGAAAGATATTTTTCTGTCTCTTTTCCGGATTTGGGAAGTTTCGAACTTGACCCCTGATCCTTGAACGTTCCCCTAGATTCCGTCCAGATACGGGCTTACTTAATTTTTATAGGGTGTGCCATTTGTTTGCCCTACATCCTCTACCCTGGCCTGTTTATTTTTCTTGAAACACAACTGTAAAGTTCTAATTTTCGTGCAACTTCCTTACATATGGTGTCAAAACACATAATCAATAATCCTTCTACGGCAAGAGGTAGGGGGAGAGAATTTCGATGGAGGCAAACAGAGCACACTAGCCTGGGAGGGCAGCCTTCACGAAGGAACGAAGCCCTGTGGAAGAGGGTGCTTTTCAGCACCCTTGTAGAGCACTTCCAAACAAAGAGACATACCCCAAGCGTGACAGGGCTCCATTCCTTCAAGGCTTCCAAGACATCTCTTGGGACACATTACCATGTGCCCAGTGGGCCCACGTGACACCAGAGCTTCGGAAAAAGAGACTGACCTGCAAAGAATGCTATGGGCCTTGGAAAGGAGGCATCGATTCTTCTCTTCAATGTCCTCAAGACATCTTTCTTGACTTTGCATTATGCTTAAGGCACAAGGGCACTGTAGGTGCGATGAACCCCAAGTCCGGCCACTTGTTTCCAATGAAGTTGCAAGCTTGAATCAGCATGACCTCCCCATAGACTTGAATAGATGACAATGTTCTCCTCTCCGTGCCTGTCCCTCTATTCTCACTTGTGGCCTAGGGTTCCTTTCTTATCCCTTGCATCAGACTCTGTTTTATCTCTTCTAGTTTCTGTGCCTGCTTTCTGTTTGCCAAACCTGTTTCTGGGTATCTGTCCCTTTAATAGCCTAGCCTAGGCCAATCCTCAGACTGTAACCATGCGGCCACCCTGGGGGACATGTTCACCGTGATGTCATAAGCGACCTCAAAATTCGAAGTTGTCCTGACAACCTCCGTGCACACAGAGTTTCACAGCCATCTCAGACCAGTCTGACTCCTCACCCTGTCTAGGTAGGATAGTTTTCCTTTTTCTGCAATTGTTGTCACTTTCTATCTTTCTCCTTGAACTTCGAAAGGGCTCCTACATTCTCTCTAGACACTGGTTTCACTCCTGTAAGATTATCCTGGGTTTTATCTCTTATATCTTGGGTAGATGGCAAAATGGGTGGACCTTACCCAGAAAAAGTCCTGGACTCCCTCACAAGTTGAAGTTGCCCAGGGAATGTTCTGATGCACAATGAGGGTGTCATCTCGTGGCACTCTGCCAATTCCACCTTGGCAGGTCACAAGATTTCCTTCCTTCTGCCTTTGGGAAGTGTACCAGATACTTCCATAGATTGTAATATTCTTATGGTTCCTTTTCTTGTGCGTATTGATAACGTATCCTCACAATTGCTGCTTATTTATGATCTCTGCCCGCACCATACCATGAAATCTATATTTCCTAACACTACTAATGTGATATGCACTCGTAATGTGAAACAGTGAGGCCCGGGCCGCCCAAGCGGAATGTGGGCACTTACCTGCTCCACCACAGGGCCGGCCCTGAATTGTACTTTTGGACCAACCTTTTGCCTGAACTTGGGAAGACGTGGGCCTGTTTGGATTATTCGTGAAGGTGATTAGTAATAACATCATGGACGGTAACATTTTCCGTTCGTTCATGGGTTTAGGACTGATCATGTTCTCTTCGTAGTATTCCTCTTCACCTATTTGGAATGGTCTGCCTTTCTGTAGCATCTGTAAGCATTTGGAGGTGATTTTCCATCCTTGGAAGTTCACCTTCCGTAAACTCTTTCCGCCCCCAAAGCTTTATGACATCATTCTGGACCCCTTTTTGGATTTTTGATTTGAGGTGAATTTATAGCCATGACCCTGCATTAGAACGTACTATAACTTCCAGATTCACATCCTCATTGCTTTAGACTTCTGTGTAGCTTACATCATCTTCACCAGTGTAAGACTAATCACAGGCCCTCACCACACACTTGTGCCTAATCTTCTCTTTCACCCTCCGTCACCGCCCCTCTTTGCCTCTGGGAGCCCGCATACAAATGTTCAGTGCCACCTGATGGTTAGTGCTTGCTTTTTCTTCTCCTTGTAAGTGAGATTCTATGGTATTTGAATTTCTCCCTGGGGCTTGTTACACTTCCCCTAAAACCCTCACAGCCATTCTGGTGGTCACAAATGGCTGGATTGCATCATTTGTTCCGGCTGAGTGGTATACCATTGTGTGGCTATAGCCCATCTTCCTTCTCCAATCATCCCTTGCTGGACACCAGGGTGCTTTCCAAGTCTTGGATATCAGGAGTAAGACTGTGGTGAACACAGCCATGCACATGTCTTTATGCGGTAGTCTTTCTGACTTTTTTGGATAAGCAAGCGGCAGATTAATAGCTGGGTCATACGGGACATGGATACTTAAACTTCTGAGGCAGTTCCACACCTTTGGCATCGTGGCTGCACCGGGTTACACTCCCACCAGCAGTGCAGGAGGCTTCCCTTCTCTCCACCTCCTCTCTGACACTTGTTATTTCCTGTCTGCTTCCTTCTAGCCATGCTGACCACAGTGAGCTGCCATGGCCTTGCAGTTTGGATTTGCATTTTCCTGAGACTTAATGATGGTGAACAAGTTTTCATGCACCTACTGGCCCTCTTTCTGTCTTCTTCGGAGAAATCTCTGCTTCCATCTTTTGACCAGGTTTTCATTGGCTTGTTTTTTTTCTTGTGGAGACGTGCGAGTTGATTGTATCTTTGGGCTTTTCACCCCTTGTCCGATGTGTGGTTTGCAAACATCCTCTCCCAATTGTTGTGGTGTCTTAGTATTCAGTTGATGGTTTCCTTGAGTGGGCAGAAGTGTGTGCATTTGATGTGGTCCCGTTTGTTTCTTGTTTCCTTTGTTGCCCTTGCCCAGTCAGACATGCTTCTTCCAAATAGGCGGCTCAGACAGATGGCAAAGAGCACTCTGCCTAGGTCTTCTCCTACAAGGTTCACGGTTTCAAGTCTGCCATTCAAGGCTTTAATCCATTTCAGGTGGTGTGTGTGCCAGGTGTAACATCATGGTGTACTCTCGTTGTGTTCCATGTGGCTGTGCAGGCTTCCCAGCACCGTTTATTGTAGAGACTCTCCTTTCTCCGCTGTCTCCACTTGGCTCCCTGGTCCAAAATGGGCTGTCCATGTAAGTTTGAGTTGGGCTCTGGGCTCTCAATTGTTTTGCATGGGTCTTCATGCCTGTTTTGGGGCCCAGACTGTGCCGTTTCGGTACCTAGCGCTTCGTCCTCTATGTTGAAATCAGAAATTGTGACACGTGCCGCTTTGTTCGTTTTCCTGAGGATTCCTTTGCCTAGTCAGGGTCTCGCGTTGCTGGCTAGAAACTTTAGGATTCTCTCTTCTTCTCTGTGGCAAATACTGCTGCAACTTTGACTGGGATTGCATGGAATCCAGAGATTCCTTACTGCGGTATGAACCTTTCAAGTGTGTTAATCCTTCCATTCCTAGATCCCTCGATATCTTTTTTTTTCTTGTGTCTTCTTGAGTTTCTTTCCCCAAAGGTTTGCTAGTTTTTGAATTAACATAGAATTCACCTGTTTTGCTAAGGTTATTCACAGAGATCCTATTCTTCGTAATGGCAAGCTCCTGTTTTTTTTTTTTTTTTTTTTCTTAGCTTCAGTTTTTCTATTCTTTGCAACTTTTAATTGGTTTTGTTTTGGCACAAGTGCATTGCTGTGCTCACATCTGCTGGCAATGCTCCTGTATTTGCTGTGGAAGTCTGGCCCTGTCCAACGTCCCTTCCCATCTGCCTCTACTCTACCTCGGACGCCTGCACCAGAACAACTGAAGCAGTGGTGAGGAGGCCCAAACCGAGGATTCCACCCAGCCCATACTGGGCCACAGACCCAGAAGGTGCGGACCTCACCACTGCACCACCGGCCGGCCACTTACATGTTCAGTGGCAACGTGCAGTTGAGTGCAATGGGAGTTAAATATACTAGTGAGCCCAACTCTAGCACTGTGTAGATGAGGCTAGGTTGTTTTTCGGGTCCATTGTGATGTCAGAGGATTTGTCATAATTGTGTCTCTGAGGTCCAGCATGCTTCCTGGATACAGGTTTCAGAGCCTGCTTGGAGCAGTCTCATAACTCACCCTTCCCAGTTAGCCCATGCTTGACCTTCGCTGCCGTTTTTTGGCTTGTGAATTTCTCTGACTTTCAAACGTTCCAGCAGAGTCTGTCTAAAGACGGACATCATCTTTCATTGTGGATAATTCAGGTGTGATTTCTGTTCACCTTCCATTTTCTGGGTCCTCTTTTTCTTTTCCATAGTATACTCGTCAGGGTCTTTCTCAGCTATCTCCCTTAGACATGCTTATCAGTCCGTTCTCCTTCATTCCAAGGGATTAGTTTGTATTTCGTTAATCGCTGTATGTTCTCTAGGGTGAGGTGTGAGTGCTTTCGTGACTCTTGGTTGTTGTCCTTGAATTTGCACCGGTCACTTGTAGGACTCTTGGCTACCCTAGCCTAGGTCAAACTAAGCACTGAGAACACGTTTTCATGTGGGTTGGTTTGACATCCTGAGATCAGAAACTCCAAATTCGAGGTGGTCCTGGCAACCCCCTTCACGGACACAATGTTTCCAAGACAACTTAGACAAATCGGATGAATTCCACTCTCCAGGAAAGATATTTTTCTGTCTCTTTTCCGGATTTGGGAAGTTTCGAACTTGACCCCTGATCCTTGAACGTTCCCCTAGATTCCGTCCAGATACGGGCTTACTTAATTTTTATAGGGTGTGCCATTTGTTTGCCCTACATCCTCTACCCTGGCCTGTTTATTTTTCTTGAAACACAACTGTAAAGTTCTAATTTTCGTGCAACTTCCTTACATATGGTGTCAAAACACATAATCAATAATCCTTCTACGGCAAGAGGTAGGGGGAGAGAATTTCGATGGAGGCAAACAGAGCACACTAGCCTGGGAGGGCAGCCTTCACGAAGGAACGAAGCCCTGTGGAAGAGGGTGCTTTTCAGCACCCTTGTAGAGCACTTCCAAACAAAGAGACATACCCCAAGCGTGACAGGGCTCCATTCCTTCAAGGCTTCCAAGACATCTCTTGGGACACATTACCATGTGCCCAGTGGGCCCACGTGACACCAGAGCTTCGGAAAAAGAGACTGACCTGCAAAGAATGCTATGGGCCTTGGAAAGGAGGCATCGATTCTTCTCTTCAATGTCCTCAAGACATCTTTCTTGACTTTGCATTATGCTTAAGGCACAAGGGCACTGTAGGTGCGATGAACCCCAAGTCCGGCCACTTGTTTCCAATGAAGTTGCAAGCTTGAATCAGCATGACCTCCCCATAGACTTGAATAGATGACAATGTTCTCCTCTCCGTGCCTGTCCCTCTATTCTCACTTGTGGCCTAGGGTTCCTTTCTTATCCCTTGCATCAGACTCTGTTTTATCTCTTCTAGTTTCTGTGCCTGCTTTCTGTTTGCCAAACCTGTTTCTGGGTATCTGTCCCTTTAATAGCCTAGCCTAGGCCAATCCTCAGACTGTAACCATGCGGCCACCCTGGGGGACATGTTCACCGTGATGTCATAAGCGACCTCAAAATTCGAAGTTGTCCTGACAACCTCCGTGCACACAGAGTTTCACAGCCATCTCAGACCAGTCTGACTCCTCACCCTGTCTAGGTAGGATAGTTTTCCTTTTTCTGCAATTGTTGTCACTTTCTATCTTTCTCCTTGAACTTCGAAAGGGCTCCTACATTCTCTCTAGACACTGGTTTCACTCCTGTAAGATTATCCTGGGTTTTATCTCTTATATCTTGGGTAGATGGCAAAATGGGTGGACCTTACCCAGAAAAAGTCCTGGACTCCCTCACAAGTTGAAGTTGCCCAGGGAATGTTCTGATGCACAATGAGGGTGTCATCTCGTGGCACTCTGCCAATTCCACCTTGGCAGGTCACAAGTTTTCCTTCCTTCTGCCTTTGGGAAGTGTACCAGATACTTCCATAGATTGTAATATTCTTATGGTTCCTTTTCTTGTGCGTATTGATAACGTATCCTCACAATTGCTGCTTATTTATGATCTCTGCCCGCACCATACCATGAAATCTATATTTCCTAACACTACTAATGTGATATGCACTCGTAATGTGAAACAGTGAGGCCCGGGCCGCCCAAGCGGAATGTGGGCACTTACCTGCTCCACCACAGGGCCGGCCCTGAATTGTACTTTTGGACCAACCTTTTGCCTGAACTTGGGAAGACGTGGGCCTGTTTGGATTATTCGTGAAGGTGATTAGTAATAACATCATGGACGGTAACATTTTCCGTTCGTTCATGGGTTTAGGACTGATCATGTTCTCTTCGTAGTATTCCTCTTCACCTATTTGGAATGGTCTGCCTTTCTGTAGCATCTGTAAGCATTTGGAGGTGATTTTCCATCCTTGGAAGTTCACCTTCCGTAAACTCTTTCCGCCCCCAAAGCTTTATGACATCATTCTGGACCCCGTTTTGGATTTTTGATTTGAGGTGAATTTATAGCCATGACCCTGCATTAGAACGTACTATAACTTCCAGATTCACATCCTCATTGCTTTAGACTTCTGTGTAGCTTACATCATCTTCACCAGTGTAAGACTAATCACAGGCCCTCACCACACACTTGTGCCTAATCTTCTCTTTCACCCTCCGTCACCGCCCCTCTTTGCCTCTGGGAGCCCGCATACAAATGTTCAGTGCCACCTGTTGGTTAGTGCTTGCTTTTTCTTCTCCTTGTAAGTGAGATTCTATGGTATTTGAATTTCTCACTGGGGCTTGTTACACTTCCCCTAAAACCCTCACAGCCATTCTGGTGGTCACAAATGGCTGGATTGCATCATTTGTTCCGGCTGAGTGGTATACCATTGTGTGGCTATAGCCCATCTTCCTTCTCCAATCATCCCTTGCTGGACACCAGGGTGCTTTCCAAGTCTTGGATATCAGGAGTAAGACTGTGGTGAACACAGCCATGCACATGTCTTTATGCGGTAGTCTTTCTGACTTTTTTGGATAAGCAAGCGGCAGATTAATAGCTGGGTCATACGGGACATGGATACTTAAACTTCTGAGGCAGTTCCACACCTTTGGCATCGTGGCTGCACCGGGTTACACTCCCACCAGCAGTGCAGGAGGCTTCCCTTCTCTCCACCTCCTCTCTGACACTTGTTATTTCCTGTCTGCTTCCTTCTAGCCATGCTGACCACAGTGAGCTGCCATGGCCTTGCAGTTTGGATTTGCATTTTCCTGAGACTTAATGATGGTGAACAAGTTTTCATGCACCTACTGGCCCTCTTTCTGTCTTCTTCGGAGAAATCTCTGCTTCCATCTTTTGACCAGGTTTTCATTGGCTTGTTTTTTTTCTTGTGGAGACGTGCGAGTTGATTGTATCTTTGGGCTTTTCACCCCTTGTCCGATGTGTGGTTTGCAAACATCCTCTCCCAATTGTTGTGGTGTCTTAGTATTCAGTTGATGGTTTCCTTGAGTGGGCAGAAGTGTGTGCATTTGATGTGGTCCCGTTTGTTTCTTGTTTCCTTTGTTGCCCTTGCCCAGTCAGACATGCTTCTTCCAAATAGGCGGCTCAGACAGATGGCAAAGAGCACTCTGCCTAGGTCTTCTCCTACAAGGTTCACGGTTTCAAGTCTGCCATTCAAGGCTTTAATCCATTTCAGGTGGTGTGTGTGCCAGGTGTAACATCATGGTGTACTCTCGTTGTGTTCCATGTGGCTGTGCAGGCTTCCCAGCACCGTTTATTGTAGAGACTCTCCTTTCTCCGCTGTCTCCACTTGGCTCCCTGGTCCAAAATGGGCTGTCCATGTAAGTTTGAGTTGGGCTCTGGGCTCTCAATTGTTTTGCATGGGTCTTCATGCCTGTTTTGGGGCCCAGACTGTGCCGTTTCGGTACCTAGCGCTTCGTCCTCTATGTTGAAATCAGAAATTGTGACACGTGCCGCTTTGTTCGTTTTCCTGAGGATTCCTTTGCCTAGTCAGGGTCTCGCGTTTCCTGCTAGAAACTTTAGGATTCTCTCTTCTTCTCTGTGGCAAATACTGCTGCAACTTTGACTGGGATTGCATGGAATCCAGAGATTCCTTACTGCGGTATGAACCTTTCAAGTGTGTTAATCCTTCCATTCCTAGATCCCTCGATATCTTTTTTTTTCTTGTGTCTTCTTGAGTTTCTTTCCCCAAAGGTTTGCTAGTTTTTGAATTAACATAGAATTCACCTGTTTTGCTAAGGTTATTCACAGAGATCCTATTCTTCGTAATGGCAAGCTCCTGTTTTTTTGTTTTTTTTTTTTTCTTAGCTTCAGTTTTTCTATTCTTTGCAACTTTTAATTGGTTTTGTTTTGGCACAAGTGCATTGCTGTGCTCACATCTGCTGGCAATGCTCCTGTATTTGCTGTGGAAGTCTGGCCCTGTCCAACGTCCCTTCCCATCTGCCTCTACTCTACCTCGGACGCCTGCACCAGAACAACTGAAGCAGTGGTGAGGAGGCCCAAACCGAGGATTCCACCCAGCCCATACTGGGCCACAGACCCAGAAGGTGCGGACCTCACCACTGCACAACCGGCCGGCCACTTACATGTTCAGTGGCAACGTGCAGTTGAGTGCAATGGGAGTTAAATATACTAGTGAGCCCAACTCTAGCACTGTGTAGATGAGGCTAGGTTGTTTTTCGGGTCCATTGTGATGTCAGAGGATTTGTCATAATTGTGTCCCTGAGGTCCAGCATGCTTCCTGGATACAGGTTTCAGAGCCTGCTTGGAGCAGTCTCATAACTCACCCTTCCCAGTTAGCCCATGCTTGACCTTCGCTGCCGTTTTTTGGCTTGTGAATTTCTCTGACTTTCAAACGTTCCAGCAGAGTCTGTCTAAAGACGGACATCATCTTTCATTGTGGATAATTCAGGTGTGATTTCTGTTCACCTTCCATTTTCTGGGTCCTCTTTTTCTTTTCCATAGTATACTCGTCATGGTCTTTCTCAGCTATCTCCCTTAGACATGCTTATCAGTCCGTTCTCCTTCATTCCAAGGGATTAGTTTGTATTTCGTTAATCGCTGTATGTTCTCTAGGGTGAGGTGTGAGTGCTTTCGTGACTCTTGGTTGTTGTCCTTGAATTTGCACCGGTCACTTGTAGGACTCTTGGCTATCCTAGCCTAGGTCAAACTAAGCACTGAGAACACGTGGTCATGTGGGTTGGTTTGACATCCTGAGATCAGAAACTCCAAATTCGAGGTGGTCCTGGCAACCCCCTTCACGGACACAATGTTTCCAAGACAACTTAGACAAATCGGATGAATTCCACTCTCCAGGAAAGATATTTTTCTGTCTCTTTTCCGGATTTGGGAAGTTTCGAACTTGACCCCTGATCCTTGAACGTTCCCCTAGATTCCGTCCAGATACGGGCTTACTTAATTTTTATAGGGTGTGCCATTTGTTTGCCCTACATCCTCTACCCTGGCCTGTTTATTTTTCTTGAAACACAACTGTAAAGTTCTAATTTTCGTGCAACTTCCTTACATATGGTGTCAAAACACATAATCAATAATCCTTCTACGGCAAGAGGTAGGGGGAGAGAATTTCGATGGAGGCAAACAGAGCACACTAGCCTGGGAGGGCAGCCTTCACGAAGGAACGAAGCCCTGTGGAAGAGGGTGCTTTTCAGCACCCTTGTAGAGCACTTCCAAACAAAGAGACATACCCCAAGCGTGACAGGGCTCCATTCCTTCAAGGCTTCCAAGACATCTCTTGGGACACATTACCATGTGCCCAGTGGGCCCACGTGACACCAGAGCTTCGGAAAAAGAGACTGACCTGCAAAGAATGCTATGGGCCTTGGAAAGGAGGCATCGATTCTTCTCTTCAATGTCCTCAAGACATCTTTCTTGACTTTGCATTATGCTTAAGGCACAAGGGCACTGTAGGTGTGATGAACGCCAAGTCCGGCCACTTGTTTCCAATGAAGTTGCAAGCTTGAATCAGCATGACCTCCCCATAGACTTGAATAGATGACAATGTTCTCCTCTCCGTGCCTGTCCCTCTATTCTCACTTGTGGCCTAGGGTTCCTTTCTTATCCCTTGCATCAGACTCTGTTTTATCTCTTCTAGTTTCTGTGCCTGCTTTCTGTTTGCCAAACCTGTTTCTGGGTATCTGTCCCTTTAATAGCCTAGCCTAGGCCAATCCTCAGACTGTAACCATGCGGCCACCCTGGGGGACATGTTCACCGTGATGTCATAAGCGACCTCAAAATTCGAAGTTGTCCTGACAACCTCCGTGCACACAGAGTTTCACAGCCATCTCAGACCAGTCTGACTCCTCACCCTGTCTAGGTAGGATAGTTTTCCTTTTTCTGCAATTGTTGTCACTTTCTATCTTTCTCCTTGAACTTCGAAAGGGCTCCTACATTCTCTCTAGACACTGGTTTCACTCCTGTAAGATTATCCTGGGTTTTATCTCTTATATCTTGGGTAGATGGCAAAATGGGTGGACCTTACCCAGAAAAAGTCCTGGACTCCCTCACAAGTTGAAGTTGCCCAGGGAATGTTCTGATGCACAATGAGGGTGTCATCTCGTGGCACTCTGCCAATTCCACCTTGGCAGGTCACAAGTTTTCCTTCCTTCTGCCTTTGGGAAGTGTACCAGATACTTCCATAGATTGTAATATTCTTATGGTTCCTTTTCTTGTGCGTATTGATAACGTATCCTCACAATTGCTGCTTATTTATGATCTCTGCCCGCACCATACCATGAAATCTATATTTCCTAACACTACTAATGTGATATGCACTCGTAATGTGAAACAGTGAGGCCCGGGCCGCCCAAGCGGAATGTGGGCACTTACCTGCTCCACCACAGGGCCGGCCCTGAATTGTACTTTTGGACCAACCTTTTGCCTGAACTTGGGAAGACGTGGGCCTGTTTGGATTATTCGTGAAGGTGATTAGTAATAACATCATGGACGGTAACATTTTCCGTTCGTTCATGGGTTTAGGACTGATCATGTTCTCTTCGTAGTATTCCTCTTCACCTATTTGGAATGGTCTGCCTTTCTGTAGCATCTGTAAGCATTTGGAGGTGATTTTCCATCCTTGGAAGTTCACCTTCCGTAAACTCTTTCCGCCCCCAAAGCTTTATGACATCATTCTGGACCCCTTTTTGGATTTTTGATTTGAGGTGAATTTATAGCCATGACCCTGCATTAGAACGTACTATAACTTCCAGATTCACATCCTCATTGCTTTAGACTTCTGTGTAGCTTACATCATCTTCACCAGTGTAAGACTAATCACAGGCCCTCACCACACACTTGTGCCTAATCTTCTCTTTCACCCTCCGTCACCGCCCCTCTTTGCCTCTGGGAGCCCGCATACAAATGTTCAGTGCCACCTGATGGTTAGTGCTTGCTTTTTCTTCTCCTTGTAAGTGAGATTCTATGGTATTTGAATTTCTCCCTGGGGCTTGTTACACTTCCCCTAAAACCCTCACAGCCATTCTGGTGGTCACAAATGGCTGGATTGCATCATTTGTTCCGGCTGAGTGGTATACCATTGTGTGGCTATAGCCCATCTTCCTTCTCCAATCATCCCTTGCTGGACACCAGGGTGCTTTCCAAGTCTTGGATATCAGGAGTAAGACTGTGGTGAACACAGCCATGCACATGTCTTTATGCGGTAGTCTTTCTGACTTTTTTGGATAAGCAAGCGGCAGATTAATAGCTGGGTCATACGGGACATGGATACTTAAACTTCTGAGGCAGTTCCACACCTTTGGCATCGTGGCTGCACCGGGTTACACTCCCACCAGCAGTGCAGGAGGCTTCCCTTCTCTCCACCTCCTCTCTGACACTTGTTATTTCCTGTCTGCTTCCTTCTAGCCATGCTGACCACAGTGAGCTGCCATGGCCTTGCAGTTTGGATTTGCATTTTCCTGAGACTTAATGATGGTGAACAAGTTTTCATGCACCTACTGGCCCTCTTTCTGTCTTCTTCGGAGAAATCTCTGCTTCCATCTTTTGACCAGGTTTTCATTGGCTTGTTTTTTTTCTTGTGGAGACGTGCGAGTTGATTGTATCTTTGGGCTTTTCACCCCTTGTCCGATGTGTGGTTTGCAAACATCCTCTCCCAATTGTTGTGGTGTCTTAGTATTCAGTTGATGGTTTCCTTGAGTGGGCAGAAGTGTGTGCATTTGATGTGGTCCCGTTTGTTTCTTGTTTCCTTTGTTGCCCTTGCCCAGTCAGACATGCTTCTTCCAAATAGGCGGCTCAGACAGATGGCAAAGAGCACTCTGCCTAGGTCTTCTCCTACAAGGTTCACGGTTTCAAGTCTGCCATTCAAGGCTTTAATCCATTTCAGGTGGTGTGTGTGCCAGGTGTAACATCATGGTGTACTCTCGTTGTGTTCCATGTGGCTGTGCAGGCTTCCCAGCACCGTTTATTGTAGAGACTCTCCTTTCTCCGCTGTCTCCACTTGGCTCCCTGGTCCAAAATGGGCTGTCCATGTAAGTTTGAGTTGGGCTCTGGGCTCTCAATTGTTTTGCATGGGTCTTCATGCCTGTTTTGGGGCCCAGACTGTGCCGTTTCGGTACCTAGCGCTTCGTCCTCTATGTTGAAATCAGAAATTGTGACACGTGCCGCTTTGTTCGTTTTCCTGAGGATTCCTTTGCCTAGTCAGGGTCTCGCGTTGCTGGCTAGAAACTTTAGGATTCTCTCTTCTTCTCTGTGGCAAATACTGCTGCAACTTTGACTGGGATTGCATGGAATCCAGAGATTCCTTACTGCGGTATGAACCTTTCAAGTGTGTTAATCCTTCCATTCCTAGATCCCTCGATATCTTTTTTTTTCTTGTGTCTTCTTGAGTTTCTTTCCCCAAAGGTTTGCTAGTTTTTGAATTAACATAGAATTCACCTGTTTTGCTAAGGTTATTCACAGAGATCCTATTCTTCGTAATGGCAAGCTCCTGTTTTTTTTTTTTTTCTTAGCTTCAGTTTTTCTATTCTTTGCAACTTTTAATTGGTTTTGTTTTGGCACAAGTGCATTGCTGTGCTCACATCTGCTGGCAATGCTCCTGTATTTGCTGTGGAAGTCTGGCCCTGTCCAACGTCCCTTCCCATCTGCCTCTACTCTACCTCGGACGCCTGCACCAGAACAACTGAAGCAGTGGTGAGGAGGCCCAAACCGAGGATTCCACCCAGCCCATACTGGGCCACAGACCCAGAAGGTGCGGACCTCACCACTGCACCACCGGCCGGCCACTTACATGTTCAGTGGCAACGTGCAGTTGAGTGCAATGGGAGTTAAATATACTAGTGAGCCCAACTCTAGCACTGTGTAGATGAGGCTAGGTTGTTTTTCGGGTCCATTGTGATGTCAGAGGATTTGTCATAATTGTGTCTCTGAGGTCCAGCATGCTTCCTGGATACAGGTTTCAGAGCCTGCTTGGAGCAGTCTCATAACTCACCCTTCCCAGTTAGCCCATGCTTGACCTTCGCTGCCGTTTTTTGGCTTGTGAATTTCTCTGACTTTCAAACGTTCCAGCAGAGTCTGTCTAAAGACGGACATCATCTTTCATTGTGGATAATTCAGGTGTGATTTCTGTTCACCTTCCATTTTCTGGGTCCTCTTTTTCTTTTCCATAGTATACTCGTCATGGTCTTTCTCAGCTATCTCCCTTAGACATGCTTATCAGTCCGTTCTCCTTCATTCCAAGGGATTAGTTTGTATTTCTTTAATCGCTGTATGTTCTCTAGGGTGAGGTGTGAGTGCTTTCGTGACTCTTGGTTGTTGTCCTTGAATTTGCACCGGTCACTTGTAGGACTCTTGGCTATCCTAGCCTAGGTCAAACTAAGCACTGAGAACACGTGGTCATGTGGGTTGGTTTGACATCCTGAGATCAGAAACTCCAAATTCGAGGTGGTCCTGGCAACCCCCTTCACGGACACAATGTTTCCAAGACAACTTAGACAAATCGGATGAATTCCACTCTCCAGGAAAGATATTTTTCTGTCTCTTTTCCGGATTTGGGAAGTTTCGAACTTGACCCCTGATCCTTGAACGTTCCCCTAGATTCCGTCCAGATACGGGCTTACTTAATTTTTATAGGGTGTGCCATTTGTTTGCCCTACATCCTCTACCCTGGCCTGTTTATTTTTCTTGAAACACAACTGTAAAGTTCTAATTTTCGTGCAACTTCCTTACATATGGTGTCAAAACACATAATCAATAATCCTTCTACGGCAAGAGGTAGGGGGAGAGAATTTCGATGGAGGCAAACAGAGCACACTAGCCTGGGAGGGCAGCCTTCACGAAGGAACGAAGCCCTGTGGAAGAGGGTGCTTTTCAGCACCCTTGTAGAGCACTTCCAAACAAAGAGACATACCCCAAGCGTGACAGGGCTCCATTCCTTCAAGGCTTCCAAGACATCTCTTGGGACACATTACCATGTGCCCAGTGGGCCCACGTGACACCAGAGCTTCGGAAAAAGAGACTGACCTGCAAAGAATGCTATGGGCCTTGGAAAGGAGGCATCGATTCTTCTCTTCAATGTCCTCAAGACATCTTTCTTGACTTTGCATTATGCTTAAGGCACAAGGGCACTGTAGGTGCGATGAACCCCAAGTCCGGCCACTTGTTTCCAATGAAGTTGCAAGCTTGAATCAGCATGACCTCCCCATAGACTTGAATAGATGACAATGTTCTCCTCTCCGTGCCTGTCCCTCTATTCTCACTTGTGGCCTAGGGTTCCTTTCTTATCCCTTGCATCAGACTCTGTTTTATCTCTTCTAGTTTCTGTGCCTGCTTTCTGTTTGCCAAACCTGTTTCTGGGTATCTGTCCCTTTAATAGCCTAGCCTAGGCCAATCCTCAGACTGTAACCATGCGGCCACCCTGGGGGACATGTTCACCGTGATGTCATAAGCGACCTCAAAATTCGAAGTTGTCCTGACAACCTCCGTGCACACAGAGTTTCACAGCCATCTCAGACCAGTCTGACTCCTCACCCTGTCTAGGTAGGATAGTTTTCCTTTTTCTGCAATTGTTGTCACTTTCTATCTTTCTCCTTGAACTTCGAAAGGGCTCCTACATTCTCTCTAGACACTGGTTTCACTCCTGTAAGATTATCCTGGGTTTTATCTCTTATATCTTGGGTAGATGGCAAAATGGGTGGACCTTACCCAGAAAAAGTCCTGGACTCCCTCACAAGTTGAAGTTGCCCAGGGAATGTTCTGATGCACAATGATGGTGTCATCTCGTGGCACTCTGCCAATTCCACCTTGGCAGGTCACAAGTTTTCCTTCCTTCTGCCTTTGGGAAGTGTACCAGATACTTCCATAGATTGTAATATTCTTATGGTTCCTTTTCTTGTGCGTATTGATAACGTATCCTCACAATTGCTGCTTATTTATGATCTCTGCCCGCACCATACCATGAAATCTATATTTCCTAACACTACTAATGTGATATGCACTCGTAATGTGAAACAGTGAGGCCCGGGCCGCCCAAGCGGAATGTGGGCACTTACCTGCTCCACCACAGGGCCGGCCCTGAATTGTACTTTTGGACCAACCTTTTGCCTGAACTTGGGAAGACGTGGGCCTGTTTGGATTATTCGTGAAGGTGATTAGTAATAACATCATGGACGGTAACATTTTCCGTTCGTTCATGGGTTTAGGACTGATCATGTTCTCTTCGTAGTATTCCTCTTCACCTATTTGGAATGGTCTGCCTTTCTGTAGCATCTGTAAGCATTTGGAGGTGATTTTCCATCCTTGGAAGTTCACCTTCCGTAAACTCTTTCCGCCCCCAAAGCTTTATGACATCATTCTGGACCCCTTTTTGGATTTTTGATTTGAGGTGAATTTATAGCCATGACCCTGCATTAGAACGTACTATAACTTCCAGATTCACATCCTCATTGCTTTAGACTTCTGTGTAGCTTACATCATCTTCACCAGTGTAAGACTAATCACAGGCCCTCACCACACACTTGTGCCTAATCTTCTCTTTCACCCTCCGTCACCGCCCCTCTTTGCCTCTGGGAGCCCGCATACAAATGTTCAGTGCCACCTGTTGGTTAGTGCTTGCTTTTTCTTCTCCTTGTAAGTGAGATTCTATGGTATTTGAATTTCTCACTGGGGCTTGTTACACTTCCCCTAAAACCCTCACAGCCATTCTGGTGGTCACAAATGGCTGGATTGCATCATTTGTTCCGGCTGAGTGGTATACCATTGTGTGGCTATAGCCCATCTTCCTTCTCCAATCATCCCTTGCTGGACACCAGGGTGCTTTCCAAGTCTTGGATATCAGGAGTAAGACTGTGGTGAACACAGCCATGCACATGTCTTTATGCGGTAGTCTTTCTGACTTTTTTGGATAAACAAGCGGCAGATTAATAGCTGGGTCATACGGGACATGGATACTTAAATTTCTGAGGCAGTTCCACACCTTTGGCATCATAGCTGCACCGGGTTACACTCCCACCAGCAGTGCAGGAGGCTTCCCTTCTCTCCACCTCCTCTCTGACACTTGTTATTTCCTGTCTGCTTCCTTCTAGCCATGCTGACCACAGTGAGCTGCCATGGCCTTGCAGTTTGGATTTGCATTTTCCTGAGACTTAATGATGGTGAACAAGTTTTCATGCACCTACTGGCCCTCTTTCTGTCTTCTTCGGAGAAATCTCTGCTTCCATCTTTTGACCAGGTTTTCATTGGCTTGTTTTTTTTCTTGTGGAGACGTGCGAGTTGATTGTATCTTTGGGCTTTTCACCCCTTGTCCGATGTGTGGTTTGCAAACATCCTCTCCCAATTGTTGTGGTGTCTTAGTATTCAGTTGATGGTTTCCTTGAGTGGGCAGAAGTGTGTGCATTTGATGTGGTCCCGTTTGTTTCTTGTTTCCTTTGTTGCCCTTGCCCAGTCAGACATGCTTCTTCCAAATAGGCGGCTCAGACAGATGGCAAAGAGCACTCTGCCTAGGTCTTCTCCTACAAGGTTCACGGTTTCAAGTCTGCCATTCAAGGCTTTAATCCACTTCAGGTGGTGTGTGTGCCAGGTGTAACATCATGGTGTACTCTCGTTGTGTTCCATGTGGCTGTGCAGGCTTCCCAGCACCGTTTATTGTAGAGACTCTCCTTTCTCCGCTGTCTCCACTTGGCTCCCTGGTCCAAAATGGGCTGTCCATGTAAGTTTGAGTTGGGCTCTGGGCTCTCAATTGTTTTGCATGGGTCTTCATGCCTGTTTTGGGGCCCAGACTGTGCCGTTTCGGTACCTAGCGCTTCGTCCTCTATGTTGAAATCAGAAATTGTGACACGTGCCGCTTTGTTCGTTTTCCTGAGGATTCCTTTGCCTAGTCAGGGTCTCGCGTTTCCTGCTAGAAACTTTAGGATTCTCTCTTCTTCTCTGTGGCAAATACTGCTGCAACTTTGACTGGGATTGCATGGAATCCAGAGATTCCTTACTGCGGTATGAACCTTTCAAGTGTGTTAATCCTTCCATTCCTAGATCCCTCGATATCTTTTTTTTTCTTGTGTCTTCTTGAGTTTCTTTAACCAAAGGTTTGCTAGTTTTTGAATTAACATAGAATTCACCTGTTTTGCTAAGGTTATTCACAGAGATCCTATTCTTCGTAATCTCAAGCTCCTGTTTTTTTGTTTTTTTTTTCCTTAGCTTCAGTTTTTCTATTCTTTGCAACTTTTAATTGGTTTTGTTTTGGCACAAGTGCATTGCTGTGCTCACATCTGCTGGCAATGCTCCTGTATTTGCTGTGGAAGTCTGGCCCTGTCCAACGTCCCTTCCCATCTGCCTCTACTCTACCTCGGACGCCTGCACCCGAACAACTGAAGCAGTGGTGAGGAGGCCCAAACCGAGGATTCCACCCAGCCCATACTGGGCCACAGACCCAGAAGGTGCGGACCTCACCACTGCACCAACGGCCGGCCACTTACATGTTCAGTGGCAACGTGCAGTTGAGTGCAATGGGAGTTAAATATACTAGTGAGCCCAACTCTAGCACTGTGTAGATGAGGCTAGGTTGTTTTTCGGGTCCATTGTGATGTCAGAGGATTTGTCATAATTGTGTCTCTGAGGTCCAGCATGCTTCCTGGATACAGGTTTCAGAGCCTGCTTGGAGCAGTCTCATAACTCACCCTTCCCAGTTAGCCCATGCTTGACCTTCGCTGCCGTTTTTTGGCTTGTGAATTTCTCTGACTTTCAAACGTTCCAGCAGAGTCTGTCTAAAGACGGACATCATCTTTCATTGTGGATAATTCAGGTGTGATTTCTGTTCACCTTCCATTTTCTGGGTCCTCTTTTTCTTTTCCATAGTATACTCGTCATGGTCTTTCTCAGCTATCTCCCTTAGACATGCTTATCAGTCCGTTCTCCTTCATTCCAAGGGATAAGTTTGTATTTCGTTAATCGCTGTATGTTCTCTAGGGTGAGGTGTGAGTGCTTTCGTGACTCTTGGTTGTTGTCCTTGAATTTGCACCGGTCACTTGTAGGACTCTTGGCTATCCTAGCCTAGGTCAAACTAAGCACTGAGAACACGTGGTCATGTGGGTTGGTTTGACATCCTGAGATCAGAAACTCCAAATTCGAGGTGGTCCTGGCAACCCCCTTCATGGACACAATGTTTCCAAGACAACTTAGACAAATCGGATGAATTCCACTCTCCAGGAAAGATATTTTTCTGTCTCTTTTCCGGATTTGGGAAGTTTCGAACTTGACCCCTGATCCTTGAACGTTCCCCTAGATTCCGTCCAGATACGGGCTTACTTAATTTTTATAGGGTGTGCCATTTGTTTGCCCTACATCCTCTACCCTGGCCTGTTTATTTTTCTTGAAACACAACTGTAAAGTTCTAATTTTCGTGCAACTTCCTTACATATGGTGTCAAAACACATAATCAATAATCCTTCTACGGCAAGAGGTAGGAGGAGAGAATTTCGATGGAGGCAAACAGAGCACACTAGCCTGGGAGGGCAGCCTTCACGAAGGAACGAAGCCCTGTGGAAGAGGGTGCTTTTCAGCACCCTTGTAGAGCACTTCCAAACAAAGAGACATACCCCAAGCGTGACAGGGCTCCATTCCTTCAAGGCTTCCAAGACATCTCTTGGGACACATTACCATGTGCCCAGTGGGCCCACGTGACACCAGAGCTTCGGAAAAAGAGACTGACCTTCAAAGAATGCTATGGGCCTTGGAAAGGAGGCATCGATTCTTCTCTTCAATGTCCTCAAGACATCTTTCTTGACTTTGCATTATGCTTAAGGCACAAGGGCACTGTAGGTGTGATGAACGCCAAGTCCGGCCACTTGTTTCCAATGAAGTTGCAAGCTTGAATCAGCATGACCTCCCCATAGACTTGAATAGATGACAATGTTCTCCTCTCCGTGCCTGTCCCTCTATTCTCACTTGTGGCCTAGGGTTCCTTTCTTATCCCTTGCATCAGACTCTGTTTTATCTCTTCTAGTTTCTGTGCCTGCTTTCTGTTTGCCAAACCTGTTTCTCGGTATCTGTCCCTTTAATAGCCTAGCCTAGGCCAATCCTCAGACTGTAACCATGCGGCCACCCTGGGGGACATGTTCACCGTGATGTCATAAGCGACCTCAAAATTCGAAGTTGTCCTGACAACCTCCGTGCACACAGAGTTTCACAGCCATCTCAGACCAGTCTGACTCCTCACCCTGTCTAGGTAGGATAGTTTTCCTTTTTCTGCAATTGTTGTCACTTTCTATCTTTCTCCTTGAACTTCGAAAGGGCTCCTACATTCTCTCTAGACACTGGTTTCACTCCTGTAAGATTATCCTGGGTTTTATCTCTTATATCTTGGGTAGATGGCAAAATGGGTGGACCTTACCCAGAAAAAGTCCTGGACTCCCTCACAAGTTGAAGTTGCCCAGGGAATGTTCTGATGCACAATGAGGGTGTCATCTCGTGGCACTCTGCCAATTCCACCTTGGCAGGTCACAAGATTTCCTTCCTTCTGCCTTTGGGAAGTGTACCAGATACTTCCATAGATTGTAATATTCTTATGGTTCCTTTTCTTGTGCGTATTGATAACGTATCCTCACAATTGCTGCTTATTTATGATCTCTGCCCGCACCATACCATGAAATCTATATTTCCTAACACTACTAATGTGATATGCACTCGTAATGTGAAACAGTGAGGCCCGGGCCGCCCAAGCGGAATGTGGGCACTTACCTGCTCCACCACAGGGCCGGCCCTGAATTGTACTTTTGGACCAACCTTTTGCCTGAACTTGGGAAGACGTGGGCCTGTTTGGATTATTCGTGAAGGTGATTAGTAATAACATCATGGACGGTAACATTTTCCGTTCGTTCATGGGTTTAGGACTGATCATGTTCTCTTCGTAGTATTCCTCTTCACCTATTTGGAATGGTCTGCCTTTCTGTAGCATCTGTAAGCATTTGGAGGTGATTTTCCATCCTTGGAAGTTCACCTTCCGTAAACTCTTTCCGCCCCCAAAGCTTTATGACATCATTCTGGACCCCTTTTTGGATTTTTGATTTGAGGTGAATTTATAGCCATGACCCTGCATTAGAACGTACTATAACTTCCAGATTCACATCCTCATTGCTTTAGACTTCTGTGTAGCTTACATCATCTTCACCAGTGTAAGACTAATCACAGGCCCTCACCACACACTTGTGCCTAATCTTCTCTTTCACCCTCCGTCACCGCCCCTCTTTGCCTCTGGGAGCCCGCATACAAATGTTCAGTGCCACCTGTTGGTTAGTGCTTGCTTTTTCTTCTCCTTGTAAGTGAGATTCTATGGTATTTGAATTTCTCACTGGGGCTTGTTACACTTCCCCTAAAACCCTCACAGCCATTCTGGTGGTCACAAATGGCTGGATTGCATCATTTGTTCCGGCTGAGTGGTATACCATTGTGTGGCTATAGCCCATCTTCCTTCTCCAATCATCCCTTGCTGGACACCAGGGTGCTTTCCAAGTCTTGGATATCAGGAGTAAGACTGTGGTGAACACAGCCATGCACATGTCTTTATGCGGTAGTCTTTCTGACTTTTTTGGATAAGCAAGCGGCAGATTAATAGCTGGGTCATACGGGACATGGATACTTAAACTTCTGAGGCAGTTCCACACCTTTGGCATCGTGGCTGCACCGGGTTACACTCCCACCAGCAGTGCAGGAGGCTTCCCTTCTCTCCACCTCCTCTCTGACACTTGTTATTTCCTGTCTGCTTCCTTCTAGCCATGCTGACCACAGTGAGCTGCCATGGCCTTGCAGTTTGGATTTGCATTTTCCTGAGACTTAATGATGGTGAACAAGTTTTCATGCACCTACTGGCCCTCTTTCTGTCTTCTTCGGAGAAATCTCTGCTTCCATCTTTTGACCAGGTTTTCATTGGCTTGTTTTTTTTCTTGTGGAGACGTGCGAGTTGATTGTATCTTTGGGCTTTTCACCCCTTGTCCGATGTGTGGTTTGCAAACATCCTCTCCCAATTGTTGTGGTGTCTTAGTATTCAGTTGATGGTTTCCTTGAGTGGGCAGAAGTGTGTGCATTTGATGTGGTCCCGTTTGTTTCTTGTTTCCTTTGTTGCCCTTGCCCAGTCAGACATGCTTCTTCCAAATAGGCGGCTCAGACAGATGGCAAAGAGCACTCTGCCTAGGTCTTCTCCTACAAGGTTCACGGTTTCAAGTCTGCCATTCAAGGCTTTAATCCATTTCAGGTGGTGTGTGTGCCAGGTGTAACATCATGGTGTACTCTCGTTGTGTTCCATGTGGCTGTGCAGGCTTCCCAGCACCGTTTATTGTAGAGACTCTCCTTTCTCCGCTGTCTCCACTTGGCTCCCTGGTCCAAAATGGGCTGTCCATGTAAGTTTGAGTTGGGCTCTGGGCTCTCAATTGTTTTGCATGGGTCTTCATGCCTGTTTTGGGGCCCAGACTGTGCCGTTTCGGTACCTAGCGCTTCGTCCTCTATGTTGAAATCAGAAATTGTGACACGTGCCGCTTTGTTCGTTTTCCTGAGGATTCCTTTGCCTAGTCAGGGTCTCGCGTTGCTGGCTAGAAACTTTAGGATTCTCTCTTCTTCTCTGTGGCAAATACTGCTGCAACTTTGACTGGGATTGCATGGAATCCAGAGATTCCTTACTGCGGTATGAACCTTTCAAGTGTGTTAATCCTTCCATTCCTAGATCCCTCGATATCTTTTTTTTTCTTGTGTCTTCTTGAGTTTCTTTCCCCAAAGGTTTGCTAGTTTTTGAATTAACATAGAATTCACCTGTTTTGCTAAGGTTATTCACAGAGATCCTATTCTTCGTAATGGCAAGCTCCTGTTTTTTTGTTTTTTTTTTTTCCTTAGCTTCAGTTTTTCTATTCTTTGCAACTTTTAATTGGTTTTGTTTTGGCACAAGTGCATTGCTGTGCTCACATCTGCTGGCAATGCTCCTGTATTTGCTGTGGAAGTCTGGCCCTGTCCAACGTCCCTTCCCATCTGCCTCTACTCTACCTCGGACGCCTGCACCAGAACAACTGAAGCAGTGGTGAGGAGGCCCAAACCGAGGATTCCACCCAGCCCATACTGGGCCACAGACCCAGAAGGTGCGGACCTCACCACTGCACCACCGGCCGGCCACTTACATGTTCAGTGGCAACGTGCAGTTGAGTGCAATGGGAGTTAAATATACTAGTGAGCCCAACTCTAGCACTGTGTAGATGAGGCTAGGTTGTTTTTCGGGTCCATTGTGATGTCAGAGGATTTGTCATAATTGTGTCTCTGAGGTCCAGCATGCTTCCTGGATACAGGTTTCAGAGCCTGCTTGGAGCAGTCTCATAACTCACCCTTCCCAGTTAGCCCATGCTTGACCTTCGCTGCCGTTTTTTGGCTTGTGAATTTCTCTGACTTTCAAACGTTCCAGCAGAGTCTGTCTAAAGACGGACATCATCTTTCATTGTGGATAATTCAGGTGTGATTTCTGTTCACCTTCCATTTTCTGGGTCCTCTTTTTCTTTTCCATAGTATACTCGTCATGGTCTTTCTCAGCTATCTCCCTTAGACATGCTTATCAGTCCGTTCTCCTTCATTCCAAGGGATTAGTTTGTATTTCGTTAATCGCTGTATGTTCTCTAGGGTGAGGTGTGAGTGCTTTCGTGACTCTTGGTTGTTGTCCTTGAATTTGCACCGGTCACTTGTAGGACTCTTGGCTATCCTAGCCTAGGTCAAACTAAGCACTGAGAACACGTGGTCATGTGGGTTGGTTTGACATCCTGAGATCAGAAACTCCAAATTCGAGGTGGTCCTGGCAACCCCCTTCACGGACACAATGTTTCCAAGACAACTTAGACAAATCGGATGAATTCCACTCTCCAGGAAAGATATTTTTCTGTCTCTTTTCCGGATTTGGGAAGTTTCGAACTTGACCCCTGATCCTTGAACGTTCCCCTAGATTCCGTCCAGATACGGGCTTACTTAATTTTTATAGGGTGTGCCATTTGTTTGCCCTACATCCTCTACCCTGGCCTGTTTATTTTTCTTGAAACACAACTGTAAAGTTCTAATTTTCGTGCAACTTCCTTACATATGGTGTCAAAACACATAATCAATAATCCTTCTACGGCAAGAGGTAGGGGGAGAGAATTTCGATGGAGGCAAACAGAGCACACTAGCCTGGGAGGGCAGCCTTCACGAAGGAACGAAGCCCTGTGGAAGAGGGTGCTTTTCAGCACCCTTGTAGAGCACTTCCAAACAAAGAGACATACCCCAAGCGTGACAGGGCTCCATTCCTTCAAGGCTTCCAAGACATCTCTTGGGACACATTACCATGTGCCCAGTGGGCCCACGTGACACCAGAGCTTCGGAAAAAGAGACTGACCTGCAAAGAATGCTATGGGCCTTGGAAAGGAGGCATCGATTCTTCTCTTCAATGTCCTCAAGACACCTTTCTTGACTTTGCATTATGCTTAAGGCACAAGGGCACTGTAGGTGCGATGAACCCCAAGTCCGGCCACTTGTTTCCAATGAAGTTGCAAGCTTGAATCAGCATGACCTCCCCATAGACTTGAATAGATGACAATGTTCTCCTCTCCGTGCCTGTCCCTCTATTCTCACTTGTGGCCTAGGGTTCCTTTCTTATCCCTTGCATCAGACTCTGTTTTATCTCTTCTAGTTTCTGTGCCTGCTTTCTGTTTGCCAAACCTGTTTCTGGGTATCTGTCCCTTTAATAGCCTAGCCTAGGCCAATCCTCAGACTGTAACCATGCGGCCACCCTGGGGGACATGTTCACCGTGATGTCATAAGCGACCTCAAAATTCGAAGTTGTCCTGACAACCTCCGTGCACACAGAGTTTCACAGCCATCTCAGACCAGTCTGACTCCTCACCCTGTCTAGGTAGGATAGTTTTCCTTTTTCTGCAATTGTTGTCACTTTCTATCTTTCTCCTTGAACTTCGAAAGGGCTCCTACATTCTCTCTAGACACTGGTTTCACTCCTGTAAGATTATCCTGGGTTTTATCTCTTATATCTTGGGTAGATGGCAAAATGGGTGGACCTTACCCAGAAAAAGTCCTGGACTCCCTCACAAGTTGAAGTTGCCCAGGGAATGTTCTGATGCACAATGAGGGTGTCATCTCGTGGCACTCTGCCAATTCCACCTTGGCAGGTCACAAGTTTTCCTTCCTTCTGCCTTTGGGAAGTGTACCAGATACTTCCATAGATTGTAATATTCTTATGGTTCCTTTTCTTGTGCGTATTGATAACGTATCCTCACAATTGCTGCTTATTTATGATCTCTGCCCGCACCATACCATGAAATCTATATTTCCTAACACTACTAATGTGATATGCACTCGTAATGTGAAACAGTGAGGCCCGGGCCGCCCAAGCGGAATGTGGGCACTTACCTGCTCCACCACAGGGCCGGCCCTGAATTGTACTTTTGGACCAACCTTTTGCCTGAACTTGGGAAGACGTGGGCCTGTTTGGATTATTCGTGAAGGTGATTAGTAATAACATCATGGACGGTAACATTTTCCGTTCGTTCATGGGTTTAGGACTGATCATGTTCTCTTCGTAGTATTCCTCTTCACCTATTTGGAATGGTCTGCCTTTCTGTAGCATCTGTAAGCATTTGGAGGTGATTTTCCATCCTTGGAAGTTCACCTTCCGTAAACTCTTTCCGCCCCCAAAGCTTTATGACATCATTCTGGACCCCTTTTTGGATTTTTGATTTGAGGTGAATTTCTAGCCATGACCCTGCATTAGAACGTACTATAACTTCCAGATTCACATCCTCATTGCTTTAGACTTCTGTGTAGCTTACATCATCTTCACCAGTGTAAGACTAATCACAGGCCCTCACCACACACTTGTGCCTAATCTTCTCTTTCACCCTCCGTCACCGCCCCTCTTTGCCTCTGGGAGCCCGCATACAAATGTTCAGTGCCACCTGTTGGTTAGTGCTTGCTTTTTCTTCTCCTTGTAAGTGAGATTCTATGGTATTTGAATTTCTCCCTGGGGCTTGTTACACTTCCCCTAAAACCCTCACAGCCATTCTGGTGGTCACAAATGGCTGGATTGCATCATTTGTTCCGGCTGAGTGGTATACCATTGTGTGGCTATAGCCCATCTTCCTTCTCCAATCATCCCTTGCTGGACACCAGGGTGCTTTCCAAGTCTTGGATATCAGGAGTAAGACTGTGGTGAACACAGCCATGCACATGTCTTTATGCGGTAGTCTTTCTGACTTTTTTGGATAAACAAGCGGCAGATTAATAGCTGGGTCATACGGGACATGGATACTTAAATTTCTGAGGCAGTTCCACACCTTTGGCATCGTGGCTGCACCGGGTTACACTCCCACCAGCAGTGCAGGAGGCTTCCCTTCTCTCCACCTCCTCTCTGACACTTGTTATTTCCTGTCTGCTTCCTTCTAGCCATGCTGACCACAGTGAGCTGCCATGGCCTTGCAGTTTGGATTTGCATTTTCCTGAGACTTAATGATGGTGAACAAGTTTTCATGCACCTACTGGCCCTCTTTCTGTCTTCTTCGGAGAAATCTCTGCTTCCATCTTTTGACCAGGTTTTCATTGGCTTGTTTTTTTTCTTGTGGAGACGTGCGAGTTGATTGTATCTTTGGGCTTTTCACCCCTTGTCCGATGTGTGGTTTGCAAACATCCTCTCCCAATTGTTGTGGTGTCTTAGTATTCAGTTGATGGTTTCCTTGAGTGGGCAGAAGTGTGTGCATTTGATGTGGTCCCGTTTGTTTCTTGTTTCCTTTGTTGCCCTTGCCCAGTCAGACATGCTTCTTCCAAATAGGCGGCTCAGACAGATGGCAAAGAGCACTCTGCCTAGGTCTTCTCCTACAAGGTTCACGGTTTCAAGTCTGCCATTCAAGGCTTTAATCCACTTCAGGTGGTATGTGTGCCAGGTGTAACATCATGGTGTACTCTCGTTGTGTTCCATGTGGCTGTGCAGGCTTCCCAGCACCATTTATTGTAGAGACTCTCCTTTCTCCGCTGTCTCCACTTGGCTCCCTGGTCCAAAATGGGCTGTCCATGTAAGTTTGAGTTGGGCTCTGGGCTCTCAATTGTTTTGCATGGGTCTTCATGCCTGTTTTGGGGCCCAGACTGTGCCGTTTCGGTACCTAGCGCTTCGTCCTCTATGTTGAAATCAGAAATTGTGACACGTGCCGCTTTGTTCGTTTTCCTGAGGATTCCTTTGCCTAGTCAGGGTCTCGCGTTGCTGGCTAGAAACTTTAGGATTCTCTCTTCTTCTCTGTGGCAAATACTGCTGCAACTTTGACTGGGATTGCATGGAATCCAGAGATTCCTTACTGCGGTATGAACCTTTCAAGTGTGTTAATCCTTCCATTCCTAGATCCCTCGATATCTTTTTTTTTCTTGTGTCTTCTTGAGTTTCTTTAACCAAAGGTTTGCTAGTTTTTGAATTAACATAGAATTCACCTGTTTTGCTAAGGTTATTCACAGAGATCCTATTCTTCGTAATCTCAAGCTCCTGTTTTTTTGTTTTTTTTTTCCTTAGCTTCAGTTTTTCTATTCTTTGCAACTTTTAATTGGTTTTGTTTTGGCACAAGTGCATTGCTGTGCTCACATCTGCTGGCAATGCTCCTGTATTTGCTGTGGAAGTCTGGCCCTGTCCAACGTCCCTTCCCATCTGCCTCTACTCTACCTCGGACGCCTGCACCCGAACAACTGAAGCAGTGGTGAGGAGGCCCAAACCGAGGATTCCACCCAGCCCATACTGGGCCACAGACCCAGAAGGTGCGGACCTCACCACTGCACCAACGGCCGGCCACTTACATGTTCAGTGGCAACGTGCAGTTGAGTGCAATGGGAGTTAAATATACTAGTGAGCCCAACTCTAGCACTGTGTAGATGAGGCTAGGTTGTTTTTCGGGTCCATTGTGATGTCAGAGGATTTGTCATAATTGTGTCTCTGAGGTCCAGCATGCTTCCTGGATACAGGTTTCAGAGCCTGCTTGGAGCAGTCTCATAACTCACCCTTCCCAGTTAGCCCATGCTTGACCTTCGCTGCCGTTTTTTGGCTTGTGAATTTCTCTGACTTTCAAACGTTCCAGCAGAGTCTGTCTAAAGACGGACATCATCTTTCATTGTGGATAATTCAGGTGTGATTTCTGTTCACCTTCCATTTTCTGGGTCCTCTTTTTCTTTTCCATAGTATACTCGTCATGGTCTTTCTCAGCTATCTCCCTTAGACATGCTTATCAGTCCGTTCTCCTTCATTCCAAGGGATTAGTTTGTATTTCGTTAATCGCTGTATGTTCTCTAGGGTGAGGTGTGAGTGCTTTCGTGACTCTTGGTTGTTGTCCTTGAATTTGCACCGGTCACTTGTAGGACTCTTGGCTATCCTAGCCTAGGTCAAACTAAGCACTGAGAACACGTGGTCATGTGGGTTGGTTTGACATCCTGAGATCAGAAACTCCAAATTCGAGGTGGTCCTGGCAACCCCCTTCATGGACACAATGTTTCCAAGACAACTTAGACAAATCGGATGAATTCCACTCTCCAGGAAAGATATTTTTCTGTCTCTTTTCCGGATTTGGGAAGTTTCGAACTTGACCCCTGATCCTTGAACGTTCCCCTAGATTCCGTCCAGATACGGGCTTACTTAATTTTTATAGGGTGTGCCATTTGTTTGCCCTACATCCTCTACCCTGGCCTGTTTATTTTTCTTGAAACACAACTGTAAAGTTCTAATTTTCGTGCAACTTCCTTACATATGGTGTCAAAACACATAATCAATAATCCTTCTACGGCAAGAGGTAGGGGGAGAGAATTTCGATGGAGGCAAACAGAGCACACTAGCCTGGGAGGGCAGCCTTCACGAAGGAACGAAGCCCTGTGGAAGAGGGTGCTTTTCAGCACCCTTGTAGAGCACTTCCAAACAAAGAGACATACCCCAAGCGTGACAGGGCTCCATTCCTTCAAGGCTTCCAAGACATCTCTTGGGACACATTACCATGTGCCCAGTGGGCCCACGTGACACCAGAGCTTCGGAAAAAGAGACTGACCTGCAAAGAATGCTATGGGCCTTGGAAAGGAGGCATCGATTCTTCTCTTCAATGTCCTCAAGACACCTTTCTTGACTTTGCATTATGCTTAAGGCACAAGGGCACTGTAGGTGTGATGAACCCCAAGTCCGGCCACTTGTTTCCAATGAAGTTGCAAGCTTGAATCAGCATGACCTCCCCATAGACTTGAATAGATGACAATGTTCTCCTCTCCGTGCCTGTCCCTCTATTCTCACTTGTGGCCTAGGGTTCCTTTCTTATCCCTTGCATCAGACTCTGTTTTATCTCTTCTAGTTTCTGTGCCTGCTTTCTGTTTGCCAAACCTGTTTCTGGGTATCTGTCCCTTTAATAGCCTAGCCTAGGCCAATCCTCAGACTGTAACCATGCGGCCACCCTGGGGGACATGTTCACCGTGATGTCATAAGCGACCTCAAAATTCGAAGTTGTCCTGACAACCTCCGTGCACACAGAGTTTCACAGCCATCTCAGACCAGTCTGACTCCTCACCCTGTCTAGGTAGGATAGTTTTCCTTTTTCTGCAATTGTTGTCACTTTCTATCTTTCTCCTTGAACTTCGAAAGGGCTCCTACATTCTCTCTAGACACTGGTTTCACTCCTGTAAGATTATCCTGGGTTTTATCTCTTATATCTTGGGTAGATGGCAAAATGGGTGGACCTTACCCAGAAAAAGTCCTGGACTCCCTCACAAGTTGAAGTTGCCCAGGGAATGTTCTGATGCACAATGATGGTGTCATCTCGTGGCACTCTGCCAATTCCACCTTGGCAGGTCACAAGATTTCCTTCCTTCTGCCTTTGGGAAGTGTACCAGATACTTCCATAGATTGTAATATTCTTATGGTTCCTTTTCTTGTGCGTATTGATAACGTATCCTCACAATTGCTGCTTATTTATGATCTCTGCCCGCACCATACCATGAAATCTATATTTCCTAACACTACTAATGTGATATGCACTCGTAATGTGAAACAGTGAGGCCCGGGCCGCCCAAGCGGAATGTGGGCACTTACCTGCTCCACCACAGGGCCGGCCCTGAATTGTACTTTTGGACCAACCTTTTGCCTGAACTTGGGAAGACGTGGGCCTGTTTGGATTATTCGTGAAGGTGATTAGTAATAACATCATGGACGGTAACATTTTCCGTTCGTTCATGGGTTTAGGACTGATCATGTTCTCTTCGTAGTATTCCTCTTCACCTATTTGGAATGGTCTGCCTTTCTGTAGCATCTGTAAGCATTTGGAGGTGATTTTCCATCCTTGGAAGTTCACCTTCTGTAAACTCTTTCCGCCCCCAAAGCTTTATGACATCATTCTGGACCCCTTTTTGGATTTTTGATTTGAGGTGAATTTATAGCCATGACCCTGCATTAGAACGTACTATAACTTCCAGATTCACATCCTCATTGCTTTAGACTTCTGTGTAGCTTACATCATCTTCACCAGTGTAAGACTAATCACAGGCCCTCACCACACACTTGTGCCTAATCTTCTCTTTCACCCTCCGTCACCGCCCCTCTTTGCCTCTGGGAGCCCGCATACAAATGTTCAGTGCCACCTGTTGGTTAGTGCTTGCTTTTTCTTCTCCTTGTAAGTGAGATTCTATGGTATTTGAATTTCTCACTGGGGCTTGTTACACTTCCCCTAAAACCCTCACAGCCATTCTGGTGGTCACAAATGGCTGGATTGCATCATTTGTTCCGGCTGAGTGGTATACCATTGTGTGGCTATAGCCCATCTTCCTTCTCCAATCATCCCTTGCTGGACACCAGGGTGCTTTCCAAGTCTTGGATATCAGGAGTAAGACTGTGGTGAACACAGCCATGCACATGTCTTTATGCGGTAGTCTTTCTGACTTTTTTGGATAAACAAGCGGCAGATTAATAGCTGGGTCATACGGGACATGGATACTTAAATTTCTGAGGCAGTTCCACACCTTTGGCATCGTGGCTGCACCGGGTTACACTCCCACCAGCAGTGCAGGAGGCTTCCCTTCTCTCCACCTCCTCTCTGACACTTGTTATTTCCTGTCTGCTTCCTTCTAGCCATGCTGACCACAGTGAGCTGCCATGGCCTTGCAGTTTGGATTTGCATTTTCCTGAGACTTAATGATGGTGAACAAGTTTTCATGCACCTACTGGCCCTCTTTCTGTCTTCTTCGGAGAAATCTCTGCTTCCATCTTTTGACCAGGTTTTCATTGGCTTGTTTTTTTTCTTGTGGAGACGTGCGAGTTGATTGTATCTTTGGGCTTTTCACCCCTTGTCCGATGTGTGGTTTGCAAACATCCTCTCCCAATTGTTGTGGTGTCTTAGTATTCAGTTGATGGTTTCCTTGAGTGGGCAGAAGTGTGTGCATTTGATGTGGTCCCGTTTGTTTCTTGTTTCCTTTGTTGCCCTTGCCCAGTCAGACATGCTTCTTCCAAATAGGCGGCTCAGACAGATGGCAAAGAGCACTCTGCCTAGGTCTTCTCCTACAAGGTTCACGGTTTCAAGTCTGCCATTCAAGGCTTTAATCCACTTCAGGTGGTGTGTGTGCCAGGTGTAACATCATGGTGTACTCTCGTTGTGTTCCATGTGGCTGTGCAGGCTTCCCAGCACCGTTTATTGTAGAGACTCTCCTTTCTCCGCTGTCTCCACTTGGCTCCCTGGTCCAAAATGGGCTGTCCATGTAAGTTTGAGTTGGGCTCTGGGCTCTCAATTGTTTTGCATGGGTCTTCATGCCTGTTTTGGGGCCCAGACTGTGCCGTTTCGGTACCTAGCGCTTCGTCCTCTATGTTGAAATCAGAAATTGTGACACGTGCTGCTTTGTTCGTTTTCCTGAGGATTCCTTTGCCTAGTCAGGGTCTCGTGTTGCTGGCTAGAAACTTTAGGATTCTCTCTTCTTCTCTGTGGCAAATACTGCTGCAACTTTGACTGGGATTGCATGGAATCCAGAGATTCCTTACTGCGGTATGAACCTTTCAAGTGTGTTAATCCTTCCATTCCTAGATCCCTCGATATCTTTTTTTTTCTTGTGTCTTCTTGAGTTTCTTTCCCCAAAGGTTTGCTAGTTTTTGAATTAACATAGAATTCACCTGTTTTGCTAAGGTTATTCACAGAGATCCTATTCTTCGTAATGGCAAGCTCCTGTTTTTTTGTTTTTTTTTTTTTCTTAGCTTCAGTTTTTCTATTCTTTGCAACTTTTAATTGGTTTTGTTTTGGCACAAGTGCATTGCTGTGCTCACATCTGCTGGCAATGCTCCTGTATTTGCTGTGGAAGTCTGGCCCTGTCCAACGTCCCTTCCCATCTGCCTCTACTCTACCTCGGACGCCTGCACCAGAACAACTGAAGCAGTGGTGAGGAGGCCCAAACCGAGGATTCCACCCAGCCCATACTGGGCCACAGACCCAGAAGGTGCGGACCTCACCACTGCACCACCGGCCGGCCACTTACATGTTCAGTGGCAACGTGCAGTTGAGTGCAATGGGAGTTAAATATACTAGTGAGCCCAACTCTAGCACTGTGTAGATGAGGCTAGGTTGTTTTTCGGGTCCATTGTGATGTCAGAGGATTTGTCATAATTGTGTCTCTGAGGTCCAGCATGCTTCCTGGATACAGGTTTCAGAGCCTGCTTGGAGCAGTCTCATAACTCACCCTTCCCAGTTAGCCCATGCTTGACCTTCGCTGCCGTTTTTTGGCTTGTGAATTTCTCTGACTTTCAAACGTTCCAGCAGAGTCTGTCTAAAGACGGACATCATCTTTCATTGTGGATAATTCAGGTGTGATTTCTGTTCACCTTCCATTTTCTGGGTCCTCTTTTTCTTTTCCATAGTATACTCGTCATGGTCTTTCTCAGCTATCTCCCTTAGACATGCTTATCAGTCCGTTCTCCTTCATTCCAAGGGATTAGTTTGTATTTCGTTAATCGCTGTATGTTCTCTAGGGTGAGGTGTGAGTGCTTTCGTGACTCTTGGTTGTTGTCCTTGAATTTGCACCGGTCACTTGTAGGACTCTTGGCTATCCTAGCCTAGGTCAAACTAAGCACTGAGAACACGTGATCGTGTGGGTTGGTTTGACATCCTGAGATCAGAAACTCCAAATTCGAGGTGGTCCTGGCAACCCCCTTCACGGACACAATGTTTCCAAGACAACTTAGACAAATCGGATGAATTCCACTCTCCAGGAAAGATATTTTTCTGTCTCTTTTCCGGATTTGGGAAGTTTCGAACTTGACCCCTGATCCTTGAACGTTCCCCTAGATTCCGTCCAGATACGGGCTTACTTAATTTTTATAGGGTGTGCCATTTGTTTGCCCTACATCCTCTACCCTGGCCTGTTTATTTTTCTTGAAACACAACTGTAAAGTTCTAATTTTCGTGCAACTTCCTTACATATGGTGTCAAAACACATAATCAATAATCCTTCTACGGCAAGAGGTAGGGGGAGAGAATTTCGATGGAGGCAAACAGAGCACACTAGCCTGGGAGGGCAGCCTTCACGAAGGAACGAAGCCCTGTGGAAGAGGGTGCTTTTCAGCACCCTTGTAGAGCACTTCCAAACAAAGAGACATACCCCAAGCGTGACAGGGCTCCATTCCTTCAAGGCTTCCAAGACATCTCTTGGGACACATTACCATGTGCCCAGTGGGCCCACGTGACACCAGAGCTTCGGAAAAAGAGACTGACCTTCAAAGAATGCTATGGGCCTTGGAAAGGAGGCATCGATTCTTCTCTTCAATGTCCTCAAGACATCTTTCTTGACTTTGCATTATGCTTAAGGCACAAGGGCACTGTAGGTGTGATGAACCCCAAGTCCGGCCACTTGTTTCCAATGAAGTTGCAAGCTTGAATCAGCATGACCTCCCCATAGACTTGAATAGATGACAATGTTCTCCTCTCCGTGCCTGTCCCTCTATTCTCACTTGTGGCCTAGGGTTCCTTTCTTATCCCTTGCATCAGACTCTGTTTTATCTCTTCTAGTTTCTGTGCCTGCTTTCTGTTTGCCAAACCTGTTTCTGGGTATCTGTCCCTTTAATAGCCTAGCCTAGGCCAATCCTCAGACTGTAACCATGCGGCCACCCTGGGGGACATGTTCACCGTGATGTCATAAGCGACCTCAAAATTCAAAGTTGTCCTGACAACCTCCGTGCACACAGAGTTTCACAGCCATCTCAGACCAGTCTGACTCCTCACCCTGTCTAGGTAGGATAGTTTTCCTTTTTCTGCAATTGTTGTCAGTTTCTATCTTTCTCCTTGAACTTCGAAAGGGCTCCTACATTCTCTCTAGACACTGGTTTCACTCCTGTAAGATTATCCTGGGTTTTATCTCTTATATCTTGGGTAGATGGCAAAATGGGTGGACCTTACCCAGAAAAAGTCCTGGACTCCCTCACAAGTTGAAGTTGCCCAGGGAATGTTCTGATGCACAATGATGGTGTCATCTCGTGGCACTCTGCCAATTCCACCTTGGCAGGTCACAAGTTTTCCTTCCTTCTGCCTTTGGGAAGTGTACCAGATACTTCCATAGATTGTAATATTCTTATGGTTCCTTTTCTTGTGCGTATTGATAACGTATCCTCACAATTGCTGCTTATTTATGATCTCTGCCCGCACCATACCATGAAATCTATATTTCCTAACACTACTAATGTGATATGCACTCGTAATGTGAAACAGTGAGGCCCGGGCCGCCCAAGCGGAATGTGGGCACTTACCTGCTCCACCACAGGGCCGGCCCTGAATTGTACTTTTGGACCAACCTTTTGCCTGAACTTGGGAAGACGTGGGCCTGTTTGGATTATTCGTGAAGGTGATTAGTAATAACATCATGGACGGTAACATTTTCCGTTCGTTCATGGGTTTAGGACTGATCATGTTCTCTTCGTAGTATTCCTCTTCACCTATTTGGAATGGTCTGCCTTTCTGTAGCATCTGTAAGCATTTGGAGGTGATTTTCCATCCTTGGAAGTTCACCTTCCGTAAACTCTTTCCGCCCCCAAAGCTTTATGACATCATTCTGGACCCCTTTTTGGATTTTTGATTTGAGGTGAATTTATAGCCATGACCCTGCATTAGAACGTACTATAACTTCCAGATTCACATCCTCATTGCTTTAGACTTCTGTGTAGCTTACATCATCTTCACCAGTGTAAGACTAATCACAGGCCCTCACCACACACTTGTGCCTAATCTTCTCTTTCACCCTCCGTCACCGCCCCTCTTTGCCTCTGGGAGCCCGCATACAAATGTTCAGTGCCACCTGTTGGTTAGTGCTTGCTTTTTCTTCTCATTGTAAGTGAGATTCTATGGTATTTGAATTTCTCACTGGGGCTTGTTACACTTCCCCTAAAACCCTCACAGCCATTCTGGTGGTCACAAATGGCTGGATTGCATCATTTGTTCCGGCTGAGTGGTATACCATTGTGTGGCTATAGCCCATCTTCCTTCTCCAATCATCCCTTGCTGGACACCAGGGTGCTTTCCAAGTCTTGGATATCAGGAGTAAGACTGTGGTGAACACAGCCATGCACATGTCTTTATGCGGTAGTCTTTCTGACTTTTTTGGATAAACAAGCGGCAGATTAATAGCTGGGTCATACGGGACATGGATACTTAAATTTCTGAGGCAGTTCCACACCTTTGGCATCGTAGCTGCACCGGGTTACACTCCCACCAGCAGTGCAGGAGGCTTCCCTTCTCTCCACCTCCTCTCTGACACTTGTTATTTCCTGTCTGCTTCCTTCTAGCCATGCTGACCACAGTGAGCTGCCATGGCCTTGCAGTTTGGATTTGCATTTTCCTGAGACTTAATGATGGTGAACAAGTTTTCATGCACCTACTGGCCCTCTTTCTGTCTTCTTCGGAGAAATCTCTGCTTCCATCTTTTGACCAGGTTTTCATTGGCTTGTTTTTTTTCTTGTGGAGACGTGCGAGTTGATTGTATCTTTGGGCTTTTCACCCCTTGTCCGATGTGTGGTTTGCAAACATCCTCTCCCAATTGTTGTGGTGTCTTAGTATTCAGTTGATGGTTTCCTTGAGTGGGCAGAAGTGTGTGCATTTGATGTGGTCCCGTTTGTTTCTTGTTTCCTTTGTTGCCCTTGCCCAGTCAGACATGCTTCTTCCAAATAGGCGGCTCAGACAGATGGCAAAGAGCACTCTGCCTAGGTCTTCTCCTACAAGGTTCACGGTTTCAAGTCTGCCATTCAAGGCTTTAATCCACTTCAGGTGGTGTGTGTGCCAGGTGTAACATCATGGTGTACTCTCGTTGTGTTCCATGTGGCTGTGCAGGCTTCCCAGCACCGTTTATTGTAGAGACTCTCCTTTCTCCGCTGTCTCCACTTGGCTCCCTGGTCCAAAATGGGCTGTCCATGTAAGTTTGAGTTGGGCTCTGGGCTCTCAATTGTTTTGCATGGGTCTTCATGCCTGTTTTGGGGCCCAGACTGTGCCGTTTCGGTACCTAGCGCTTCGTCCTCTATGTTGAAATCAGAAATTGTGACACGTGCTGCTTTGTTCGTTTTCCTGAGGATTCCTTTGCCTAGTCAGGGTCTCGTGTTGCTGGCTAGAAACTTTAGGATTCTCTCTTCTTCTCTGTGGCAAATACTGCTGCAACTTTGACTGGGATTGCATGGAATCCAGAGATTCCTTACTGCGGTATGAACCTTTCAAGTGTGTTAATCCTTCCATTCCTAGATCCCTCGATATCTTTTTTTTTCTTGTGTCTTCTTGAGTTTCTTTCCCCAAAGGTTTGCTAGTTTTTGAATTAACATAGAATTCACCTGTTTTGCTAAGGTTATTCACAGAGATCCTATTCTTCGTAATGGCAAGCTCCTGTTTTTTTGGTTTTTTTTTCCTTAGCTTCAGTTTTTCTATTCTTTGCAACTTTTAATTGGTTTTGTTTTGGCACAAGTGCATTGCTGTGCTCACATCTGCTGGCAATGCTCCTGTATTTGCTGTGGAAGTCTGGCCCTGTCCAACGTCCCTTCCCATCTGCCTCTACTCTACCTCGGACGCCTGCACCAGAACAACTGAAGCAGTGGTGAGGAGGCCCAAACCGAGGATTCCACCCAGCCCATACTGGGCCACAGACCCAGAAGGTGCGGACCTCACCACTGCACCACCGGCCGGCCACTTACATGTTCAGTGGCAACGTGCAGTTGAGTGCAATGGGAGTTAAATATACTAGTGAGCCCAACTCTAGCACTGTGTAGATGAGGCTAGGTTGTTTTTCGGGTCCATTGTGATGTCAGAGGATTTGTCATAATTGTGTCTCTGAGGTCCAGCATGCTTCCTGGATACAGGTTTCAGAGCCTGCTTGGAGCAGTCTCATAACTCACCCTTCCCACTTAGCCCATGCTTGACCTTCGCTGCCGTTTTTTGGCTTGTGAATTTCTCTGACTTTCAAACGTTCCAGCAGAGTCTGTCTAAAGATGGACATCATCTTTCATTGTGGATAATTCAGGTGTGATTTCTGTTCACCTTCCATTTTCTGGGTCCTCTTTTTCTTTTCCATAGTATACTCGTCATGGTCTTTCTCAGCTATCTCCCTTAGACATGCTTATCAGTCCGTTCTCCTTCATTCCAAGGGATTAGTTTGTATTTCTTTAATCGCTGTATGTTCTCTAGGGTGAGGTGTGAGTGCTTTCGTGACTCTTGGTTGTTGTCCTTGAATTTGCACCGGTCACTTGTAGGACTCTTGGCTACCCTAGCCAAGGTCAAACTAAGCACTGAGAACACGTGGTCATGTGGGTTGGTTTGACATCCTGAGATCAGAAACTCCAAATTCGAGGTGGTCCTGGCAACCCCCTTCACGGACACAATGTTTCCAAGACAACTTAGACAAATCGGATGAATTCCACTCTCCAGGAAAGATATTTTTCTGTCTCTTTTCCGGATTTGGGAAGTTTCGAACTTGACCCCTGATCCTTGAACGTTCCCCTAGATTCCGTCCAGATACGGGCTTACTTAATTTTTATAGGGTGTGCCATTTGTTTGCCCTACATCCTCTACCCTGGCCTGTTTATTTTTCTTGGAACACAACTGTAAAGTTCTAATTTTCGTGCAACTTCCTTACATATGGTGTCAAAACACATAATCAATAATCCTTCTACGGCAAGAGGTAGGGGGAGAGAATTTCGATGGAGGCAAACAGAGCACACTAGCCTGGGAGGGCAGCCTTCACGAAGGAACGAAGCCCTGTGGAAGAGGGTGCTTTTCAGCACCCTTGTAGAGCACTTCCAAACAAAGAGACATACCCCAAGCGTGACAGGGCTCCATTCCTTCAAGGCTTCCAAGACATCTCTTGGGACACATTACCATGTGCCCAGTGGGCCCACGTGACACCAGAGCTTCGGAAAAAGAGACTGACATTCAAAGAATGCTATGGGCCTTGGAAAGGAGGCATCGATTCTTCTCTTCAATGTCCTCAAGACATCTTTCTTGACTTTGCATTATGCTTAAGGCACAAGGGCACTGTAGGTGTGATGAACCCCAAGTCCGGCCACTTGTTTCCAATGAAGTTGCAAGCTTGAATCAGCATGACCTCCCCATAGACTTGAATAGATGACAATGTTCTCCTCTCCGTGCCTGTCCCTCTATTCTCACTTGTGGCCTAGGGTTCCTTTCTTATCCCTTGCATCAGACTCTGTTTTATCTCTTCTAGTTTCTGTGCCTGCTTTCTGTTTGCCAAACCTGTTTCTGGGTATCTGTCCCTTTAATAGCCTAGCCTAGGCCAATCCTCAGACTGTAACCATGCGGCCACCCTGGGGGACATGTTCACCGTGATGTCATAAGCGACCTCAAAATTCGAAGTTGTCCTGACAACCTCCGTGCACACAGAGTTTCACAGCCATCTCAGACCAGTCTGACTCCTCACCCTGTCTAGGTAGGATAGTTTTCCTTTTTCTGCAATTGTTGTCACTTTCTATCTTTCTCCTTGAACTTCGAAAGGGCTCCTACATTCTCTCTAGACACTGGTTTCACTCCTGTAAGATTATCCTGGGTTTTATCTCTTATATCTTGGGTAGATGGCAAAATGGGTGGACCTTACCCAGAAAAAGTCCTGGACTCCCTCACAAGTTGAAGTTGCCCAGGGAATGTTCTGATGCACAATGATGGTGTCATCTCGTGGCACTCTGCCAATTCCACCTTGGCAGGTCACAAGATTTCCTTCCTTCTGCCTTTGGGAAGTGTACCAGATACTTCCATAGATTGTAATATTCTTATGGTTCCTTTTCTTGTGTGTATTGATAACGTATCCTCACAATTGCTGCTTATTTATGATCTCTGCCCGCACCATACCATGAAATCTATATTTCCTAACACTACTAATGTGATATGCACTCGTAATGTGAAACAGTGAGGCCCGGGCCGCCCAAGCGGAATGTGGGCACTTACCTGCTCCACCACAGGGCCGGCCCTGAATTGTACTTTTGGACCAACCTTTTGCCTGAACTTGGGAAGACGTGGGCCTGTTTGGATTATTCGTGAAGGTGATAAGTAATAACATCATGGACGGTAACATTTTCCGTTCGTTCATGGGTTTAGGACTGATCATGTTCTCTTCGTAGTATTCCTCTTCACCTATTTGGAATGGTCTGCCTTTCTGTAGCATCTGTAAGCATTTGGAGGTGATTTTCCATCCTTGGAAGTTCACCTTCCGTAAACTCTTTCCGCCCCCAAAGCTTTATGACATCATTCTGGACCCCTTTTTGGATTTTTGATTTGAGGTGAATTTATAGCCATGACCCTGCATTAGAACGTACTATAACTTCCAGATTCACATCCTCATTGCTTTAGACTTCTGTGTAGCTTACATCATCTTCACCAGTGTAAGACTAATCACAGGCCCTCACCACACACTTGTGCCTAATCTTCTCTTTCACCCTCCGTCACCGCCCCTCTTTGCCTCTGGGAGCCCGCATACAAATGTTCAGTGCCACCTGATGGTTAGTGCTTGCTTTTTCTTCGCCTTGTAAGTGAGATTCTATGGTATTTGAATTTCTCACTGGGGCTTGTTACACTTCCCCTAAAACCCTCACAGCCATTCTGGTGGTCACAAATGGCTGGATTGCATCATTTGTTCCGGCTGAGTGGTATACCATTGTGTGGCTATAGCCCATCTTCCTTCTCTAATCATCCCTTGCTGGACACCAGGGTGCTTTCCAAGTCTTGGATATCAGGAGTAAGACTGTGGTGAACACAGCCATGCACATGTCTTTATGCGGTAGTCTTTCTGACTTTTTTGGATAAGCAAGCGGCAGATTAATAGCTGGGTCATACGGGACATGGATACTTAAATTTCTGAGGCAGTTCCACACCTTTGGCATCGTGGCTGCACCGGGTTACACTCCCACCAGCAGTGCAGGAGGCTTCCCTTCTCTCCACCTCCTCTCTGACACTTGTTATTTCCTGTCTGCTTCCTTCTAGCCATGCTGACCACAGTGAGCTGCCATGGCCTTGCAGTTTGGATTTGCATTTTCCTGAGACTTAATGATGGTGAACAAGTTTTCATGCACCTACTGGCCCTCTTTCTGTCTTCTTCGGAGAAATCTCTGCTTCCATCTTTTGACCAGGTTTTCATTGGCTTGTTTTTTTTCTTGTGGAGACGTGCGAGTTGATTGTATCTTTGGGCTTTTCACCCCTTGTCCGATGTGTGGTTTGCAAACATCCTCTCCCAATTGTTGTGGTGTCTTAGTATTCAGTTGATGGTTTCCTTGAGTGGGCAGAAGTGTGTGCATTTGATGTGGTCCCGTTTGTTTCTTGTTTCCTTTGTTGCCCTTGCCCAGTCAGACATGCTTCTTCCAAATAGGCGGCTCAGACAGATGGCAAAGAGCACTCTGCCTAGGTCTTCTCCTACAAGGTTCACGGTTTCAAGTCTGCCATTCAAGGCTTTAATCCACTTCAGGTGGTGTGTGTGCCAGGTGTAACATCATGGTATACTCTCGTTGTGTTCCATGTGGCTGTGCAGGCTTCCCAGCACCGTTTATTGTAGAGACTCTCCTTTCTCCGCTGTCTCCACTTGGCTCCCTGGTCCAAAATGGGCTGTCCATGTAAGTTTGAGTTGGGCTCTGGGCTCTCAATTGTTTTGCATGGGTCTTCATGCCTGTTTTGGGGCCCAGACTGTGCCGTTTCGGTACCTAGCGCTTCGTCCTCTATGTTGAAATCAGAAATTGTGACACGTGCTGCTTTGTTCGTTTTCCTGAGGATTCCTTTGCCTAGTCAGGGTCTCGTGTTGCTGGCTAGAAACTTTAGGATTCTCTCTTCTTCTCTGTGGCAAATACTGCTGCAACTTTGACTGGGATTGCATGGAATCCAGAGATTCCTTACTGCGGTATGAACCTTTCAAGTGTGTTAATCCTTCCATTCCTAGATCCCTCGATATCTTTTTTTTTCTTGTGTCTTCTTGAGTTTCTTTCCCCAAAGGTTTGCTAGTTTTTGAATTAACATAGAATTCACCTGTTTTGCTAAGGTTATTCACAGAGATCCTATTCTTCGTAATGGCAAGCTCCTGTTTTTTTGTTTTTTTTTTTTCTTAGCTTCAGTTTTTCTATTCTTTGCAACTTTTAATTGGTTTTGTTTTGGCACAAGTGCATTGCTGTGCTCACATCTGCTGGCAATGCTCCTGTATTTGCTGTGGAAGTCTGGCCCTGTCCAACGTCCCTTCCCATCTGCCTCTACTCTACCTCGGACGCCTGCACCAGAACAACTGAAGCAGTGGTGAGGAGGCCCAAACCGAGGATTCCACCCAGCCCATACTGGGCCACAGACCCAGAAGGTGCGGACCTCACCACTGCACCACCGGCCGGCCACTTACATGTTCAGTGGCAACGTGCAGTTGAGTGCAATGGGAGTTAAATATACTAGTGAGCCCAACTCTAGCACTGTGTAGATGAGGCTAGGTTGTTTTTCGGGTCCATTGTGATGTCAGAGGATTTGTCATAATTGTGTCTCTGAGGTCCAGCATGCTTCCTGGATACAGGTTTCAGAGCCTGCTTGGAGCAGTCTCATAACTCACCCTTCCCAGTTAGCCCATGCTTGACCTTCGCTGCCGTTTTTTGGCTTGTGAATTTCTCTGACTTTCAAACGTTCCAGCAGAGTCTGTCTAAAGACGGACATCATCTTTCATTGTGGATAATTCAGGTGTGATTTCTGTTCACCTTCCATTTTCTGGGTCCTCTTTTTCTTTTCCATAGTATACTCGTCATGGTCTTTCTCAGCTATCTCCCTTAGACATGCTTATCAGTCCGTTCTCCTTCATTCCAAGGGATTAGTTTGTATTTCTTTAATCGCTGTATGTTCTCTAGGGTGAGGTGTGAGTGCTTTCGTGACTCTTGGTTGTTGTCCTTGAATTTGCACCGGTCACTTGTAGGACTCTTGGCTATCCTAGCCTAGGTCAAACTAAGCACTGAGAACACGTGGTCATGTGGGTTGGTTTGACATCCTGAGATCAGAAACTCCAAATTCGAGGTGGTCCTGGCAACCCCCTTCACGGACACAATGTTTCCAAGACAACTTAGACAAATCGGATGAATTCCACTCTCCAGGAAAGATATTTTTCTGTCTCTTTTCCGGATTTGGGAAGTTTCGAACTTGACCCCTGATCCTTGAACGTTCCCCTAGATTCCGTCCAGATACGGGCTTACTTAATTTTTATAGGGTGTGCCATTTGTTTGCCCTACATCCTCTACCCTGGCCTGTTTATTTTTCTTGAAACACAACTGTAAAGTTCTAATTTTCGTGCAACTTCCTTACATATGGTGTCAAAACACATAATCAATAATCCTTCTACGGCAAGAGGTAGGGGGAGAGAATTTCGATGGAGGCAAACAGAGCACACTAGCCTGGGAGGGCAGCCTTCACGAAGGAACGAAGCCCTGTGGAAGAGGGTGCTTTTCAGCACCCTTGTAGAGCACTTCCAAACAAAGAGACATACCCCAAGCGTGACAGGGCTCCATTCCTTCAAGGCTTCCAAGACATCTCTTGGGACACATTACCATGTGCCCAGTGGGCCCACGTGACACCAGAGCTTCGGAAAAAGAGACTGACCTTCAAAGAATGCTATGGGCCTTGGAAAGGAGGCATCGATTCTTCTCTTCAATGTCCTCAAGACATCTTTCTTGACTTTGCATTATGCTTAAGGCACAAGGGCACTGTAGGTGTGATGAACGCCAAGTCCGGCCACTTGTTTCCAATGAAGTTGCAAGCTTGAATCAGCATGACCTCCCCATAGACTTGAATAGATGACAATGTTCTCCTCTCCGTGCCTGTCCCTCTATTCTCACTTGTGGCCTAGGGTTCCTTTCTTATCCCTTGCATCAGACTCTGTTTTATCTCTTCTAGTTTCTGTGCCTGCTTTCTGTTTGCCAAACCTGTTTCTGGGTATCTGTCCCTTTAATAGCCTAGCCTAGGCCAATCCTCAGACTGTAACCATGCGGCCACCCTGGGGGACATGTTCACCGTGATGTCATAAGCGACCTCAAAATTCGAAGTTGTCCTGACAACCTCCGTGCACACAGAGTTTCACAGCCATCTCAGACCAGTCTGACTCCTCACCCTGTCTAGGTAGGATAGTTTTCCTTTTTCTGCAATTGTTGTCAGTTTCTATCTTTCTCCTTGAACTTCGAAAGGGCTCCTACATTCTCTCTAGACACTGGTTTCACTCCTGTAAGATTATCCTGGGTTTTATCTCTTATATCTTGGGTAGATGGCAAAATGGGTGGACCTTACCCAGAAAAAGTCCTGGACTCCCTCACAAGTTGAAGTTGCCCAGGGAATGTTCTGATGCACAATGATGGTGTCATCTCGTGGCACTCTGCCAATTCCACCTTGGCAGGTCACAAGATTTCCTTCCTTCTGCCTTTGGGAAGTGTACCAGATACTTCCATAGATTGTAATATTCTTATGGTTCCTTTTCTTGTGCGTATTGATAACGTATCCTCACAATTGCTGCTTATTTATGATCTCTGCCCGCACCATACCATGAAATCTATATTTCCTAACACTACTAATGTGATATGCACTCGTAATGTGAAACAGTAAGGCCCGGGCCGCCCAAGCGGAATGTGGGCACTTACCTGCTCCACCACAGGGCCGGCCCTGAATTGTACTTTTGGACCAACCTTTTGCCTGAACTTGGGAAGACGTGGGCCTGTTTGGATTATTCGTGAAGGTGATAAGTAATAACATCATGGACGGTAACATTTTCCGTTCGTTCATGGGTTTAGGACTGATCATGTTCTCTTCGTAGTATTCCTCTTCACCTATTTGGAATGGTCTGCCTTTCTGTAGCATCTGTAAGCATTTGGAGGTGATTTTCCATCCTTGGAAGTTCACCTTCCGTAAACTCTTTCCGCCCCCAAAGCTTTATGACATCATTCTGGACCCCTTTTTGGATTTTTGATTTGAGGTGAATTTATAGCCATGACCCTGCATTAGAACGTACTATAACTTCCAGATTCACATCCTCATTGCTTTAGACTTCTGTGTAGCTTACATCATCTTCACCAGTGTAAGACTAATCACAGGCCCTCACCACACACTTGTGCCTAATCTTCTCTTTCACCCTCCGTCACCGCCCCTCTTTGCCTCTGGGAGCCCGCATACAAATGTTCAGTGCCACCTGATGGTTAGTGCTTGCTTTTTCTTCTCCTTGTAAGTGAGATTCTATGGTATTTGAATTTCTCCCTGGGGCTTGTTACACTTCCCCTAAAACCCTCACAGCCATTCTGGTGGTCACAAATGGCTGGATTGCATCATTTGTTCCGGCTGAGTGGTATACCATTGTGTGGCTATAGCCCATCTTCCTTCTCCAATCATCCCTTGCTGGACACCAGGGTGCTTTCCAAGTCTTGGATATCAGGAGTAAGACTGTGGTGAACACAGCCATGCACATGTCTTTATGCGGTAGTCTTTCTGACTTTTTTGGATAAGCAAGCGGCAGATTAATAGCTGGGTCATACGGGACATGGATACTTAAATTTCTGAGGCAGTTCCACACCTTTGGCATCGTGGCTGCACCGGGTTACACTCCCACCAGCAGTGCAGGAGGCTTCCCTTCTCTCCACCTCCTCTCTGACACTTGTTATTTCCTGTCTGCTTCCTTCTAGCCATGCTGACCACAGTGAGCTGCCATGGCCTTGCAGTTTGGATTTGCATTTTCCTGAGACTTAATGATGGTGAACAAGTTTTCATGCACCTACTGGCCCTCTTTCTGTCTTCTTCGGAGAAATCTCTGCTTCCATCTTTTGACCAGGTTTTCATTGGCTTGTTTTTTTTCTTGTGGAGACGTGCGAGTTGATTGTATCTTTGGGCTTTTCACCCCTTGTCCGATGTGTGGTTTGCAAACATCCTCTCCCAATTGTTGTGGTGTCTTAGTATTCAGTTGATGGTTTCCTTGAGTGGGCAGAAGTGTGTGCATTTGATGTGGTCCCGTTTGTTTCTTGTTTCCTTTGTTGCCCTTGCCCAGTCAGACATGCTTCTTCCAAATAGGCGGCTCAGACAGATGGCAAAGAGCACTCTGCCTAGGTCTTCTCCTACAAGGTTCACGGTTTCAAGTCTGCCATTCAAGGCTTTAATCCACTTCAGGTGGTGTGTGTGCCAGGTGTAACATCATGGTGTACTCTCGTTGTGTTCCATGTGGCTGTGCAGGCTTCCCAGCACCGTTTATTGTAGAGACTCTCCTTTCTCCGCTGTCTCCACTTGGCTCCCTGGTCCAAAATGGGCTGTCCATGTAAGTTTGAGTTGGGCTCTGGGCTCTCAATTGTTTTGCATGGGTCTTCATGCCTGTTTTGGGGCCCAGACTGTGCCGTTTCGGTACCTAGCGCTTCGTCCTCTATGTTGAAATCAGAAATTGTGACACGTGCCGCTTTGTTCGTTTTCCTGAGGATTCCTTTGCCTAGTCAGGGTCTCGTGTTGCTGGCTAGAAACTTTAGGATTCTCTCTTCTTCTCTGTGGCAAATACTGCTGCAACTTTGACTGGGATTGCATGGAATCCAGAGATTCCTTACTGCGGTATGAACCTTTCAAGTGTGTTAATCCTTCCATTCCTAGATCCCTCGATATCTTTTTTTTTCTTGTGTCTTCTTGAGTTTCTTTCCCCAAAGGTTTGCTAGTTTTTGAATTAACATAGAATTCACCTGTTTTTCTAAGGTTATTCACAGAGATCCTATTCTTCGTAATGGCAAGCTCCTGTTTTTTTTTTTTTTTTTCCTTAGCTTCAGTTTTTCTGTTCTTTGCAACTTTTAATTGGTTTTGTTTTGGCACAAGTGCATTGCTGTGCTCACATCTGCTGGCAATGCTCCTGTATTTGCTGTGGAAGTCTGGCCCTGTCCAACGTCCCTTCCCATCTGCCTCTACTCTACCTCGGACGCCTGCACCAGAACAACTGAAGCAGTGGTGAGGAGGCCCAAACCGAGGATTCCACCCAGCCCATACTGGGCCACAGACCCAGAAGGTGCGGACCTCACCACTGCACCAACGGCCGGCCACTTACATGTTCAGTGGCAACGTGCAGTTGAGTGCAATGGGAGTTAAATATACTAGTGAGCCCAACTCTAGCACTGTGTAGATGAGGCTAGGTTGTTTTTCGGGTCCATTGTGATGTCAGAGGATTTGTCATAATTGTGTCTCTGAGGTCCAGCATGCTTCCTGGATACAGGTTTCAGAGCCTGCTTGGAGCAGTCTCATAACTCACCCTTCCCAGTTAGCCCATGCTTGACCTTCGCTGCCGTTTTTTGGCTTGTGAATTTCTCTGACTTTCAAACGTTCCAGCAGAGTCTGTCTAAAGACGGACATCATCTTTCATTGTGGATAATTCAGGTGTGATTTCTGTTCACCTTCCATTTTCTGGGTCCTCTTTTTCTTTTCCATAGTATACTCGTCATGGTCTTTCTCAGCTATCTCCCTTAGACATGCTTATCAGTCCGTTCTCCTTCATTCCAAGGGATTAGTTTGTATTTCTTTAATCGCTGTATGTTCTCTAGGGTGAGGTGTGAGTGCTTTCGTGACTCTTGGTTGTTGTCCTTGAATTTGCACCGGTCACTTGTAGGACTCTTGGCTATCCTAGCCTAGGTCAAACTAAGCACTGAGAACACGTGGTCATGTGGGTTGGTTTGACATCCTGAGATCAGAAACTCCAAATTCGAGGTGGTCCTGGCAACCCCCTTCACGGACACAATGTTTCCAAGACAACTTAGACAAATCGGATGAATTCCACTCTCCAGGAAAGATATTTTTCTGTCTCTTTTCCGGATTTGGGAAGTTTCGAACTTGACCCCTGATTCTTGAACGTTCCCCTAGATTCCGTCCAGATACGGGCTTACTTAATTTTTATAGGGTGTGCCATTTGTTTGCCCTACATCCTCTACCCTGGCCTGTTTATTTTTCTTGAAACACAACTGTAAAGTTCTAATTTTCGTGCAACTTCCTTACATATGGTGTCAAAACACATAATCAATAATCCTTCTACGGCAAGAGGTAGGGGGAGAGAATTTCGATGGAGGCAAACAGAGCACACTAGCCTGGGAGGGCAGCCTTCACGAAGGAACGAAGCCCTGTGGAAGAGGGTGCTTTTCAGCACCCTTGTAGAGCACTTCCAAACAAAGAGACATACCCCAAGCGTGACAGGGCTCCATTCCTTCAAGGCTTCCAAGACATCTCTTGGGACACATTACCATGTGCCCAGTGGGCCCACGTGACACCAGAGCTTCGGAAAAAGAGACTGACCTTCAAAGAATGCTATGGGCCTTGGAAAGGAGGCATCGATTCTTCTCTTCAATGTCCTCAAGACATCTTTCTTGACTTTGCATTATGCTTAAGGCACAAGGGCACTGTAGCTGTGATGAACGCCAAGTCCGGCCACTTGTTTCCAATGAAGTTGTAAGCTTGAATCAGCATGACCTCCCCATAGACTTGAATAGATGACAATGTTCTCCTCTCCGTGCCTGTCCCTCTATTCTCACTTGTGGCCTAGGGTTCCTTTGTTATCCCTTGCATCAGACTCTGTTTTATCTCTTCTAGTTTCTGTGCCTGCTTTCTGTTTGCCAAACCTGTTTCTGGGTATCTGTCCCTTTAATAGCCTAGCCTAGGCCAATCCTCAGACTGTAACCATGCGGCCACCCTGGGGGACATGTTCACCGTGATGTCATAAGCGACCTCAAAATTCGAAGTTCTCCTGACAACCTCCGTGCACACAGAGTTTCACAGCCATCTCAGACCAGTCTGACTCCTCACCCTGTCTAGGTAGGATAGTTTTCCTTTTTCTGCAATTGTTGTCAGTTTCTATCTTTCTCCTTGAACTTCGAAAGGGCTCCTACATTCTCTCTAGACACTGGTTTCACTCCTGTAAGATTATCCTGGGTTTTATCTCTTATATCTTGGGTAGATGGCAAAATGGGTGGACCTTACCCAGAAAAAGTCCTGGACTCCCTCACAAGTTGAAGTTGCCCAGGGAATGTTCTGATGCACAATGATGGTGTCATCTCGTGGCACTCTGCCAATTCCACCTTGGCAGGTCACAAGATTTCCTTCCTTCTGCCTTTGGGAAGTGTACCAGATACTTCCATAGATTGTAATATTCTTATGGTTCCTTTTCTTGTGCGTATTGATAACGTATCCTCACAATTGCTGCTTATTTATGATCTCTGCCCGCACCATACCATGAAATCTATATTTCCTAACACTACTAATGTGATATGCACTCGTAATGTGAAACAGTGAGGCCCGGGCCGCCCAAGCGGAATGTGGGCACTTACCTGCTCCACCACAGGGCCGGCCCTGAATTGTACTTTTGGACCAACCTTTTGCCTGAACTTGGGAAGACGTGGGCCTGTTTGGATTATTCGTGAAGGTGATTAGTAATAACATCATGGACGGTAACATTTTCCGTTCGTTCATGGGTTTAGGACTGATCATGTTCTCTTCGTAGTATTCCTCTTCACCTATTTGGAATGGTCTGCCTTTCTGTAGCATCTGTAAGCATTTGGAGGTGATTTTCCATCCTTGGAAGTTCACCTTCCGTAAACTCTTTCCGCCCCCAAAGCTTTATGACATCATTCTGGACCCCTTTTTGGATTTTTGATTTGAGGTGAATTTATAGCCATGACCCTGCATTAGAACGTACTATAACTTCCAGATTCACATCCTCATTGCTTTAGACTTCTGTGTAGCTTACATCATCTTCACCAGTGTAAGACTAATCACAGGCCCTCACCACACACTTGTGCCTAATCTTCTCTTTCACCCTCCGTCACCGCCCCTCTTTGCCTCTGGGAGCCCGCATACAAATGTTCAGTGCCACCTGATGGTTAGTGCTTGCTTTTTCTTCGCCTTGTAAGTGAGATTCTATGGTATTTGAATTTCTCACTGGGGCTTGTTACACTTCCCCTAAAACCCTCACAGCCATTCTGGTGGTCACAAATGGCTGGATTGCATCATTTGTTCCGGCTGAGTGGTATACCATTGTGTGGCTATAGCCCATCTTCCTTCTCTAATCATCCCTTGCTGGACACCAGGGTGCTTTCCAAGTCTTGGATATCAGGAGTAAGACTGTGGTGAACACAGCCATGCACATGTCTTTATGCGGTAGTCTTTCTGACTTTTTTGGATAAGCAAGCGGCAGATTAATAGCTGGGTCATACGGGACATGGATACTTAAATTTCTGAGGCAGTTCCACACCTTTGGCATCGTGGCTGCACCGGGTTACACTCCCACCAGCAGTGCAGGAGGCTTCCCTTCTCTCCACCTCCTCTCTGACACTTGTTATTTCCTGTCTGCTTCCTTCTAGCCATGCTGACCACAGTGAGCTGCCATGGCCTTGCAGTTTGGATTTGCATTTTCCTGAGACTTAATGATGGTGAACAAGTTTTCATGCACCTACTGGCCCTCTTTCTGTCTTCTTCGGAGAAATCTCTGCTTCCATCTTTTGACCAGGTTTTCATTGGCTTGTTTTTTTTCTTGTGGAGACGTGCGAGTTGATTGTATCTTTGGGCTTTTCACCCCTTGTCCGATGTGTGGTTTGCAAACATCCTCTCCCAATTGTTGTGGTGTCTTAGTATTCAGTTGATGGTTTCCTTGAGTGGGCAGAAGTGTGTGCATTTGATGTGGTCCCGTTTGTTTCTTGTTTCCTTTGTTGCCCTTGCCCAGTCAGACATGCTTCTTCCAAATAGGCGGCTCAGACAGATGGCAAAGAGCACTCTGCCTAGGTCTTCTCCTACAAGGTTCACGGTTTCAAGTCTGCCATTCAAGGCTTTAATCCATTTCAGGTGGTGTGTGTGCCAGGTGTAACATCATGGTGTACTCTCGTTGTGTTCCATGTGGCTGTGCAGGCTTCCCAGCACCGTTTATTGTAGAGACTCTCCTTTCTCCGCTGTCTAGACTTGGCTCCCTGGTCCAAAATGGGCTGTCCATGTAAGTTTGAGTTGGGCTCTGGGCTCTCAATTGTTTTGCATGGGTCTTCATGCCTGTTTTGGGGCCCAGACTGTGCCGTTTCGGTACCTAGCGCTTCGTCCTCTATGTTGAAATCAGAAATTGTGACACGTGCCGCTTTGTTCGTTTTCCTGAGGATTCCTTTGCCTAGTCAGGGTCTCGTGTTGCTGGCTAGAAACTTTAGGATTCTCTCTTCTTCTCTGTGGCAAATACTGCTGCAACTTTGACTGGGATTGCATGGAATCCAGAGATTCCTTACTGTGGTATGAACCTTTCAAGTGTGTTAATCCTTCCATTCCTAGATCCCTCGATATCTTTTTTTTTCTTGTGTCTTCTTGAGTTTCTTTCCCCAAAGGTTTGCTAGTTTTTGAATTAACATAGAATTCACCTGTTTTGCTAAGGTTATTCACAGAGATCCTATTCTTCGTAATGGCAAGCTCCTGTTTTTTTGTTTTTTTTTTCCTTAGCTTCAGTTTTTCTATTCTTTGCAACTTTTAATTGGTTTTGTTTTGGCACAAGTGCATTGCTGTGCTCACATCTGCTGGCAATGCTCCTGTATTTGCTGTGGAAGTGTGGCCCTGTCCAACGTCCCTTCCCATCTGCCTCTACTCTACCTCGGACGCCTGCACCAGAACAACTGAAGCAGTGGTGAGGAGGCCCAAACCGAGGATTCCACCCAGCCCATACTGGGCCACAGACCCAGAAGGTGCGGACCTCACCACTGCACCACCGGCCGGCCACTTACATGTTCAGTGGCAACGTGCAGTTGAGTGCAATGGGAGTTAAATATACTAGTGAGCCCAACTCTAGCACTGTGTAGATGAGGCTAGGTTGTTTTTCGGGTCCATTGTGATGTCAGAGGATTTGTCATAATTGTGTCTCTGAGGTCCAGCATGCTTCCTGGATACAGGTTTCAGAGCCTGCTTGGAGCAGTCTCATAACTCACCCTTCCCAGTTAGCCCATGCTTGACCTTCGCTGCCGTTTTTTGGCTTGTGAATTTCTCTGACTTTCAAACGTTCCAGCAGAGTCTGTCTAAAGACGGACATCATCTTTCATTGTGGATAATTCAGGTGTGATTTCTGTTCACCTTCCATTTTCTGGGTCCTCTTTTTCTTTTCCATAGTATACTCGTCATGGTCTTTCTCAGCTATCTCCCTTAGACATGCTTATCAGTCCGTTCTCCTTCATTCCAAGGGATTAGTTTGTATTTCTTTAATCGCTGTATGTTCTCTAGGGTGAGGTGTGAGTGCTTTCGTGACTCTTGGTTGTTGTCCTTGAATTTGCACCGGTCACTTGTAGGACTCTTGGCTATCCTAGCCTAGGTCAAACTAAGCACTGAGAACACGTGGTCATGTGGGTTGGTTTGACATCCTGAGATCATAAACTCCAAATTCGAGGTGGTCCTGGCAACCCCCTTCACGGACACAATGTTTCCAAGACAACTTAGACAAATCGGATGAATTCCACTCTCCAGGAAAGATATTTTTCTGTCTCTTTTCCGGATTTGGGAAGTTTCGAACTTGACCCCTGATTCTTGAACGTTCCCCTAGATTCCGTCCAGATACGGGCTTACTTAATTTTTATAGGGTGTGCCATTTGTTTGCCCTACATCCTCTACCCTGGCCTGTTTATTTTTCTTGAAACACAACTGTAAAGTTCTAATTTTCGTGCAACTTCCTTACATATGGTGTCAAAACACATAATCAATAATCCTTCTACGGCAAGAGGTAGGGGGAGAGAATTTCGATGGAGGCAAACAGAGCACACTAGCCTGGGAGGGCAGCCTTCACGAAGGAACGAAGCCCTGTGGAAGAGGGTGCTTTTCAGCACCCTTGTAGAGCACTTCCAAACAAAGAGACATACCCCAAGCGTGACAGGGCTCCATTCCTTCAAGGCTTCCAAGACATCTCTTGGGACACATTACCATGTGCCCAGTGGGCCCACGTGACACCAGAGCTTCGGAAAAAGAGACTGACCTTCAAAGAATGCTATGGGCCTTGGAAAGGAGGCATCGATTCTTCTCTTCAATGTCCTCAAGACATCTTTCTTGACTTTGCATTATGCTTAAGGCACAAGGGCACTGTAGCTGTGATGAACGCCAAGTCCGGCCACTTGTTTCCAATGAAGTTGTAAGCTTGAATCAGCATGACCTCCCCATAGACTTGAATAGATGACAATGTTCTCCTCTCCGTGCCTGTCCCTCTATTCTCACTTGTGGCCTAGGGTTCCTTTCTTATCCCTTGCATCAGACTCTGTTTTATCTCTTCTAGTTTCTGTGCCTGCTTTCTGTTTGCCAAACCTGTTTCTGGGTATCTGTCCCTTTAATAGCCTAGCCTAGGCCAATCCTCAGACTGTAACCATGCGGCCACCCTGGGGGACATGTTCACCGTGATGTCATAAGCGACCTCAAAATTCGAAGTTCTCCTGACAACCTCCGTGCACACAGAGTTTCACAGCCATCTCAGACCAGTCTGACTCCTCACCCTGTCTAGGTAGGATAGTTTTCCTTTTTCTGCAATTGTTGTCAGTTTCTATCTTTCTCCTTGAACTTCGAAAGGGCTCCTACATTCTCTCTAGACACTGGTTTCACTCCTGTAAGATTATCCTGGGTTTTATCTCTTATATCTTGGGTAGATGGCAAAATGGGTGGACCTTACCCAGAAAAAGTCCTGGACTCCCTCACAAGTTGAAGTTGCCCAGGGAATGTTCTGATGCACAATGATGGTGTCATCTCGTGGCACTCTGCCAATTCCACCTTGGCAGGTCACAAGATTTCCTTCCTTCTGCCTTTGGGAAGTGTACCAGATACTTCCATAGATTGTAATATTCTTATGGTTCCTTTTCTTGTGCGTATTGATAACGTATCCTCACAATTGCTGCTTATTTATGATCTCTGCCCGCACCATACCATGAAATCTATATTTCCTAACACTACTAATGTGATATGCACTCGTAATGTGAAACAGTGAGGCCCGGGCCGCCCAAGCGGAATGTGGGCACTTACCTGCTCCACCACAGGGCCGGCCCTGAATTGTACTTTTGGACCAACCTTTTGCCTGAACTTGGGAAGACGTGGGCCTGTTTGGATTATTCGTGAAGGTGATTAGTAATAACATCATGGACGGTAACATTTTCCGTTCGTTCATGGGTTTAGGACTGATCATGTTCTCTTCGTAGTATTCCTCTTCACCTATTTGGAATGGTCTGCCTTTCTGTAGCATCTGTAAGCATTTGGAGGTGATTTTCCATCCTTGGAAGTTCACCTTCCGTAAACTCTTTCCGCCCCCAAAGCTTTATGACATCATTCTGGACCCCTTTTTGGATTTTTGATTTGAGGTGAATTTATAGCCATGACCCTGCATTAGAACGTACTATAACTTCCAGATTCACATCCTCATTGCTTTAGACTTCTGTGTAGCTTACATCATCTTCACCAGTGTAAGACTAATCACAGGCCCTCACCACACACTTGTGCCTAATCTTCTCTTTCACCCTCCGTCACCGCCCCTCTTTGCCTCTGGGAGCCCGCATACAAATGTTCAGTGCCACCTGATGGTTAGTGCTTGCTTTTTCTTCGCCTTGTAAGTGAGATTCTATGGTATTTGAATTTCTCACTGGGGCTTGTTACACTTCCCCTAAAACCCTCACAGCCATTCTGGTGGTCACAAATGGCTGGATTGCATCATTTGTTCCGGCTGAGTGGTATACCATTGTGTGGCTATAGCCCATCTTCCTTCTCTAATCATCCCTTGCTGGACACCAGGGTGCTTTCCAAGTCTTGGATATCAGGAGTAAGACTGTGGTGAACACAGCCATGCACATGTCTTTATGCGGTAGTCTTTCTGACTTTTTTGGATAAGCAAGCGGCAGATTAATAGCTGGGTCATACGGGACATGGATACTTAAATTTCTGAGGCAGTTCCACACCTTTGGCATCGTGGCTGCACCGGGTTACACTCCCACCAGCAGTGCAGGAGGCTTCCCTTCTCTCCACCTCCTCTCTGACACTTGTTATTTCCTGTCTGCTTCCTTCTAGCCATGCTGACCACAGTGAGCTGCCATGGCCTTGCAGTTTGGATTTGCATTTTCCTGAGACTTAATGATGGTGAACAAGTTTTCATGCACCTACTGGCCCTCTTTCTGTCTTCTTCGGAGAAATCTCTGCTTCCATCTTTTGACCAGGTTTTCATTGGCTTGTTTTTTTTCTTGTGGAGACGTGCGAGTTGATTGTATCTTTGGGCTTTTCACCCCTTGTCCGATGTGTGGTTTGCAAACATCCTCTCCCAATTGTTGTGGTGTCTTAGTATTCAGTTGATGGTTTCCTTGAGTGGGCAGAAGTGTGTGCATTTGATGTGGTCCCGTTTGTTTCTTGTTTCCTTTGTTGCCCTTGCCCAGTCAGACATGCTTCTTCCAAATAGGCGGCTCAGACAGATGGCAAAGAGCACTCTGCCTAGGTCTTCTCCTACAAGGTTCACGGTTTCAAGTCTGCCATTCAAGGCTTTAATCCATTTCAGGTGGTGTGTGTGCCAGGTGTAACATCATGGTGTACTCTCGTTGTGTTCCATGTGGCTGTGCAGGCTTCCCAGCACCGTTTATTGTAGAGACTCTCCTTTCTCCGCTGTCTAGACTTGGCTCCCTGGTCCAAAATGGGCTGTCCATGTAAGTTTGAGTTGGGCTCTGGGCTCTCAATTGTTTTGCATGGGTCTTCATGCCTGTTTTGGGGCCCAGACTGTGCCGTTTCGGTACCTAGCGCTTCGTCCTCTATGTTGAAATCAGAAATTGTGACACGTGCCGCTTTGTTCGTTTTCCTGAGGATTCCTTTGCCTAGTCAGGGTCTCGTGTTGCTGGCTAGAAACTTTAGGATTCTCTCTTCTTCTCTGTGGCAAATACTGCTGCAACTTTGACTGGGATTGCATGGAATCCAGAGATTCCTTACTGTGGTATGAACCTTTCAAGTGTGTTAATCCTTCCATTCCTAGATCCCTCGATATCTTTTTTTTTCTTGTGTCTTCTTGAGTTTCTTTCCCCAAAGGTTTGCTAGTTTTTGAATTAACATAGAATTCACCTGTTTTGCTAAGGTTATTCACAGAGATCCTATTCTTCGTAATGGCAAGCTCCTGTTTTTTTGTTTTTTTTTTCCTTAGCTTCAGTTTTTCTATTCTTTGCAACTTTTAATTGGTTTTGTTTTGGCACAAGTGCATTGCTGTGCTCACATCTGCTGGCAATGCTCCTGTATTTGCTGTGGAAGTCTGGCCCTGTCCAACGTCCCTTCCCATCTGCCTCTACTCTACCTCGGACGCCTGCACCAGAACAACTGAAGCAGTGGTGAGGAGGCCCAAACCGAGGATTCCACCCAGCCCATACTGGGCCACAGACCCAGAAGGTGCGGACCTCACCACTGCACCACCGGCCGGCCACTTACATGTTCAGTGGCAACGTGCAGTTGAGTGCAATGGGAGTTAAATATACTAGTGAGCCCAACTCTAGCACTGTGTAGATGAGGCTAGGTTGTTTTTCGGGTCCATTGTGATGTCAGAGGATTTGTCATAATTGTGTCTCTGAGGTCCAGCATGCTTCCTGGATACAGGTTTCAGAGCCTGCTTGGAGCAGTCTCATAACTCACCCTTCCCAGTTAGCCCATGCTTGACCTTCGCTGCCGTTTTTTGGCTTGTGAATTTCTCTGACTTTCAAACGTTCCAGCAGAGTCTGTCTAAAGACGGACATCATCTTTCATTGTGGATAATTCAGGTGTGATTTCTGTTCACCTTCCATTTTCTGGGTCCTCTTTTTCTTTTCCATAGTATACTCGTCATGGTCTTTCTCAGCTATCTCCCTTAGACATGCTTATCAGTCCGTTCTCCTTCATTCCAAGTGATTAGTTTGTATTTCTTTAATCGCTGTATGTTCTCTAGGGTGAGGTGTGAGTGCTTTCGTGACTCTTGGTTGTTGTCCTTGAATTTGCACCGGTCACTTGTAGGACTCTTGGCTACCCTAGCCTAGGTCAAACTAAGCACTGAGAACACGTGGTCATGTGGGTTGGTTTGACATCCTGAGATCAGAAACTCCAAATTCGAGGTGGTCCTGGCAACCCCCTTCACGGACACAATGTTTCCAAGACAACTTAGACAAATCGGATGAATTCCACTCTCCAGGAAAGATATTTTTCTGTCTCTTTTCCGGATTTGGGAAGTTTCGAACTTGACCCCTGATCCTTGAACGTTCCCCTAGATTCCGTCCAGATACGGGCTTACTTAATTTTTATAGGGTGTGCCATTTGTTTGCCCTACATCCTCTACCCTGGCCTGTTTATTTTTCTTGAAACACAACTGTAAAGTTCTAATTTTCGTGCAACTTCCTTACATATGGTGTCAAAACACATAATCAATAATCCTTCTACGGCAAGAGGTAGGGGGAGAGAATTTCGATGGAGGCAAACAGAGCACACTAGCCTGGGAGGGCAGCCTTCACGAAGGAACGAAGCCCTGTGGAAGAGGGTGCTTTTCAGCACCCTTGTAGAGCACTTCCAAACAAAGAGACATACCCCAAGCGTGACAGGGCTCCATTCCTTCAAGGCTTCCAAGACATCTCTTGGGACACATTACCATGTGCCCAGTGGGCCCACGTGACACCAGAGCTTCGGAAAAAGAGACTGACCTTCAAAGAATGCTATGGGCCTTGGAAAGGAGGCATCGATTCTTCTCTTCAATGTCCTCAAGACATCTTTCTTGACTTTGCATTATGCTTAAGGCACAAGGGCACTGTAGCTGTGATGAACGCCAAGTCCGGCCACTTGTTTCCAATGAAGTTGTAAGCTTGAATCAGCATGACCTCCCCATAGACTTGAATAGATGACAATGTTCTCCTCTCCGTGCCTGTCCCTCTATTCTCACTTGTGGCCTAGGGTTCCTTTCTTATCCCTTGCATCAGACTCTGTTTTATCTCTTCTAGTTTCTGTGCCTGCTTTCTGTTTGCCAAACCTGTTTCTGGGTATCTGTCCCTTTAATAGCCTAGCCTAGGCCAATCCTCAGACTGTAACCATGCGGCCACCCTGGGGGACATGTTCACCGTGATGTCATAAGCGACCTCAAAATTCGAAGTTCTCCTGACAACCTCCGTGCACACAGAGTTTCACAGCCATCTCAGACCAGTCTGACTCCTCACCCTGTCTAGGTAGGATAGTTTTCCTTTTTCTGCAATTGTTGTCAGTTTCTATCTTTCTCCTTGAACTTCGAAAGGGCTCCTACATTCTCTCTAGACACTGGTTTCACTCCTGTAAGATTATCCTGGGTTTTATCTCTTATATCTTGGGTAGATGGCAAAATGGGTGGACCTTACCCAGAAAAAGTCCTGGACTCCCTCACAAGTTGAAGTTGCCCAGGGAATGTTCTGATGCACAATGATGGTGTCATCTCGTGGCACTCTGCCAATTCCACCTTGGCAGGTCACAAGATTTCCTTCCTTCTGCCTTTGGGAAGTGTACCAGATACTTCCATAGATTGTAATATTCTTATGGTTCCTTTTCTTGTGCGTATTGATAACGTATCCTCACAATTGCTGCTTATTTATGATCTCTGCCCGCACCATACCATGAAATCTATATTTCCTAACACTACTAATGTGATATGCACTCGTAATGTGAAACAGTGAGGCCCGGGCCGCCCAAGCGGAATGTGGGCACTTACCTGCTCCACCACAGGGCCGGCCCTGAATTGTACTTTTGGACCAACCTTTTGCCTGAACTTGGGAAGACGTGGGCCTGTTTGGATTATTCGTGAAGGTGATTAGTAATAACATCATGGACGGTAACATTTTCCGTTCGTTCATGGGTTTAGGACTGATCATGTTCTCTTCGTAGTATTCCTCTTCACCTATTTGGAATGGTCTGCCTTTCTGTAGCATCTGTAAGCATTTGGAGGTGATTTTCCATCCTTGGAAGTTCACCTTCCGTAAACTCTTTCCGCCCCCAAAGCTTTATGACATCATTCTGGACCCCTTTTTGGATTTTTGATTTGAGGTGAATTTATAGCCATGACCCTGCATTAGAACGTACTATAACTTCCAGATTCACATCCTCATTGCTTTAGACTTCTGTGTAGCTTACATCATCTTCACCAGTGTAAGACTAATCACAGGCCCTCACCACACACTTGTGCCTAATCTTCTCTTTCACCCTCCGTCACCGCCCCTCTTTGCCTCTGGGAGCCCGCATACAAATGTTCAGTGCCACCTGATGGTTAGTGCTTGCTTTTTCTTCGCCTTGTAAGTGAGATTCTATGGTATTTGAATTTCTCACTGGGGCTTGTTACACTTCCCCTAAAACCCTCACAGCCATTCTGGTGGTCACAAATGGCTGGATTGCATCATTTGTTCCGGCTGAGTGGTATACCATTGTGTGGCTATAGCCCATCTTCCTTCTCTAATCATCCCTTGCTGGACACCAGGGTGCTTTCCAAGTCTTGGATATCAGGAGTAAGACTGTGGTGAACACAGCCATGCACATGTCTTTATGCGGTAGTCTTTCTGACTTTTTTGGATAAGCAAGCGGCAGATTAATAGCTGGGTCATACGGGACATGGATACTTAAATTTCTGAGGCAGTTCCACACCTTTGGCATCGTGGCTGCACCGGGTTACACTCCCACCAGCAGTGCAGGAGGCTTCCCTTCTCTCCACCTCCTCTCTGACACTTGTTATTTCCTGTCTGCTTCCTTCTAGCCATGCTGACCACAGTGAGCTGCCATGGCCTTGCAGTTTGGATTTGCATTTTCCTGAGACTTAATGATGGTGAACAAGTTTTCATGCACCTACTGGCCCTCTTTCTGTCTTCTTCGGAGAAATCTCTGCTTCCATCTTTTGACCAGGTTTTCATTGGCTTGTTTTTTTTCTTGTGGAGACGTGCGAGTTGATTGTATCTTTGGGCTTTTCACCCCTTGTCCGATGTGTGGTTTGCAAACATCCTCTCCCAATTGTTGTGGTGTCTTAGTATTCAGTTGATGGTTTCCTTGAGTGGGCAGAAGTGTGTGCATTTGATGTGGTCCCGTTTGTTTCTTGTTTCCTTTGTTGCCCTTGCCCAGTCAGACATGCTTCTTCCCAATAGGCGGCTCAGACAGATGGCAAAGAGCACTCTGCCTAGGTCTTCTCCTACAAGGTTCACGGTTTCAAGTCTGCCATTCAAGGCTTTAATCCATTTCAGGTGGTGTGTGTGCCAGGTGTAACATCATGGTGTACTCTCGTTGTGTTCCATGTGGCTGTGCAGGCTTCCCAGCACCGTTTATTGTAGAGACTCTCCTTTCTCCGCTGTCTAGACTTGGCTCCCTGGTCCAAAATGGGCTGTCCATGTAAGTTTGAGTTGGGCTCTGGGCTCTCAATTGTTTTGCATGGGTCTTCATGCCTGTTTTGGGGCCCAGACTGTGCCGTTTCGGTACCTAGCGCTTCGTCCTCTATGTTGAAATCAGAAATTGTGACACGTGCCGCTTTGTTCGTTTTCCTGAGGATTCCTTTGCCTAGTCAGGGTCTCGTGTTGCTGGCTAGAAACTTTAGGATTCTCTCTTCTTCTCTGTGGCAAATACTGCTGCAACTTTGACTGGGATTGCATGGAATCCAGAGATTCCTTACTGTGGTATGAACCTTTCAAGTGTGTTAATCCTTCCATTCCTAGATCCCTCGATATCTTTTTTTTTCTTGTGTCTTCTTGAGTTTCTTTCCCCAAAGGTTTGCTAGTTTTTGAATTAACATAGAATTCACCTGTTTTGCTAAGGTTATTCACAGAGATCCTATTCTTCGTAATGGCAAGCTCCTGTTTTTTTGTTTTTTTTTTCCTTAGCTTCAGTTTTTCTATTCTTTGCAACTTTTAATTGGTTTTGTTTTGGCACAAGTGCATTGCTGTGCTCACATCTGCTGGCAATGCTCCTGTATTTGCTGTGGAAGTGTGGCCCTGTCCAACGTCCCTTCCCATCTGCCTCTACTCTACCTCGGACGCCTGCACCCGAACAACTGAAGCAGTGGTGAGGAGGCCCAAACCGAGGATTCCACCCAGCCCATACTGGGCCACAGACCCAGAAGGTGCGGACCTCACCACTGCACCACCGGCCGGCCACTTACATGTTCTGTGGCAACGTGCAGTTGAGTGCAATGGGAGTTAAATATACTAGTGAGCCCAACTCTAGCACTGTGTAGATGAGGCTAGGTTGTTTTTCGGGTCCATTGTGATGTCAGAGGATTTGTCATAATTGTGTCTCTGAGGTCCAGCATGCTTCCTGGATACAGGTTTCAGAGCCTGCTTGGAGCAGTCTCATAACTCACCCTTCCCAGTTAGCCCATGCTTGACCTTCGCTGCCGTTTTTTGGCTTGTGAATTTCTCTGACTTTCAAACGTTCCAGCAGAGTCTGTCTAAAGACGGACATCATCTTTCATTGTGGATAATTCAGGTGTGATTTCTGTTCACCTTCCATTTTCTGGGTCCTCTTTTTCTTTTCCATAGTATACTCGTCATGGTCTTTCTCAGCTATCTCCCTTAGACATGCTTATCAGTCCGTTCTCCTTCATTCCAAGGGATTAGTTTGTATTTCTTTAATCGCTGTATGTTCTCTAGGGTGAGGTGTGAGTGCTTTCGTGACTCTTGGTTGTTGTCCTTGAATTTGCACCGGTCACTTGTAGGACTCTTGGCTACCCTAGCCTAGGTCAAACTAAGCACTGAGAACACGTGGTCATGTGGGTTGGTTTGACATCCTGAGATCAGAAACTCCAAATTCGAGGTGGTCCTGGCAACCCCCTTCACGGACACAATGTTTCCAAGACAACTTAGACAAATCGGATGAATTCCACTCTCCAGGAAGGATATTTTTCTGTCTCTTTTCCGGATTTGGGAAGTTTCGAACTTGACCCCTGATCCTTGAACGTTCCCCTAGATTCCGTCCAGATACGGGCTTACTTAATTTTTATAGGGTGTGCCATTTGTTTGCCCTACATCCTCTACCCTGGCCTGTTTATTTTTCTTGAAACACAACTGTAAAGTTCTAATTTTCGTGCAACTTCCTTACATATGGTGTCAAAACACATAATCAATAATCCTTCTACGGCAAGAGGTAGGGGGAGAGAATTTCGATGGAGGCAAACAGAGCACACTAGCCTGGGAGGGCAGCCTTCACGAAGGAACGAAGCCCTGTGGAAGAGGGTGCTTTTCAGCACCCTTGTAGAGCACTTCCAAACAAAGAGACATACCCCAAGCGTGACAGGGCTCCATTCCTTCAAGGCTTCCAAGACATCTCTTGGGACACATTACCATGTGCCCAGTGGGCCCACGTGACACCAGAGCTTCGGAAAAAGAGACTGACCTTCAAAGAATGCTATGGGCCTTGGAAAGGAGGCATCGATTCTTCTCTTCAATGTCCTCAAGACATCTTTCTTGACTTTGCATTATGCTTAAGGCACAAGGGCACTGTAGGTGTGATGAACGCCAAGTCCGGCCACTTGTTTCCAATGAAGTTGCAAGCTTGAATCAGCATGACCTCCCCATAGACTTGAATAGATGACAATGTTCTCCTCTCCGTGCCTGTCCCTCTATTCTCACTTGTGGCCTAGGGTTCCTTTCTTATCCCTTGCATCAGACTCTGTTTTATCTCTTCTAGTTTCTGTGCCTGCTTTCTGTTTGCCAAACCTGTTTCTGGGTATCTGTCCCTTTAATAGCCTAGCCTAGGCCAATCCTCAGACTGTAACCATGCGGCCACCCTGGGGGACATGTTCACCGTGATGTCATAAGCGACCTCAAAATTCGAAGTTGTCCTGACAACCTCCGTGCACACAGAGTTTCACAGCCATCTCAGACCAGTCTGACTCCTCACCCTGTCTAGGTAGGATAGTTTTCCTTTTTCTGCAATTGTTGTCAGTTTCTATCTTTCTCCTTGAACTTCGAAAGGGCTCCTACATTCTCTCTAGACACTGGTTTCACTCCTGTAAGATTATCCTGGGTTTTATCTCTTATATCTTGGGTAGATGGCAAAATGGGTGGACCTTACCCAGAAAAAGTCCTGGACTCCCTCACAAGTTGAAGTTGCCCAGGGAATGTTCTGATGCACAATGATGGTGTCATCTCGTGGCACTCTGCCAATTCCACCTTGGCAGGTCACAAGATTTCCTTCCTTCTGCCTTTGGGAAGTGTACCAGATACTTCCATAGATTGTAATATTCTTATGGTTCCTTTTCTTGTGCGTATTGATAACGTATCCTCACAATTGCTGCTTATTTATGATCTCTGCCCGCACCATACCATGAAATCTATATTTCCTAACACTACTAATGTGATATGCACTCGTAATGTGAAACAGTGAGGCCCGGGCCGCCCAAGCGGAATGTGGGCACTTACCTGCTCCACCACAGGGCCGGCCCTGAATTGTACTTTTGGACCAACCTTTTGCCTGAACTTGGGAAGACGTGGGCCTGTTTGGATTATTCGTGAAGGTGATTAGTAATAACATCATGGACGGTAACATTTTCCGTTCGTTCATGGGTTTAGGACTGATCATGTTCTCTTCGTAGTATTCCTCTTCACCTATTTGGAATGGTCTGCCTTTCTGTAGCATCTGTAAGCATTTGGAGGTGATTTTCCATCCTTGGAAGTTCACCTTCCGTAAACTCTTTCCGCCCCCAAAGCTTTATGACATCATTCTGGACCCCTTTTTGGATTTTTGATTTGAGGTGAATTTATAGCCATGACCCTGCATTAGAACGTACTATAACTTCCAGATTCACATCCTCATTGCTTTAGACTTCTGTGTAGCTTACATCATCTTCACCAGTGTAAGACTAATCACAGGCCCTCACCACACACTTGTGCCTAATCTTCTCTTTCACCCTCCGTCACCGCCCCTCTTTGCCTCTGGGAGCCCGCATACAAATGTTCAGTGCCACCTGATGGTTAGTGCTTGCTTTTTCTTCGCCTTGTAAGTGAGATTCTATGGTATTTGAATTTCTCACTGGGGCTTGTTACACTTCCCCTAAAACCCTCACAGCCATTCTGGTGGTCACAAATGGCTGGATTGCATCATTTGTTCCGGCTGAGTGGTATACCATTGTGTGGCTATAGCCCATCTTCCTTCTCTAATCATCCCTTGCTGGACACCAGGGTGCTTTCCAAGTCTTGGATATCAGGAGTAAGACTGTGGTGAACACAGCCATGCACATGTCTTTATGCGGTAGTCTTTCTGACTTTTTTGGATAAGCAAGCGGCAGATTAATAGCTGGGTCATACGGGACATGGATACTTAAATTTCTGAGGCAGTTCCACACCTTTGGCATCGTGGCTGCACCGGGTTACACTCCCACCAGCAGTGCAGGAGGCTTCCCTTCTCTCCACCTCCTCTCTGACACTTGTTATTTCCTGTCTGCTTCCTTCTAGCCATGCTGACCACAGTGAGCTGCCATGGCCTTGCAGTTTGGATTTGCATTTTCCTGAGACTTAATGATGGTGAACAAGTTTTCATGCACCTACTGGCCCTCTTTCTGTCTTCTTCGGAGAAATCTCTGCTTCCATCTTTTGACCAGGTTTTCATTGGCTTGTTTTTTTTCTTGTGGAGACGTGCGAGTTGATTGTATCTTTGGGCTTTTCACCCCTTGTCCGATGTGTGGTTTGCAAACATCCTCTCCCAATTGTTGTGGTGTCTTAGTATTCAGTTGATGGTTTCCTTGAGTGGGCAGAAGTGTGTGCATTTGATGTGGTCCCGTTTGTTTCTTGTTTCCTTTGTTGCCCTTGCCCAGTCAGACATGCTTCTTCCCAATAGGCGGCTCAGACAGATGGCAAAGAGCACTCTGCCTAGGTCTTCTCCTACAAGGTTCACGGTTTCAAGTCTGCCATTCAAGGCTTTAATCCATTTCAGGTGGTGTGTGTGCCAGGTGTAACATCATGGTGTACTCTCGTTGTGTTCCATGTGGCTGTGCAGGCTTCCCAGCACCGTTTATTGTAGAGACTCTCCTTTCTCCGCTGTCTAGACTTGGCTCCCTGGTCCAAAATGGGCTGTCCATGTAAGTTTGAGTTGGGCTCTGGGCTCTCAATTGTTTTGCATGGGTCTTCATGCCTGTTTTGGGGCCCAGACTGTGCCGTTTCGGTACCTAGCGCTTCGTCCTCTATGTTGAAATCAGAAATTGTGACACGTGCCGCTTTGTTCGTTTTCCTGAGGATTCCTTTGCCTAGTCAGGGTCTCGTGTTGCTGGCTAGAAACTTTAGGATTCTCTCTTCTTCTCTGTGGCAAATACTGCTGCAACTTTGACTGGGATTGCATGGAATCCAGAGATTCCTTACTGTGGTATGAACCTTTCAAGTGTGTTAATCCTTCCATTCCTAGATCCCTCGATATCTTTTTTTTTCTTGTGTCTTCTTGAGTTTCTTTCCCCAAAGGTTTGCTAGTTTTTGAATTAACATAGAATTCACCTGTTTTGCTAAGGTTATTCACAGAGATCCTATTCTTCGTAATGGCAAGCTCCTGTTTTTTTGTTTTTTTTTTCCTTAGCTTCAGTTTTTCTATTCTTTGCAACTTTTAATTGGTTTTGTTTTGGCACAAGTGCATTGCTGTGCTCACATCTGCTGGCAATGCTCCTGTATTTGCTGTGGAAGTCTGGCCCTGTCCAACGTCCCTTCCCATCTGCCTCTACTCTACCTCGGACGCCTGCACCAGAACAACTGAAGCAGTGGTGAGGAGGCCCAAACCGAGGATTCCACCCAGCCCATACTGGGCCACAGACCCAGAAGGTGCGGACCTCACCACTGCACCACCGGCCGGCCACTTACATGTTCAGTGGCAACGTGCAGTTGAGTGCAATGGGAGTTAAATATACTAGTGAGCCCAACTCTAGCACTGTGTAGATGAGGCTAGGTTGTTTTTCGGGTCCATTGTGATGTCAGAGGATTTGTCATAATTGTGTCTCTGAGGTCCAGCATGCTTCCTGGATACAGGTTTCAGAGCCTGCTTGGAGCAGTCTCATAACTCACCCTTCCCAGTTAGCCCATGCTTGACCTTCGCTGCCGTTTTTTGGCTTGTGAATTTCTCTGACTTTCAAACGTTCCAGCAGAGTCTGTCTAAAGACGGACATCATCTTTCATTGTGGATAATTCAGGTGTGATTTCTGTTCACCTTCCATTTTCTGGGTCCTCTTTTTCTTTTCCATAGTATACTCGTCATGGTCTTTCTCAGCTATCTCCCTTAGACATGCTTATCAGTCCGTTCTCCTTCATTCCAAGTGATTAGTTTGTATTTCTTTAATCGCTGTATGTTCTCTAGGGTGAGGTGTGAGTGCTTTCGTGACTCTTGGTTGTTGTCCTTGAATTTGCACCGGTCACTTGTAGGACTCTTGGCTACCCTAGCCTAGGTCAAACTAAGCACTGAGAACACGTGGTCATGTGGGTTGGTTTGACATCCTGAGATCAGAAACTCCAAATTCGAGGTGGTCCTGGCAACCCCCTTCACGGACACAATGTTTCCAAGACAACTTAGACAAATCGGATGAATTCCACTCTCCAGGAAAGATATTTTTCTGTCTCTTTTCCGGATTTGGGAAGTTTCGAACTTGACCCCTGATCCTTGAACGTTCCCCTAGATTCCGTCCAGATACGGGCTTACTTAATTTTTATAGGGTGTGCCATTTGTTTGCCCTACATCCTCTACCCTGGCCTGTTTATTTTTCTTGAAACACAACTGTAAAGTTCTAATTTTCGTGCAACTTCCTTACATATGGTGTCAAAACACATAATCAATAATCCTTCTACGGCAAGAGGTAGGGGGAGAGAATTTCGATGGAGGCAAACAGAGCACACTAGCCTGGGAGGGCAGCCTTCACGAAGGAACGAAGCCCTGTGGAAGAGGGTGCTTTTCAGCACCCTTGTAGAGCACTTCCAAACAAAGAGACATACCCCAAGCGTGACAGGGCTCCATTCCTTCAAGGCTTCCAAGACATCTCTTGGGACACATTACCATGTGCCCAGTGGGCCCACGTGACACCAGAGCTTCGGAAAAAGAGACTGACCTTCAAAGAATGCTATGGGCCTTGGAAAGGAGGCATCGATTCTTCTCTTCAATGTCCTCAAGACATCTTTCTTGACTTTGCATTATGCTTAAGGCACAAGGGCACTGTAGCTGTGATGAACGCCAAGTCCGGCCACTTGTTTCCAATGAAGTTGTAAGCTTGAATCAGCATGACCTCCCCATAGACTTGAATAGATGACAATGTTCTCCTCTCCGTGCCTGTCCCTCTATTCTCACTTGTGGCCTAGGGTTCCTTTCTTATCCCTTGCATCAGACTCTGTTTTATCTCTTCTAGTTTCTGTGCCTGCTTTCTGTTTGCCAAACCTGTTTCTGGGTATCTGTCCCTTTAATAGCCTAGCCTAGGCCAATCCTCAGACTGTAACCATGCGGCCACCCTGGGGGACATGTTCACCGTGATGTCATAAGCGACCTCAAAATTCGAAGTTCTCCTGACAACCTCCGTGCACACAGAGTTTCACAGCCATCTCAGACCAGTCTGACTCCTCACCCTGTCTAGGTAGGATAGTTTTCCTTTTTCTGCAATTGTTGTCAGTTTCTATCTTTCTCCTTGAACTTCGAAAGGGCTCCTACATTCTCTCTAGACACTGGTTTCACTCCTGTAAGATTATCCTGGGTTTTATCTCTTATATCTTGGGTAGATGGCAAAATGGGTGGACCTTACCCAGAAAAAGTCCTGGACTCCCTCACAAGTTGAAGTTGCCCAGGGAATGTTCTGATGCACAATGATGGTGTCATCTCGTGGCACTCTGCCAATTCCACCTTGGCAGGTCACAAGATTTCCTTCCTTCTGCCTTTGGGAAGTGTACCAGATACTTCCATAGATTGTAATATTCTTATGGTTCCTTTTCTTGTGCGTATTGATAACGTATCCTCACAATTGCTGCTTATTTATGATCTCTGCCCGCACCATACCATGAAATCTATATTTCCTAACACTACTAATGTGATATGCACTCGTAATGTGAAACAGTGAGGCCCGGGCCGCCCAAGCGGAATGTGGGCACTTACCTGCTCCACCACAGGGCCGGCCCTGAATTGTACTTTTGGACCAACCTTTTGCCTGAACTTGGGAAGACGTGGGCCTGTTTGGATTATTCGTGAAGGTGATTAGTAATAACATCATGGACGGTAACATTTTCCGTTCGTTCATGGGTTTAGGACTGATCATGTTCTCTTCGTAGTATTCCTCTTCACCTATTTGGAATGGTCTGCCTTTCTGTAGCATCTGTAAGCATTTGGAGGTGATTTTCCATCCTTGGAAGTTCACCTTCCGTAAACTCTTTCCGCCCCCAAAGCTTTATGACATCATTCTGGACCCCTTTTTGGATTTTTGATTTGAGGTGAATTTATAGCCATGACCCTGCATTAGAACGTACTATAACTTCCAGATTCACATCCTCATTGCTTTAGACTTCTGTGTAGCTTACATCATCTTCACCAGTGTAAGACTAATCACAGGCCCTCACCACACACTTGTGCCTAATCTTCTCTTTCACCCTCCGTCACCGCCCCTCTTTGCCTCTGGGAGCCCGCATACAAATGTTCAGTGCCACCTGATGGTTAGTGCTTGCTTTTTCTTCGCCTTGTAAGTGAGATTCTATGGTATTTGAATTTCTCACTGGGGCTTGTTACACTTCCCCTAAAACCCTCACAGCCATTCTGGTGGTCACAAATGGCTGGATTGCATCATTTGTTCCGGCTGAGTGGTATACCATTGTGTGGCTATAGCCCATCTTCCTTCTCTAATCATCCCTTGCTGGACACCAGGGTGCTTTCCAAGTCTTGGATATCAGGAGTAAGACTGTGGTGAACACAGCCATGCACATGTCTTTATGCGGTAGTCTTTCTGACTTTTTTGGATAAGCAAGCGGCAGATTAATAGCTGGGTCATACGGGACATGGATACTTAAATTTCTGAGGCAGTTCCACACCTTTGGCATCGTGGCTGCACCGGGTTACACTCCCACCAGCAGTGCAGGAGGCTTCCCTTCTCTCCACCTCCTCTCTGACACTTGTTATTTCCTGTCTGCTTCCTTCTAGCCATGCTGACCACAGTGAGCTGCCATGGCCTTGCAGTTTGGATTTGCATTTTCCTGAGACTTAATGATGGTGAACAAGTTTTCATGCACCTACTGGCCCTCTTTCTGTCTTCTTCGGAGAAATCTCTGCTTCCATCTTTTGACCAGGTTTTCATTGGCTTGTTTTTTTTCTTGTGGAGACGTGCGAGTTGATTGTATCTTTGGGCTTTTCACCCCTTGTCCGATGTGTGGTTTGCAAACATCCTCTCCCAATTGTTGTGGTGTCTTAGTATTCAGTTGATGGTTTCCTTGAGTGGGCAGAAGTGTGTGCATTTGATGTGGTCCCGTTTGTTTCTTGTTTCCTTTGTTGCCCTTGCCCAGTCAGACATGCTTCTTCCCAATAGGCGGCTCAGACAGATGGCAAAGAGCACTCTGCCTAGGTCTTCTCCTACAAGGTTCACGGTTTCAAGTCTGCCATTCAAGGCTTTAATCCATTTCAGGTGGTGTGTGTGCCAGGTGTAACATCATGGTGTACTCTCGTTGTGTTCCATGTGGCTGTGCAGGCTTCCCAGCACCGTTTATTGTAGAGACTCTCCTTTCTCCGCTGTCTAGACTTGGCTCCCTGGTCCAAAATGGGCTGTCCATGTAAGTTTGAGTTGGGCTCTGGGCTCTCAATTGTTTTGCATGGGTCTTCATGCCTGTTTTGGGGCCCAGACTGTGCCGTTTCGGTACCTAGCGCTTCGTCCTCTATGTTGAAATCAGAAATTGTGACACGTGCCGCTTTGTTCGTTTTCCTGAGGATTCCTTTGCCTAGTCAGGGTCTCGTGTTGCTGGCTAGAAACTTTAGGATTCTCTCTTCTTCTCTGTGGCAAATACTGCTGCAACTTTGACTGGGATTGCATGGAATCCAGAGATTCCTTACTGTGGTATGAACCTTTCAAGTGTGTTAATCCTTCCATTCCTAGATCCCTCGATATCTTTTTTTTTCTTGTGTCTTCTTGAGTTTCTTTCCCCAAAGGTTTGCTAGTTTTTGAATTAACATAGAATTCACCTGTTTTGCTAAGGTTATTCACAGAGATCCTATTCTTCGTAATGGCAAGCTCCTGTTTTTTTGTTTTTTTTTTCCTTAGCTTCAGTTTTTCTATTCTTTGCAACTTTTAATTGGTTTTGTTTTGGCACAAGTGCATTGCTGTGCTCACATCTGCTGGCAATGCTCCTGTATTTGCTGTGGAAGTGTGGCCCTGTCCAACGTCCCTTCCCATCTGCCTCTACTCTACCTCGGACGCCTGCACCCGAACAACTGAAGCAGTGGTGAGGAGGCCCAAACCGAGGATTCCACCCAGCCCATACTGGGCCACAGACCCAGAAGGTGCGGACCTCACCACTGCACCACCGGCCGGCCACTTACATGTTCTGTGGCAACGTGCAGTTGAGTGCAATGGGAGTTAAATATACTAGTGAGCCCAACTCTAGCACTGTGTAGATGAGGCTAGGTTGTTTTTCGGGTCCATTGTGATGTCAGAGGATTTGTCATAATTGTGTCTCTGAGGTCCAGCATGCTTCCTGGATACAGGTTTCAGAGCCTGCTTGGAGCAGTCTCATAACTCACCCTTCCCAGTTAGCCCATGCTTGACCTTCGCTGCCGTTTTTTGGCTTGTGAATTTCTCTGACTTTCAAACGTTCCAGCAGAGTCTGTCTAAAGACGGACATCATCTTTCATTGTGGATAATTCAGGTGTGATTTCTGTTCACCTTCCATTTTCTGGGTCCTCTTTTTCTTTTCCATAGTATACTCGTCATGGTCTTTCTCAGCTATCTCCCTTAGACATGCTTATCAGTCCGTTCTCCTTCATTCCAAGGGATTAGTTTGTATTTCTTTAATCGCTGTATGTTCTCTAGGGTGAGGTGTGAGTGCTTTCGTGACTCTTGGTTGTTGTCCTTGAATTTGCACCGGTCACTTGTAGGACTCTTGGCTACCCTAGCCTAGGTCAAACTAAGCACTGAGAACACGTGGTCATGTGGGTTGGTTTGACATCCTGAGATCAGAAACTCCAAATTCGAGGTGGTCCTGGCAACCCCCTTCACGGACACAATGTTTCCAAGACAACTTAGACAAATCGGATGAATTCCACTCTCCAGGAAGGATATTTTTCTGTCTCTTTTCCGGATTTGGGAAGTTTCGAACTTGACCCCTGATCCTTGAACGTTCCCCTAGATTCCGTCCAGATACGGGCTTACTTAATTTTTATAGGGTGTGCCATTTGTTTGCCCTACATCCTCTACCCTGGCCTGTTTATTTTTCTTGAAACACAACTGTAAAGTTCTAATTTTCGTGCAACTTCCTTACATATGGTGTCAAAACACATAATCAATAATCCTTCTACGGCAAGAGGTAGGGGGAGAGAATTTCGATGGAGGCAAACAGAGCACACTAGCCTGGGAGGGCAGCCTTCACGAAGGAACGAAGCCCTGTGGAAGAGGGTGCTTTTCAGCACCCTTGTAGAGCACTTCCAAACAAAGAGACATACCCCAAGCGTGACAGGGCTCCATTCCTTCAAGGCTTCCAAGACATCTCTTGGGACACATTACCATGTGCCCAGTGGGCCCACGTGACACCAGAGCTTCGGAAAAAGAGACTGACCTTCAAAGAATGCTATGGGCCTTGGAAAGGAGGCATCGATTCTTCTCTTCAATGTCCTCAAGACATCTTTCTTGACTTTGCATTATGCTTAAGGCACAAGGGCACTGTAGCTGTGATGAACGCCAAGTCCGGCCACTTGTTTCCAATGAAGTTGCAAGCTTGAATCAGCATGACCTCCCCATAGACTTGAATAGATGACAATGTTCTCCTCTCCGTGCCTGTCCCTCTATTCTCACTTGTGGCCTAGGGTTCCTTTCTTATCCCTTGCATCAGACTCTGTTTTATCTCTTCTAGTTTCTGTGCCTGCTTTCTGTTTGCCAAACCTGTTTCTGGGTATCTGTCCCTTTAATAGCCTAGCCTAGGCCAATCCTCAGACTGTAACCATGCGGCCACCCTGGGGGACATGTTCACCGTGATGTCATAAGCAACCTCAAAATTCGAAGTTGTCCTGACAACCTCCGTGCACACAGAGTTTCACAGCCATCTCAGACCAGTCTGACTCCTCACCCTGTCTAGGTAGGATAGTTTTCCTTTTTCTGCAATTGTTGTCAGTTTCTATCTTTCTCCTTGAACTTCGAAAGGGCTCCTACATTCTCTCTAGACACTGGTTTCACTCCTGTAAGATTATCCTGGGTTTTATCTCTTATATCTTGGGTAGATGGCAAAATGGGTGGACCTTACCCAGAAAAAGTCCTGGACTCCCTCACAAGTTGAAGTTGCCCAGGGAATGTTCTGATGCACAATGATGGTGTCATCTCGTGGCACTCTGCCAATTCCACCTTGGCAGGTCACAAGATTTCCTTCCTTCTGCCTTTGGGAAGTGTACCAGATACTTCCATAGATTGTAATATTCTTATGGTTCCTTTTCTTGTGCGTATTGATAACGTATCCTCACAATTGCTGCTTATTTATGATCTCTGCCCGCACCATACCATGAAATCTATATTTCCTAACACTACTAATGTGATATGCACTCGTAATGTGAAACAGTGAGGCCCGGGCCGCCCAAGCGGAATGTGGGCACTTACCTGCTCCACCACAGGGCCGGCCCTGAATTGTACTTTTGGACCAACCTTTTGCCTGAACTTGGGAAGACGTGGGCCTGTTTGGATTATTCGTGAAGGTGATTAGTAATAACATCATGGACGGTAACATTTTCCGTTCGTTCATGGGTTTAGGACTGATCATGTTCTCTTCGTAGTATTCCTCTTCACCTATTTGGAATGGTCTGCCTTTCTGTAGCATCTGTAAGCATTTGGAGGTGATTTTCCATCCTTGGAAGTTCACCTTCTGTAAACTCTTTCCGCCCCCAAAGCTTTATGACATCATTCTGGACCCCGTTTTGGATTTTTGATTTGAGGTGAATTTATAGCCATGACCCTGCATTAGAACGTACTATAACTTCCAGATTCACATCCTCATTGCTTTAGACTTCTGTGTAGCTTACATCATCTTCACCAGTGTAAGACTAATCACAGGCCCTCACCACACACTTGTGCCTAATCTTCTCTTTCACCCTCCGTCACCGCCCCTCTTTGCCTCTGGGAGCCCGCATACAAATGTTCAGTGCCACCTGTTGGTTAGTGCTTGCTTTTTCTTCG